>NC_132781.1:164769539-165069539 GCF_048418805.1 Vulpes vulpes | reverse complement strand
CCCCCGGGCCGTGCCTGTGCCTGGGGCAGCGTGCACTTGTTCTGGGGCGAGATTATGATCTGCAGTTTTAAAAAGCATATATGTTAGACACCTTAAGAAAGAAAAAAGTGTATGTGGAAGCAAGTTTCTTTCCTGTAGGTGTCTGGCTCAGTTGGCTTTTGTCCAGCCCTTTCAGAGAAAACAGCCTCCTTGTTTGATTCGGGGCTGCTTTAAAGCTGGACGTCTGCAGGGTCCGGCCCTCTGGTCGGTCCCCTCCTTCGTCCCCTGCAGGACGCCCCCCGCCCTGCCGGGTCTCCCGCCGACAGTGTCTGTCTGGGATGGTCACTGTTGGCGTCCGCTGTGGGGGCTTTTGCCTCTTCCTTCCGCCTTTTTAAATTAAAATTTTTAAACATTTTATTAACAAGAAATGGTCAACGAGTGGTTTGGGTGTTGTATTCCCGTCCATTCGCGTCTGGTGACTTCTCTAGACATCGACCCGAAGAGCCTCTCTCCTTCCTCCCTCGCTTTGCACGTGGCGGGGGCGGGGGCGGGGGGGGAATCACGGAGAGAACATGCTGGAGGTGACTTCCAGTGTAAAACGAGAGGGAAAGATCAGTGTTTAAGGAAACCCAAAAAAAGCACCTGTCATTATAGTAATTAAGTGGCAGCGTTTAACCTATCAGAATGTTCTGCATGTGAGCGACAAGCCGGGGAGCTGCGGGTCTGAAATCACAGCTCTAGTCCTCAGGGAGAGAATCGTCCGACAGTCTGTTCTCGGGGCGCGGGGGGCGCGGGGGGCGCGGGGGGCGCGGGAGCTGAGCCGCGGGGGCTGTCGTGCGCCTGCGCCTGCGTGTGCGCGAGCCCGTGAGCGGGAGGGGCCGGGCGCGCGCGTCTCCCGAGAGCCCCCGGGGTCGGGGTCGGCCTTGTCGGACCTGGAGCGGTCGGCACACGGGCCGCTGCCGCCCGGTCCCTGGGCTCACTGGGCTCCCGGAACAGTCCGTGCCCGTGGCCGGCGCTGCGCCATGGCCGTGGGGCCCGCTGCTCCCCGGCCCCGGGACCTCGGGGCGGCCCAGGCCGTCGTCGGGCCTCCTCGTCCTCTGGCAGCGCCCAGGGCCGTGGGCGGGGTTGACCCTGCCGGAGCAGCCCCGGGGCCTGCGTGAGGGGCCTGCGTGCGGGGCGAGGGGCCTGCGTGAGGGGCCTGCGTGCGGGGCGAGGGGCCTGCGTGCGGGGCGAGGGGCCTGCGTGAGGGGCCTGCGTGCGGGGCCTGCGTGAGGGGCGAGGGGCCTGCGTGAGGGGCCTGCGTGCGGGGCGAGGGGCCTGCGTGAGGGGCCTGCGTGCGGGGCGAGGGGCCTGCGTGAGGGGCGAGGGGCCTGCGTGAGGGGTGAGGGGCCTGCGTGAGGGGCCTGCGTGAGGGGCCTGCGTGAGGGGCGAGGGGCCTGCGTGAGGGGCCTGCGTGAGGGGCCTGCGTGAGGGGCGAGGGGCCTGCGTGAGGGGTGAGGGGCCTGCGTGAGGGGCCTGCGTGCGGGGCCTGCGTGAGGGGCGAGGGGCCTGCGTGAGGGGCCTGCGTGAGGGGCGAGGGGCCTGCGTGAGGGGCCTGCGTGCGGGGCCTGCGTGAGGGGCGAGGGGCCTGCGTGAGGGGCCTGCGTGAGGGGCCTGCGTGAGGGGCCTGCGTGAGGGGCGAGGGGCCTGCGTGAGGGGCGAGGGGCCTGCGTGAGGGGCCTGCGTGCGGGGCCTGCGTGCGGGGCGAGGGGCCTGCGTGCGGGGCCTGCGTGCGGGGCCTGCGTGAGGGGTGAGGGGCCTGCGTGAGGGGCCTGCGTGCGGGCAGGGATCGGCCGAGTGTCCGTCTGCCCCGACGGCGCCGTGACCCCGTCTCCGCAGCCCCGGCTGGAGGCTGGTGGTGCGGACGCTGCGGCCCTCTGGCCCCTGCTCTGTTGTCTAGAAGCCCCGCAGCTCGGCGGCTCCAGAGCCCACGGACAGGCCGACCCCCGGCGTGGGGCTGCCGCGCACGTCTGCCCCGCGCCCTCGCTAGGGACGAGCTCTTCGGTTACTGGGGCGCGGCTGCTGACACTCGTGTCCCCTCCAGGCTCACGGGGACGGTCCCGGGTCGGTTCGCGAGCACGGATGGTTTCTCTGTTACACGAATAAGGAGCCCTGGGGACGCCGGTTACCGCGACGATCGTCCCCTGGAGGGGAGGGCCCGAGGCAGTGTGCCCGGCCCGTCCTGAGGGAGAGCTGACGAAAGGCTCCGCGCCGCCTGGGGGGGGGCAGGGTGTTTCTTCTCCGGCCTCATTATTATCAGTCTTGCTTGTCTTTGGGGCATTTCATCAAGACTTCTTCGGTTTTGCTTAAGAACTTTAAAGAGCTGATGAACCTAATGGAAATTTTCTGTAATGACTCAGTGCAGCACCTCACCCTACAGACAGCAGCTAATTAATCCTCAGAGCACCCTGGGGACAGTGCAGAGGATCAGAAGGGCAGGGCTGTCTCTTACTTTCCGTTTCATAGACTGAGAAACTGAGGCACCTGGAAGAATCTGTGACCCGGGCCGGACGGGGGCCACACAGTCACCTGGGTTTTGCTTCCCCTCCCATCCTTCCCCCTGATCCCCACTGGACACTACATCTGGGACCTAAGTTCATGCTCATCAATACAGACCCCTGTGATCGATCAGTCTTGATTGCTGCTGGAGTCTCTGCCCCTGTTCATTTCAGCCAGTCCCCTTGATGGGCATCTAGACTATGTTTCTTACCAATATAGCGACTCTTCTTTAATGTCCTTGAGAAATAGGCATTTTCTTACTTTTGCGATTACCTTTTTTAGGGTAAAAACCTTAGAGTGGATCTCTGGGTTAGGGAAATGGGCTCGTCTTCGCCTTACTGTGCAGTGCTGGCCTGCACCCTGGCAGGCTGTGCCGGTTCCCACGTCAGCAGCTGCCATTGGTGGTGCCCTTGAGCCCGAGCGCGGGCTCCTTGTCGTCAGGCATGTCGTCTTCACTGCACCGTCTTTTGATCAAGCGTAGAACCTCCTATTCAGACACACACACACACACACACACACACACCTCAAAAGCATAGAAATATTCACCTGCTTTTTTTCTATGGATTTAGTTTTCTTTTATGGAATTTGCTTTGTTGTTAGTAGAGTAACAGGGAGTATAATTTTGTTTTTTCCTAGTGACCAACTGAATTGTTCCAGCACCATTTTTCGGACAGTTCCCACTCATGTCGCATATCACCACTATCATATATGAAACTCTTAAAGATGCTGATGTGTGATCAAGGATGTTCTGTTCTTGTTCTCAGATGTATATATTGCTTGTTGTTATCTTGATTGTTGTAGATTTGTTACTTTTTTTTTTTTTTAATCCGTGTAGCCTAAATTGTATTCTTCCTTTGTTCTTTTGAAGAATATTCCTGGGTCTTCTGGCCCTTGTGTCCTTCTCAGCTCCTGTCAGAATCATCGTATCACATTTCCTCCTCTTCTCCTTGATCCCACCCCTCCCCTTCCCACGGCAATCAAAAATAAAATCCTTTTGGGATTTATATTATAATATCCAGTTTAGAAATGGCTTTGAAGAGAATCAGCATCTTTGTGGTGTGCATTTTCCACTCATGGATGTGGTGTATCTTTCAAGTAAAATATATTCCTCACTGATAAAGTTTGACAGTTCTTGTATTTACACTTTTGGGTCTTTGTTTTCATTATATTTTTAAATTGATCTTTGCTGATATTTAGAAAAGCTATGGTTTTTATGTTTTAAAAATTATCTTACTGTGTTCTTTCTAATAGTCCTAGTTGTTCTTATCTTAGGTACTTTTCTTAGGTTTTCTCAGTAACACATTATGTGAAAATAACATTTTCACTTTCCAGTGTTCTGTGACTTCGTTATTATTTTGGCTGTGCCTTCCAGAAGAGGATTAATTAAGTACATGTGCTTAAGGAGGTAAAATGCTTTTCTTCAAAGCATCAGTTTAGAAATGAAGGGCAGAGGAATATGAAAGAAATAATAATGATCCCTGGACTTTTCACCTGTGTTGGCCATTATGTATTCTTTGGCCAAAATTGTTTGACATACTCATAACAACTTTGTGTTAGACTAGAAAGTCAACATTATTTCAATTTTTTTCAGATGGGAAAGCTGAAAGACAGTGGACATGATTTCCAAAGTCACTTGGCCAATAGATCAATGACTAGACTCCAGAATTGTTGCTCCTTGCATGAAGCAGAGCCACTGCCTTGGAGAGGGAGAAGGAGGGGGGCTGGTGGTTAAATAGAGCTGCTGCCACTCGCCAGCACTGCCACGGCCCTCCCTGCAGTGTAAAGTCTGGGGAGAAAAGGGCAAGTTTTTGACTTAAAGAGAACGTGAATACTGTAGGACATCTCTACAGAAGTAGAGACCTCTCCATTCTCAGGGATGTGTGCACTAAAGGCAGCTTCTGTGTCATCAGGCTGCTGCTACCCTCACCCCGAGACACATTATGGCAATGGATGGGACATGGAGTTGTTTTATTAATGTGTTTTTATTAATTGTGCAGCGCAGGTAAGGGGCACTTGTGCTTCCATTGTCATCAGATGGTAAGATCCGAACTCTGCTTTTAGCTCTTTCCTGCACGGAAACTTTGGGTAGTTCTTTCTTTCTTTCTTTCTTTCTTTCTTTCTTTCCTTTCTTTCCTTTCTTTCCTTTCTTTCCTTTCTTTCCTTTCTTTCCTTTCTTTCCTTTCTTTCCTTTCTTTCCTTTCTTTCCTTTCTTTCCTTTCTTTCCTTTCTTTCCTTTCTTTCTTTCCTTTCTCTCTTTCCTTTCTCTCTTTCCTTTCTCTCTTTCCTTCCTCTCTTTCCTTCCTCTCTTTCCTTCCTCTCTTTCCTTCCTTTCTTTCCTTCCTTTCTTTCCTTCCTTTCTTTCCTTCCTTTCTTTCCTTCCTTTCTTTCCTTCCTTTCTTTCCTTCCTTTCTTTCCTTCCTTTCTTTCCTTCCTTTCTTTCCTTCCTTTCTTTCCTTCCTTTCTTTCCTTCCTTTCTTTCCTTCCTTCCTTTCCTTCCTTCCTTTCCTTCCTTCCTTTCCTTCCTTCCTTTCTTTCCTTCCTTTCTTTCCTTCCTTTCTTTCCTTCCTTTCTTTCCTTCCTTTCTTTCCTTCCTTTCTTTCCTTCCTTTCTTTCCTTCCTTTCTTTCCTTCCTTTCTTTCCTTCCTTTCTTTCCTTCCTTTCTTTCCTTCCTTTCTTTCCTTCCTTCCTTTCCTTCCTTCCTTTCCTTCCTTCCTTTCCTTCCTTCCTTTCCTTCCTTCCTTTCCTTCCTTCCTTTCCTTCCTTCCTTTCCTTCCTTCCTTTCCTTCCTTCCTTTCCTTCCTTTCCTTCCTTCCTTTCCTTCCTTCCTTTCCTTCCTTCCTTTCCTTCCTTCCTTTCCTTCCTTCCTTTCCTTCCTTCCTTTCCTTCCTTCCTTTCCTTCCTTCCTTTCCTTCCTTCCTTTCCTTCCTTCCTTTCCTTCCTTCCTTTCCTTCCTTCCTTTCCTTCCTTCCTTTCCTTCCTTCCTTTCCTTCCTTCCTTTCCTTCCTTCCTTTCCTTCCTTCCTTTCCTTCCTTCCTTTCCTTCCTTCCTTTCCTTCCTTCCTTTCCTTTCCTTCCTTTCCTTTCCTTCCTTTCCTTCCTTTCTTTCCTTTCTTTCCTTTCTTTCTTTCTTTCTTTCTTTCTTTCTTTCTTTCTTTCTTTCTTTCTTTCTTTCTTTCTTTCTTTCTTTCTTTCTTTCATTGAGAGAGCATGAGTGGGAAGAGCAGAGGGAGAGAGAGAATCCCAAGCAGCCTCCATGCTGTGCGCCGGGCCCAATGCAGGGTGCAATCTCACGACCCCAAGATCATGACTTGAGCCAAAACCAACAGCTCAACTGACTTTGCCACCCACGTGCACCTTTAGTTCTTCATTTCTTGTAGGATCAAATCCTGCCTGTGTATACTCTTTCCAACCTGGTTTTATTTATTTATTTTTTTGCCGTTTTTAAATTTTGAACAATTTCAGAACTATAGAAGAATTGAATGGTGCACTGAACATCTAGATATCTTTTATCCAGTCTCTCAGTTAACATTTTACCACATTTGCTTTCTCCCTCTCTCTCACTCTCTTCCTACACAATTTTTCTTTCTGTTTTAAAAGTAAGCTGCAGATATCATGATACTTCAACCCCAGTTACATCAGCATGTCACCTAAAATAGGGCGTTCCCTCACATAAGTATACCACATTGTCACACCTAAGAAATTAACACTCATTCTGTAAAATCATCTCATGTTTAGTCCATACTTAAATTTTCCCAGTCCCCAGATTTCTCCTGTACCTTGTCATCAGAGTTCATTCAGGGCATTTCACTGCCAGGTCTCTTCATCAGGAACCATTCTCTTGCCTTTTCTCGTTTTACTTGTCATTGACTGCTTTGAAAAGGTTAGTCAGGTCAGTTTTATAGAATATCATACATACTGGATTTGTCTCATTGTTTCCCCTTGATAAGATTGAAATTAAACATTTTTGGCAAGGATACTTGATAAGCAGTATCGTGTCCTTATTATTGCATCAAGTCAGAAGGTGAGAAACGTTACATTCTTCCTAATGTGGCGTTAAGTCAATCACTTGGTTTGTCAGGTGGCTACCAGATTTCTCCACTGTAAAGGCACATTTTCTCCTTTGTAAGGAATACGTCAGCTGAGAAGTGCATCTCAAAGAACATGTTCTCTTATTACACAACAACCTGTCATTCAGTGGTTTTAGTGACCATTGGAGATTCTTGCTTGAATCAACTATTTTTTTGAGGATTTTAGAAATAGTGACTTTCTAATTTTATTATTTTTTATACATTTATTTGTCTAGTATTTTTCTGTAAAGAAGAACTTTCTTACATTCCCTCTTCTGTCTCTCATTCTTGCTCTTACTTTGAGTATCACCATATACTAAAGAGTATATACTAAAGAGTTCAGAGTGTTATAGTCCCTTTTTATCATATTTCATTTTAATGCTCACATTATTTGAAGTTAGATCAGTGGGTGCCTGTTCAGGTTAGCTCCTGGGTCCCTAGCTTTTCAACACAAATGTCTCGGGTGCACCTATCTGAGCCTGAAGCCAGGAATTAGATATTTTCCTCAAGTATCATTTAGTAGGAATGTACTTGGAAGCTGGGATCTACACACTGGTTTTACACACACACAATTTTATTTATATTTATTCACATGGTACATGCATATGTATGTACATATACACAATTCAAGCTGAATATTACAGGGTTTTCCTTAACATCTCTTTATTTTGCATTTATATATTACAGTGAAAAACTGGATTCTGACATTTGATAATGGTTATCTTTTATTGTTTCTAATAAAAATGGTTTTTAAGTTACAAACTAATATTATTATCAACATTTCTCTTACTGAGGAGTTGAAAAAAGTTTGAGCCATCTTTGCAGATCTTTCTGTCCTTGGATCAGTTTAGCAGTTTTCAAAGTTTTTGATAGACCCCTAGGGCCCCCTGACACCCTCACAGGGAGTCAGATCAACGTGATTTTCTTTCTTTCTTTTTTATTTTTTTATTTTTTTTATTTATTTATTTATTTTTTTTTATTTCTTTTTTAAAGATGTTATTTATTTAATCATGAGAGACACAGACACAGACAGGGAGAAGCAGGCTCCATGCAAAGAGCACGATGTGGGACTGAATCTCGGGATCCCAGGATTACACCCTGAGCCGAAGACAGACTCTCAGCCACTGAGCCACTCAGGTGTCCCGAAAATGACTTTCATAGCCAGCAATAAGACATGATTTCCCCATGTCACTGTGTTGACATCTGCAGTGACAGTGCAGAAGTAATGGTGGGTAAACCTGCTGGCCTCTCGCTGTAGTTTTTATTGCTGTGCACTTGCAGCTTTTTTTTTTTTTTTTAAAGCCATTTCATTGAAGACCGTCCTTGATAAAAGAGTAAAAATGATTAATTTTATTAAAACTTGCCACTTGAGTATGCATCTTTGTAATGTTCATGTGACAAAATAGGAAATCAGCATAAAGCCCTTCTGTGTACGCAGCAGAGTGGTTACCTGAGGAGAAGTTCTTGTGTGATTGGTTGAGTTATGAGCTGAACTGGCTGCTTTTCTCTTGGATATCATTTTTACTTGAGGGAATGACAGGAACTGTGATAAAGTCAGACTTTAGTATTTAGAAGACATTTTCTCAAAAAATGAATAAAGTGAGCCTGTTGTTTTGTGGAAAACATACCGGACGATATTTGTTGTCAATAATAAAAGTTGAACCTTCAAATGAAATTAGAATTTTGGAAAAACATGTATCCACCACCATGAACTAGGCAGTTTCCCCGTAGTTAAAAGAATTCTGATGAGACCATGGTGATGCTAATGAGCGTGCTGTTTTGATAGCGTATACAAAGTATGTCAACATTTGGAAGCTCTGCATAACTTAGTGAACCAGTATTTCCTGAAAGGTCAACACATGATTTTATAAAATTACACAGTGAGTAAAATGTCCAAAGTGCGAGATAGACCAATGGATTTTAATGGAACAGGATATGAAAGTTTCTTGAAATGATTTCAGGTACCACATTGCAACTGATCCTTAAGAAACTGCCGCTTGTGGAGTTTTGGTGTAGTATCACAGAACAATACCCACAGTTATCTGAGAAAGCTCTTAAAAGACTCCTCTCTTTTTGTACTGTATATTTGTATTAGACTGTATTTTCTTCATTTGCTTTAACCAAACCAACATATCGCAACAGATGGAATGCAGAAGCAGATATGAGCATCCAGTTGTCTTCTATTAAGCCAGATGCAAAAGAGATTTGCAGAAAAGCTAAATTGTGCTACTCTCCTCACTAGCCATTTTTTGTTCTGGAAACTAGTTATTTTTTTTTTTTAAGGTTATTTGAAAGAGAGAGAGTGTGAGTGTGCATGCAAGTGGGGAGAGGGGCAGAGGGCGAGAATCTTCAAGCAGACTCCCCACTGAACATGGAGCCTGATGTCAGTGTCAGTCTCAGGACACATGAGATCATGACTTGAGCTGAAACCGAGAGTCAGACGCTTAACCTGCTGTGCCACCAAGGAGCTCCTGGTTATGTTTTTTAAAATAAAAATGTTATTCATATTAACACATAATAAATTTCTCAGCTTTGATTTTTTGTAAAGATTTTTTATTTTTAAATAATCTCTACACCCAACGCAGAGTTCAAACTCACAACCCTGAGATCAAGAGTCATGCTCTTTTGATTGAGCCAGCCAAGCGCCCCTTCAGTTTTGAATTTTAATTGAAGAATAATTGACATAAAATATTGTATTAGTTTCAGGTGTACAACATAGTGACTTAGCATTTATGTACATTATGAAATGGTTGCCAGAATAAGTCTAGTTACTATCTGTCACATACAACATTGTTGTAGTGGGCAGCCCGGGTGGCTCAGCGGTTTAGCGTTTGCCTTCGGCCCAGGGTGTGATCTTGGAGACCCGGGATCGAGTCCCACGTCAGGCTCCCCGCATGGAGCCTGCTTCTCCCTCTGTCTGTGTCTCTGTCCCTCTCTCTCTGTCTCTTATGAATAAATAAATAAATAAAATCTTAAAAAAAAAAACCAACAAAGTTGCAGTATTATGACTATATTCCCTATGCCGTACATTATTATATCCCTATGTCTTATTTATTTTATAACTGGAAGGTTGTACATCTTAATCCCTTCTCCTGTTCTGTTCACCTCTCCCTTAACCCTTCCCTCTGGCAGCCGTCAGTTCTGTTTCTATTAGTTTATTAATGCTTTATTTTTTAGATTCCATATATAAATGAAATCAAACGGTATTTGTCTTTGTCTAACTTATTTCACTTAGTCTAACATCCTCTAGGTCTGTCCATGTTATTGTAAATGGCAAGATTTCATTCGTTTTTTTAAATATCCTATTGTACATATACCACATTTTCTTTATCCATTCATCTTTTGGTAGACACTTCCCTTAGATCTTGGCTATTATAGATAATGCTGTGGTGAACATAGGAGCGTATATATCTTTTTGAATTAGAGTTTTCATTTTCTTTGGATAAACACCTAGAAGTGGAATTGCTAGATTGTAGGATAGTTTTATTTTCAATGTTTTGAGGAACCTCCATACTGTTTTCCATAGTGGTTGCACCAATTTACATTCCCACCAACAGTGCAAGAGGGTTCCATTTTCTCTGTATCTTTGCCAACACTTATTAGTTCATGTCTTTTTGATAACAGCCCTTCTGGTGTGAGGTGATATTTTATTATGGTTTTGATTTGCATTTCTTAGGTGGTTAGTGATGTTGAGCATCTTTTTATGTGCCTGTTGGCCATCTGTATGTCCTCTTTGAAAAAATGTCTATTTTTAGGTTCTCTGCTCATTTTTAAAAATTGGATTGATTTTTATACTGATTTATATAAATTATTTGTATGTTTATATTGGATATATCATCTGCAAATATCTTCTCCCATTCAGTAGGTTGTCTTTTTGTTTCTTTGATGGTTTCCTTCGCTGTGTAAAATCTTTTCAGTTTGACATAGTGCCATTTGTTTTTTCTACTTTTGTTGTCCTTCTCTGAGGAGACAGATATAGAAGAATATTGCTAAGACCAACGTCAAAGAACTTACTGCATGTTTTCTTCTGGGAACTTTATGGTTTCAGGTCTTAATTTAAATCTTTAATCCATTTTGAACTAATTTTTGTTTATGGTGTAAGAAAGTTTCATCTTGGGCAGCCCAGGTGGCTCAGTGGTTTAGTGCCTGCCTTAAGCCCAGGGCATGATCCTGGAGACCTGGGATCTAGTCCCACATCGGTCTCCCTGTATGGAGCCTGCTTCTCCCTCTGCCTGTGTCTCTGCCTCTCTCTGTCTCTCTCTCTCTCTGATATCTCATGAATAAATAAATAAATAAAATCTAAAAAAAAATGGGAGATGCATTTTATTAAAAAGCAAAAAAAGTTTCATCTTTTTACATGTAGGTGTCCAGTTTTCTCAGTACCATTTATTGAAGACTACCTTTTCCCAATTGTATATTCTTATCTTCTTGATTGTAGACTAATTGACCATTTATATTGGGCTTATTTCCAGGATCTTTGTTCTGTTCCGTTAATCTTTGCATCTGTTTTTGTGCAAGTCCCATTCTGTTGATTATTGTAGCTTTGTAGTGTAGTCTGAAATCTAGGAGCATAATATATTCTCCAACGTATTCTTTCTCAAGATCACTTTAGGTATTTAGGGCCTTTTTGTGGTTCCATACAAATTTTAGGATTATTTGTTCTAGTTCTGTGAAAAATACAAACTGGTGTTTTGATAGGAATTGTATTGAATCTGTAGATTGCTTTGGGTACTATGGATATTTTAACAATATTCTTTTTTTAAAAAAAGGATATTCATTTGTTTGAGAGAGAGAAAAAGAGCACAAGTGGGGTTAGTGGAAGAGGGAGAGGGAGAAGCAGACTCCCCGCTGAGCAAGGAGCCCAATGCAGGGCTTGATCCCAGGATCCGGAGATCATGACCTGAGTCGAAGGCAGACACTTAACTGACTGAGACACCTAGGTGCCCCCTTAACGATATTAATTCTTAATTCTTCCAATCCGTGAACATGGTGTATCTTTCTATTTATTTGTGTTGTCTTCAATTTCTTTTATCAGTGTCATAGTTTTCAGAGTATAGGTCTTTCACCTTCTCGGTTTAATATATTCCTAGATCATTTATTCTTTTGGATGCAATTATAAATGGGATTGTTTTCTTAATTTCTCTTTCTGGTAGTTATTGATATATAGAAACACAACAGATTCTGTATATTGATTTTATATCCTGCAGCTTTACGGAATTCATTTATTCTGATAATTTCTGGACGGAGGCTTTAGGGTTTTCCGTACGTAGTGTCATGTCATCTACAAATAGTGACAGTTCTACTTCCTCCCTACCAACATGGATGTTGTCCATTTCTTTCCCTTGCCTAGCCTGATTGCTGTGGTTAGGACTTCCAATTCTGTATTGACTAAAAGAAGCAAGAGTGGACATCCTTGTCTTATTCTTGATCTTAGAGGAAAAACTTTTAACTTTTCACTATTGAATATGGTATTTGTTGTGGGTGTTTGTAATATAGGGCTTTTATTATGTTGAGGTACATTCCCTACCTACTTAGTTGAGAGTTTTTATCATAAATGGATGCTGAATTTTTCAAGTGCTTTTTCTGCATCAACTGAGATGATCTGATTTTTTTAAAAAGACTTATTTCAGAGAGAGGGAGAAAGAGAGTGAGGGGAGGACCAGAGGGAGAGGGAAAGAAAGAGAAGAATCTCCAGCAGACTCTTCGCTGAGGGTAGAGCCCAACGTGAGACTTGGTCTCACAACCCTGACATCATGACCTGAGCTGAAATCAGAGTTGGACACTTAGCCATCTGAGCCACGCAGGCGCCCCAGATAACCTAATTTTTTTAAAGATTTTGTTTACTTATTCATGAGACACACACACACACACACACACAGAGGCAGAGACACAGGCAGAGGGAGAAGCAGGCCCCATGCAGGGAGCCCGATGTAGGACTTTATCCAGGACCTCCAGGATCATGTCCTGGGCCGAAGGCGGGGCTAAACCGCTGAGCCACCCGGGCTGCCCGATGACCCGATTTTTATCCTTCATTTTGTTGATGTGATATGTTGTGTTGATTGATTTGTGGATATTGAACCATGCTTGCATCCCTGGATTAAATTCCGCATGGTCATGGATTATGATACTCTTAACATATTGCTGAATTCAGTTTTGCAGGTATTTGCACCTATGTTCATCAGGGATATTGGCTTATGTGGGGTTTTTGTTGGTGGTGGTTTTATTTTGTTTTGTAGTGTCTTCGTCTAGTTTAGGTATCAGGGTAATGCTGGTTTCATAGAGTGAGCATGGAAGCATTTCTTCTTCTTGAGTTTTTTGGACAGTTTGAGAATGATAAATGTTAACTCTTAACGTGTTTGGTAGAATTTACCTGTGAAGCCATCTGGTCATGGACTTTGTTTGTTGAGAGTTTTTTGATTATTGATTCAATTTCATTACTAGTAATAGTAATAGTAATCCTGTTCATATTTTCTATATTTTCCTGATGAAGATATGAGATTTGAAGTCTCATATCAGTGAGGATCTTTACTGCTTCCCAACATGCCCCTTACAACACTTCCGTTTACTCTCTTCCTCCCTCTTGTGTTGTGGGATTTTTTTGTAGTTTAGTACTATATAGATTTATTCACTACTATATATTTATTTAGTACTATATAGATTTATTTAGTACTATATAGTTAGGGTTGTTTTATACAATCAATATTTATTTGTATTTGTTTTTTCCTTTGTTCCTCATAACTTCTTGAATTTCTTTTTATTTTTTTTTTAAGATTCTATTTATGTATTTGAGGGAGAGAAAGAAACAGCAAAGCAGGGGTTGGGCAGAGGGAGAGCGAGAAGCAGACTCTTTACTGAGCAGAGAGCCTGACTCAGGGCTCAATCCCAAGACTCTGGGATCCTGACCTGAGCCAAAGCAGATGCTTAACTGACTAAGCCACACAGGCACCCCCTTTCCTGCATTTCCGCCTTCTGTCTAGGATCATTTTCTTCTGTCTGAAGAATTCCTTGAGTGTTTCATTTAGTGTCGGTGTGCTAGTGATGATTGCTCTGATTTTATGTCTAAAAATGACTTCATGGGATCCCTGGGTGGCGCAGCGGTTTGGCGCCTGCCTTTGGCCCAGGGCGCAATCCTGGAGACCCGGGATCGAATCCCACGTCGGGCTCCCGGTGCATGGAGCCTGCTTCTCCCTCTGCCTATGTCTCTGCCTCTCTCTTTCTCTCTGTGACTATCATAAATAAAAATAAAAAAAATAAAAATAAAATAAAAATGACTTCATTTCTCTTCATTTTTAAAAAGGCTTTCTAATTTTGAAATTATTTTTTTAAAGAGTTTATTTATTAGAGAGAAAGCATGTGTGAGCAGGGGGAGGGGCAGAGGGAGAGAGTGTCAAGCAGACGCTGTGCTGAGTGTGGAGCCTGTCATGGGGCTTGATCTCACGACCCTGAGATCATGACCTGAGCCAAAACTAAGAGTTGGTCACTCAACTGACCGAGTCACCCAGTTGTCCCTCCTTAATATTTTTTTAAAGATTTATTTATTTATTTATGATAGACAGAGAGAGAGAGAGAGAGGCAGAGACACAGGAGGAGGGAGAAGCAGGCTCCACGCCGGGAGCCCGACGCGGGACTCGATCCCAGGACTCCAGGATCGCGCCCTGGGCCAAAGGCAGGCGCTAAACCGCTGAGCCACCCAGGGATCCCCCCTCCTTAATATTTTTAAATAAATTGCAATAGTAGCACAATGAGTTCCCATATACCTTTCACCCAGATTCCTCAAATGTTAAGATTTACTTCACTATATATACTCTTTCTGCCCACTTCTCTCACCCTCCCTCCTTCCTTCCCTCCCTCTCTTGGCCTCTCTCTCCCTTCCTATACACATGTGTGTGCATGTATTAGAATCAGGAAAATAGTTTGATAAAGTTCTATATTAGAATATAGAATTAGAATCAATGCACTTTGTTCAAAATAGAGTCAGTTGTCTTATTATAATGTCGTTTGCAGTAAAAAAGAAATTTCTTTCCTGGTTTGCCATCCAGGCCATAATCATGAGTTGCTTATGACTCCCGTTGTCTCCTTAGCCTCCTCTGACTTGAAACATGAAAAGCTTCGTCCTGACATTCTTGTAGGAGATAGGACAGTCTTGTACCCTGTACATTGGTTTGCATTTCTGGTGTGTCCTGATGGCTAGATTTAGTTCATGCACTTCCGAGTGGGAATACCACTACAGTGATATACCGTGGTGTTCTCATTGCATCATGGTAGGCGGTGTGCGACATCGGTCTGTCCCACTGGTGTTGCTTTCATTTTGCTCTGCCGGTGTAGGTTGTGTGCCTCCCAATGTTCCTCTACTATAAATTTACTATTTTTCCCCTTTGTAATTAATAAGTATCTTTTGGGGAGATAGTTTGAGATCATGTAAACATCCTATTTTTCATCAACTTGCATCTACTCTTTTTGCCACCCATTAATGATTTTTAATCAGTTCTTGTGAGGATTGCTGAATCTTCATATTAGTTGCCTCAGATCAATTATTATGAGGATTGCTGACTGGTGATTTTCTAATTCTTTCTTTTGAAATATGTTCTTGCTGGTACAGAATTCTAGATTGGCAGCTGTTTTCTTTCAGCACTGTGAAGACGTTATTGTGTTATTTTCTGGCTCCCATTGTTATTTATCAGTCTCATTATTGCTCCTTTGAAGGTAATATGTCTTTTTCTTCCCTAGCCGCTTTTAAGATTTTTCTTTTTATTTTTAAAGCAGTTTTACTGTGATTTGCCTAAGATGGTTTTCTTTATAGTTATCCTGCTTGAGTTTTATAGAGCCTTTGAATATGTGGCTTGATTGCCTTTTGTTAGCTTTATAAAATTATTGACCATTATATCTTTAAATATGCCTTCTGCCTTGCTCTTGTTCAGTTCTCTTTCTTGGACTCCAGTTATAATTATGTTAGGGTGTTTTCTCCACGTTCTGTATGTCTTTTATGCTCTATTCTGTGTTGTCCATCCATTTCCTCTTCTTTCTCTTTACTGACCTATCTTCTAGTTAACTAATCCTCTCTTCTGCTGCGTCCAATTTGCTGTTAAACTATCTATTGAGTTCTTAAACATTTTACAGTTGTAGAGTTTCTGTTTGATTCCTTTGCATCTACTCTGATTGATCTCTCTGTGTACCAGTGCCACATTATCTTAGAATATGTTTTATTATCTCTTAGGGTTAATCTTCCCACATTGTCTTTTCCATTATTCAGAATTTTTTTTGACTGCTATTATTACTTTCTGTAAAATTTTCAAAATTAGCTTGACTAGTTAGAAAAGAGACATAAGACTGTTGATGTTTTAAGTATTAGAATCACATTACATTTATAGATTTGTTTAGGACAGATGAAATCTTTATAATATTGACACTTCCTGTATAAGAATAAGGTAATCCTTTCCAGTTATTCAAGGTTTCTTTAATATCCCCCATTATCTTTATATAGATCTTGCCCATTTACTTTTAAATTTATGTTCTGATATTTTGTCTTTTTTTGCTGTTTAGTGTTGTATCTGTTCTTTCATTATATCTTCTATCCAGCCCTTAAATTTATTTTTATTTTTTTTGAAGATTATTTATTTTTGAGAGAGAGAGGGAGAGAGAGGGAGAATACGTGAATGCCCAGGGGAAGAGGCAAAAGGAGATGGAGAGAGAGAATCTCAAGCAGACTCCCTGCTGAGTGCAGAGCCTGATGTGGGGCTTGATCTCATGACCATGAGGTCATGGCTTTAGCTGAAATCAAAGAGTCAGATGCTTAACCAGCTGAGCCACCCAGGTGCACTTGGCCTTTAAATTTAAAAGTGATTTTCATATATAGTTGGCCCTTGATCAGTGTGGGCCTTAGGGGTATCACCCCCCCCCATCCTGTGCAGTTGAAAATCTGTATAACTTTTGACTACCCCAAAATCTCACTAATAGCCTACTGTTGATTAGAAGCCATACTGATGACATAAACAGTTGATTAATACAGATTTTATGTGTTGTATATATTATATACTATATTCTTATAATAATAAACTAGAAAAAAGAAAATGTTATTAAGGAAATCATAAGGAAGAGAAATTACATTTCCAGTACCGGACCGAAAAACTGCATGTAAGTGGACCCACGCAGTTCAAACTCATGTTGTTCAGAGTCAGTTGTACTAATTTTCAATGTCAATATAAAACTATATGATTTATAAAAGATGTTTTTTCTTTTTTTAGTTGATTCATATTAGTTTTTCTGGTGTATCATTTTTCCAGGTAAAAACACATATTGGGAAATCACATTTTACCTATTTTTTACAGTGTTTCTGTCTTTTCTTGTCCAGTGGCATCAGTTTATGCCTCTAGAAAAGTGGTAAATAATGTGATGCTTTGTAAATATCTGTGTCCTATTCTTGGCTCTAAATAACATGCATTTATGTTTCCCTGTTAAACATGATGTCAGCTTTGGATAGTGACACTAACGCACGTAAATCTGTCTGTCTGCATCTCCCCAGCCTCCCATCATGTTAAGAAAATATTTATTAGGGGATCCCTGGGCAGCTCAGCGGTTTGGTGCCTGCTTTCGGCCCAGGGTGTGATCCTGGAGTCCTGGGATCGAGTCCTGCATCCGGCTTCCTGCATGGGGCCTGCTTCTCTCTCTGCCTGTGTCTCTGCCTCTCTCTCTCTCTCTCTCTCTCTCTCTCTCTCTCACTGTCTCTGTCTCTCTTATGAATAAATAAAATCTTTTTTTTAAGAAAATATTTATTAAGAGTTTTTATTAATATATCATAAAAATATTTATTAAGAGATCCCAGAACTATTTCTTTTTTTTTTTAATTTTTTTTAATTTTTTTATTTATTTATGATAGTCACAGAGAGAGAGAGAGAGAGGCAGAGACACAGGCGGAGGGAGAAGCAGGCTCCATGCACCGGGAGCCTGATGTGGGATTCGATCCCGGGTCTCCAGGATCGCGCCCTGGGCCAAAGGCAGGCGCCAAACCGCTGTGCCACCCAGGGATCCCCCCAGAACTATTTCTGTGGTGGGGCAGGTTGCTGAGTATTTTGTGTACTAATCACTAAATAATCCTCAGAATTTCGGCTGGAGCTGTAAAATTCCCCCTGGTATCACCGAAGACATCAGGTGACTTATTTTTTTCTTGGTGCCATTTGCTCTCCTGCTCTAGTCTGAACTTTTTGCTCTAAAGACCTGCTGTGTAGCTGTCATCCTCTGCCATTATTTTGGGTAGTCCCTTTATCTCTCCCTTTGATCAGTTTCCTCGTCTGGTTTCTCTGTGTTCTTTCTTGGATTGCTTTTTTGGTTTGGTAGAACAAATCCTTCAGAAGCTTCCTAAGAAGCAGGTGAGGTGGGAGGGGGAGTGGGAGAGTAAACATTTTTAGACCAACCATTTCTGAAAATGTTCATAATTTTACCCTCACTTTCCATTTTTAGATTGGCTAGATTTAGAATTCTAGATTGGAAATAATGTTGCATCAGAATTTTGAGGGTGGGTACCTTCTATTGTCTTCTAACCTTCCAGTGTTGATGCTGAGAAGTCTGATGCCGTTCAGATCCCTGATCCTTTCTTTGTGAACTGTTTGTTTCCCTCTGAAGTGTTTAATTCTTTTCTTTTTTTTTTTTTTTTTTAAGATTTTATTTATTTGAGAGAGAAAATGAGCATGAATTACGGGGAGGAGCAGTGGGAGAGGGAGAAGCTGACTCGCTGCTAAGCAGGGAGCCCAATGTGGGGCTCAATCCCAGGACCCTGGGATCATGACCTGAGCTGAAGGCAGATGTTTAACTCACTGAGCCACCCAGGTGCCCCTGAAAGGTTTACTTCTTTTTTTGTTTTTTTTGTTTGTTTATTTGTTTTAAAGATTTTATTTATTTATTTGAGAGAGGAGGAAGACTCCTCCCTGAGCGGGGAGCCCGATAACGTGGCTTGATCCCAGGACCCAGAGGTCATGATCTGAGCTGAAGGCAGATGCTTATTAATCTGCTGAGCCACCCAGATGCCTTACTTCTTATCATTATTCTATATATTCTGAAATTTCACTGAAATTTTCCCTGTGCATTAGGGAGATTTTCTTCCATTCACTGTGTTCATCATTTGTTGATCCTTTCATTAGAAAACTCATATCCTTTAGCTCTGTGGCATGTTCCTATATTCTTTCTTTAATCATTTTCTCTCCTTTGTGTTCTCTTTTGTTTTCCAAGAATTCCTGTTGGATGTTAGATGTCCTGGTTGATTCTCAAATATATTTTTTAAACTTTTTATTTCCTGTTTTCCATCATTTTGATTTTTTTGCTCTACTTTGTGGACAGTTCCTTCCAATATTTTATCTTGTAATAATTTTATCTTCCAATATTTCTCTTGTGAAAAGATTTTTTTTCTCAGATCTTTAAGTGACTTCTTTTTTCTCTGAGTGTTCTTTTTTCTGGCATTCTGTTCTTGTTTCTTGGATGCAGCATCTCTTTTTTTTCCCTGAGAATATTATTATTTTTTCCTGTTGTCTAAATAATTTGTTTCCACTCAGTTCTTTTTTTATTGTTTTCAGGGCTCTGATTTTTATTTTTGAGATTTCCTTTAAATGTCTGGTAGTCAAAAAAAGAAAAATGTCTGGCAGTCTTTTGCTGTCTAACATTTAAGACAGAGGCTGTGAAAAAACTAATTGGAAGGTCCCTGGGCATGAATCCTTTTTAGCATGTTAATATAGAATGAGTTAAAATAAAAATCAGAGCGAGGTGTTCAAACTGCCATGTGTCCAGCTGGAAGTCTCCTTTAAAAAGGGATTTCAAGAGCAATTTTGATTATACAAAATTTTTACTGTATTATACATAACTAAAATCTCTGGCTATGATGTGATTTCATTTTATGTCCAACAAATCAACAGTAATTGTTTTTGGATGACAGGCTGCAGGTGATTTTTCTCATTTGGCTTCTTTCAGTTTTTCTCTGTTAAAACAGTTGTTTTCAGTTTTGGAATATTACTTTCATGATCAGAAAAATATCAAAAGCAGTGGGTGTTCTCCATTTTCCTTCCCTTAAACATCATCAGTCTGTAGGATATTTGGAAAAATTGAAGCAGAACATGGAGTTTAATTATTTTAGTGCAATCAGGTGGCTAGATCCTGGACACAAACAGCTAGATCAGCTGTTTCCTCAGACCAAGAATCTTCTGAAATTAAGAGTTGACATAGCCAACTTGTTAAACTGCTCACTAGATTCCATGAGGGCAAGAATGCTATCTTTCTTGTTTACTGATTGGTCTTCAGCTCCAACACAGTGTCTGATTTAGTAGGCTCTCTGCTATATATGTTGATGGATAAATAAGTTAACAAAATGTGCCATTGCTCCAAAAAAATGGTTTTGGAATAACCAGATAGCCATGTGAAAAAATCAACTTTGACTCTTACCTCACAATATACATAAATAATAAAGGTAAATCTGTGAAGTTTCTAGAAAAACACAGAAGAGTATCTTCATATTCTTTAGGTAAGAAAAGATTTCTTATTTAGGCTGTGAAACCTACTACCATATAAAGAAAAAAAAAAAGGGCTACATCAAAAGTAAAAACTTCTGGGATGCCTGGGTGGCTCAGCGGTTGAGTGTTTGACTTTGACTCAGGACCTGATCCCAGGGTCCGGGATCGAGTCCCACATTGGGCGCCCTGCATGGAGCCTGCTTTTCCCTCTCCCTCTGCCTGTGTCTCTGGCTCTCTCCCTCTGTGTCTCTCATGAATAAGTAAATAATAATAATAAAAAAAGTAAAAACTTCTGTTCATGAAGCAATAACGGAGCGAGAGGACAAACAATATTTCTGGAAAAAGTTACTCATGATATATGTATTCAACAGAGGTCTCATATTTAGAATGTATAAAGAGGGATCCCTGGGTGGCGCAGGGGTTTGGCGCCTGCCTTTGGCCCGGGGCGCGATCCTGGAGACCCGGGATCGAATCCCACGTCGGGCTCCCGGTGCATGGAGCCTGCTTCTCCCTCTGCCTGTGTCTCTGCCTCTCTCTCTCTCTCTGTGTGACTATCATAAATAAATAAATAAATAAATAAATAAATAAAAAATTAAAAATCTTTAAAAAAAAATGTATAAAGAGCTCCTACAAATCAGTAAGAAAAAGTCAAATAACCTAAATTTAAAAAGTGTTCAAAAGTGGCACCTGGGTGGCAAAGTCTTGATTTCAGCTCAGATCATGATCTCAGGGTCATGAAATTGAGCCCTGCATCAGATCAGGTTCCATGCTCAGCGTGGAATCTGCTTGATTCCTTCCCCCGCCCCGCCCCCATCGCTTGTGCTCACTCATGTGCTCTTTCTCCCTCAAATAAATAAAATCTTAAAAAAAAAAGTGTTCAGAAGATTTGAACAGATGTTTTATTAAAGAGCATTTCCAAATGGTTGACGAGCATATAAAAAAGATGCCTATATCATTACTTATTGGGGTAATATACAAAACTGCAGCAAGTCACCATTATACACCCACCAGAATGACTAAAATTTTAAAAACTGAGAATACTAAGTGTTAACATGAATGTGGAGCAGCTGTAACCCTCCCATACATTGCCGGTGAGAGTGCGGTTACTTTGAAAAAACTGTCACTTCCCATTAAACTTAGATATATCCTTATTCTGTGACCTAGCAATTCCAGTACTAGGTATAGACCCAAAGGAAATCTCCATGAAGAGACATGTACCTAAATTTATGTAGCAGTTTTAATTTTTATTAAAAATAGCCCAAACTCAGCCCAGGTGGCTCAGTGGTTTAGCGCAGCCTTCAGCCCTGGGTGTGGTCCTAGAGACCCAGGATCGAGTCCCACGTCAGGCTCCCTGCAGGGAACCTGCTTCTCCCTCTGCCTGTGTCTGTACCTCTGTGTGTGTGTGTGTCTCATGAATAAATAAATAAAATCTTTTAAAAAAATAGTCCAAACTTGGGAGGAAATGTCCATCAACAGAATAATGGGTAATTTGTGATATAAACACATAACAGAATATTACACAGAAAAAAAGGATCAGTTATTGCTTTGTGCCGCCAAATGGATGAATCCTAAAGAATTTTGTCAAAGAAGTCAGATGTAAAAGAATACATATCATTTATATGAAATTCCAGAACAGGGAAGACTAGTATTAAGGATCAGAGTAATAGCATTGCCTTGAGGAATGTGTAGATGGGAAGGGCTGCCTTTTGGTGTAGTAGGATATTTCTGGGTCTCCATCTGAGTAGTGGTTACACAATATATGCATATGTACAAATTCTTCAAGTTGTGTACATAAAATTAACTAGTATATTATCTCTCAATTTAGAAAAAAACAGGACTCATTAGACTAGAGGAAAATAGAAGTTGGAACTTTGCATTCAGAGGGAAGAAAAGATGATCAGATCGACAAAGGTCAGGAAAGGAAAAACAAAAACTATAAAACTAGAGGCAGTGAATATAATAAATATTCATGCAATAAAACAATTCCTTTTTAAACAACAGATTCCAGACCCACTACAACCTGACGGAAAAAAGGGCCAGTTTTATGCTGTTTACAGGAGAAACATCTGAAATGAAACAACATAGGAAAATTTAAAATGAGCAATGGGCCGTATATAGTGAGCAAACACAATCCAAAAGAAGCAGAATTGGCAGTATTCATATTTGCAGATTAGAAATTCCAAGTTAGAAAATATTAGAAAGAATAGTCAGTTTATACCATTACAAAGTTCACTCCACCCAGAAGGCATAATAATCATGTAACTTAATGTACTTGAAAACATTTTATAAAACTATATAAAGCAAAAGCTATTAGACATACAAGAATTTAAAATCATATAGCTGAAGATATTAACATATTTCAGAATTTAACATATCAACAGTCACAAAATAAATAAGAATGTGAAATAATCAGATAACAATGAATAAACTTGTGTGGTATATAAATATATAGAATTTTATACCCACCAAATGGAATATTTAATTTTTCAGTACCTATAGTACATTTATAAAAAGTTAGGTAAATTGACCGCAAAAAAAATCTCAAAGTCGAAAGGCAGAAATCACATAGCACCCCTTTCTCTGACTAGAAGACAATGAAAGTAGAATTTACAATAAGAAGACCTGCAAGAAACTTTGGCCACTTGGAAAATTTAAAACATTCTTCTACAGAATTCCCTTCATCTACTTTGGATTTTTCTGACATTCTTCTTTTAGTTTCTTGATATGAGTATTTAATTTCTTTTCTTTTCTTTCTTAATTTTATTTTTTTTACTTCTTTTTCTTTTTTAATTTAAAAAACATATTTTATTTACTTTATTTGACAGAGAGAGAGAGAACACAAGCAGGGGAAGCAGGAGAGGGAGAAGCAGGCTCCCTGTTGAGCAGGGAGCCTGACTCAGGGCTCGATCCCAGGACCCTGGGATCATGACCTGAGCTGAAGGCACTCTACCAACCGAACCACTCAGATGCCCCTTAATTTTTATTTTAGGAATTAGAAAAAAAAAAAAAAAAAACAGAGAAGTCTGGTATTCCCTCAAAATAGATTACTGAAATGAGGAAGTATTGAACATAGGGTATGATTTTATTGACTCTGGAAACATAGCAGTAGTTTTCCACATATTTTTACCAATTCCTTCACCAGAGTCTGAGAGTATCCTTCTTAATATACTAAATGTGTCTGGTCCCTAAAAAACAACAAAACAGGAACAAGACCACTTTCTCAGATTACTTTCATTTGCATTTATTTGATTAATAGCACAGTTGAACTTTTAAAATATGTTTATTTCTTCTCAGAAATGTTTATTCAATCCTTTATTTTCTGCTGGGATATTAGTGCTTTGCTTATTGATTTTTAAATGCCCTTTATATATTAAGAATATTAATTCTTTGTCATGTTTGCAAACATTTTCCCCATTGTTCCTTGCCTTTTATGTTTTTTAATATATAAAAGTGATTATTTTCATATAATCAAATCTATCAATCTTCTAATAACTTCTCTATTATTTTTATGAAAGAGATTCCTTCCCCATAATTATTAAATAATAATAATTATAGTAACAACAACAGCAACAGCTAACATTTATTGAGGGGTGATTATGTGTCAGGCAATGGGCTAAGTGGCTTTATTTAATCACAAGAACCCTGTGAGGTGGGTATTTTTTTTATTATCTTCTTGCATTTGAGAAAGAAACTAATGAGAGAGGTTCAGTAGTTTATCCACAAACACCAAAACAGCAATAAGTTAAATATTCACACACATTTTATTCTAGTATGTGGGTTTGTATTTTTATATTTAACTCTTTGATTCTTGAATTTAATGAAATGATATGAAGTGACACTCTTTTCAAACATTAGTTTTCCCAAAACTGTTCTTCAAATAGTCTTTTCCTATTTGTTTGTTTTGCTTCATTTATTATATATTAAATTTTAGTATATAACAAAGTCTCTTTCAGGAATATCTGTTGTATTTATTAACCTATGCACTCTTGCACAATTGCCACAATGTTTTAATTTCTGTATCTTTATCATCAGTATTAATATGTATAAGAACAAAATTCACTCCCATCATTTTTCTTTTTCAAAGACATTCTGAGGGGTGCCTGGGTGGCTCAGTTGGTTAAGTGTCTAACTCTTGATTTCAGCTCAGGTCATGATCCCAGGGTCGTGGGATCCAGCCACATGCTCAGCAGGGAGTCTGCTCGAGATTTTCTCTCTCCCTCTCCCTTGCTTGCACATGCACATACTGTCTCTCTCCAATATAAATCTTTTTTAAAAACCCCAAACAGAGATGCCTGGGTGGCTCAGCGGTTGAGCATCTACCTTTGGCCCAGGGTGTGATCCTGGAGTCCGGGGATCGAGTCGCACTCCCTGCATGGAGCCTGCTTCTCCCTCTGCCTGTGTCTCTGCCTTCTCTCTGTGTGTGTCTCTCATGAATAAATAAATAAAATCTTAAAAAACAAAAACAAAAACCTAAACATTCTGAGTTAGAGTTCTGGCTTTTAGTAATAACCAAGTAGCTTGTATCAGAATAACATTCTCACCAATAACAGATATAAGTTCTGGACAAAATATTTTGAAAATGTTGTTTGAGGGATCCCTGGGTGGTGCAGCGGTTTAGCGCCTGCCTTTGGCCCGGGGCGCGATCCTGGAGACCTGGGATCGAATCCCACGTCGGGCTTCCGGTGCATGGAGCCTGCTTCTCCCGCTGCCTGTGTCTCTGCCTCTCTCTCTCTCCGTGTGACTATCATAAAAAAAAAAAAAAAAAGAAAAAAAAAAGATTAAAAAAAAAAAAAAGAAAATGTTATTTGAAGGCACAAGAAAGCAACCAAATACAACCAGAAAATGGAGTGTTTTTGATTCTTGAGAGAAGGAACAACTCTGAGTGAGAACCAAATCTTACGACTTTTTGCTTGAGGGATTTCCAGTCCATCGGGTTCTAGCAAATAGAAGTTAAACAAGAAGCTGCCAGCATGTTTGTTTGAAGAATTGGGGGATGGATTTCAAGGATGCCAGAGTGGCTAGAACTTGAAATAGAAGTTGCAGGAAGAAGAAAACTTTGGAGGGAGTAACCCCAGCCTGCATATAAGTGCTCTTCAAATTCTAGGCTATCTCCTGAACTGCCCACATACAGGGCAGGTGTCACAGGTTTCAGGCTGATTTCAGCGGCCACCTACTGTGGAAAAGGCAGCATTTAGAGCTTGAGCCTTATCAAGTTAGGGAGTCTTGGTAAACCCCTTGGACTTTCATTTGAATCCCCAGAAGGAACACCCATTAGGAGGAGAAGTAGGAAATGCCTACATCTGTGACATTTTCCCTAGGATTAAGCGCAGAAAAGAAAGAAAGTATAAAATGGCCTGCCCCAGATTAGGGTGATCTGCCAGTAATTTGACTACCTACTGGGACAAAACTCAGTTCTTCAGAAGGAGACAGCAGGACCCACAGCCTCTAAAACCTATCATCCACAATGCCCAGTATAAAATAAAAACTTTCTAGACATGTGAAGATGAGCGCACAAGAACCTGTGACCCTTACTTGAAGTGAAAATCAATAGAAATAGGCTCAAACAAAAGACAACCACTTTAAAATAACTGAAAAAATATATCGAAAGAATGTATGTGAAAAATATGAGTGAAAGGATGAAGAGGTGTGGAGTATCTTAAAGATATGGAAGCTATAAAAAAGAACCAAGTGAAATCTTAGGACTGAAAAAGATTAAACCTGCCACTGAAATTTCACTGGATGGGATTAATAGCCAATTTGGCATGAGAGAAGAAAGGATCAGCAATCTTGAAAACAGGTCAGTAGAAATCATCCAAACTAAAGTACAAAGTGGGTGTGGGGATTGAAAAAACAGGACCAGAGCTTCACTGATCAAGTTGCCTAACATTCAGGTAATCACAGTCCCAAAATCTGAGAAAAATGAGACATAAAACATATTTGAAGAAATGTTGGCTGAAAAACTTCCAGTTTTGATTACAGCATGCACACACACAGCAACCAGGAAGCGTGGCCGACCTCAAGCAGGATAAATACAGAGAAAATCACATCTATTATATTATAGTGAAGCTGCTGGATACTAAAGACAAGAAAAGGGAACAGTCATCAGTCTGATGGCTGAGTTACAGTCGGAAGCCGGTTAGCCCACGAGGTAGTGGAAGAACATCTTCAAAACACTGAAAGAAAAGACTGTCGACCTAGAATTCTATACACAGTAAAAATACCCATCAAATATGAAGAAATAACTGTTTCTCGGCAAAAGCTGAGACTGCTGTCAGCATAATAAATATCAAGGGAAGATCTTCATACTGAAGAGAAAATGATACCAGTGGAAATTTGGGTCCTCAGATGGATAAAGAGCATGGGAAATGTGAAATTTGTGGGTGAATATAAAATACTATTTTTATTCTTAAATTTTGTAAATGTTGTCTAAAGCAATAATAAGATGTTTTTTGGATTTATAACACAAACATATACGTAAATGTGATGAACATTAGAACAACAACACAAAAGGCACAAGGGGGTGTAACTGAAGTTGATTTTTAGTAAAACATGTCAGTACGTACACTATATGCAGATATAATGATATGTATCATTTTAAGGTCCTTAATATGTGAAGCGGTATAACATTAATTCACAGTAGATTCTGACGAGTTAAGGAAGCATACTGAAATCCCTAGAGGAGCTAGTCTAAATAAAATACAAAGAAGTATATTTAAATGTTCAGAAGAGGAGACCGAATGAACTCCCAAACATTCCTTACTATCCTCACTTGTACGTTTTTATGTGCTTTTGCAAGGTAAACTTTTGGAACTTTTGAAAAAATAAAAAAATATTGGAGTTTCTATTGGATCAAATCTTTCAAAATAATTTGAAAAGTCTATTCCATTTATTTCACCATTCTTATTTCTCTTGCAAGGTTTCTTTATATAGATCTAATATATTTAAAGATTTTTCATAGTAATTTTGTGTTTCTTGTGACTACTGTGAAAGGAATTTTTCTTTTTTTTTTTTTAATTGTTGCTGGTACATAGGAATGCTATTGAATTTTTTTAAGTATAACAAATCTAGCCATTTCATTAAACATTTTTTGAAAAAAAAACATTTTTTGAATTGATTTTTCTGGATATGTTATCTTATTATCTACAACTGATTATTTTTGATATTTTTTCCAATTCTTAAATATTTTATGTCCTGCCTTATTGCATGGGATGGAACTTCAAAAATAATGTTATATGTTGATTGTGGCAGTGGTAATGAGTTTTATGTTAAAATATGATTTTAAAGAGAGAAAAAATAGATTGTCCCCAAGTGTTACAAATATATCTTTCAGCTATTAACGGTCTGCAGTCCATTAAATTTAAGTTTGCTTTTATTCACGTTTATTCACAAGTTGAACAAGTGTTCAGTGAATGCCCACTACAAGTTGATCCATAGGTTAGGCTTAGGGGATACAGCAGTGAATAAGACAGTAAAAGTTAAACAACATTAGAATCCTTAGAAGACCGTTCAAGACAAAAGGAAGGTTACAAAGCTATCTAAGTTTGGCAACCAGGGGAATATCGTATAGATGGCAATCACCACGGACAAGTGTCTGCCTCGGGTGACCAGAGAAAGCTCTGATGGTGGGAGAGAGCCCAGGACAAGGGACAAGGTAGGAGTAGGACTGGAAGGAGTCTGCAGTGGGTGGAGCATCAGGGTAGAGTGAGGAGTGCAAGGCCCGTCGGGCTAGTGCAGGGTGAATATATGGCTACTGTTTTACACTCAGCTCTGGGGCTCCTCGGAGGTTCTAAAGAGATGTTTCAGGGGCAAAGAGGGATCAAGAAGGTGGGACTCTGTGTTTGCTCCATGCGCCAGGTGTCTCTCCCCAAACCTAAGCAGCTCTTTTGCATATTAAGTTCCATTTATTTATTTATTTATTTATTCCTTCTACACAATTTTGTTGAACACTTACCAGTGCCAGTAGAATCAAAGCAGTATTCTAGTTGCTGGGAGTATAGCAGTGAATAAAATAGCCCCCAAGTTCTGCCTTCATGGAGCTTATATTCTAGTGGTGGTGAGGAAAGGAGATCATTAGGGCAATAAAATGGAACCATAATATAAGTGGAATAAGAGCAATAGAGAGTTCTTGGAAGGTTGCAATTTTAAGTGGAATCGTCTGGAAAGTCTCCACCAAGATGACATTTAAGCAAAAACTTGGAAGAAAATGAGGAAGCAAGCCATGCAAATTTCTGGGCAGAAAGAGTTCTAGGAAAAGGGAACCACCTGTACAAAGCCTGAAGAGGGAGCATGTTTGGCAAATTCTAGGAACAGAAAGGAGGCCAGAGTGCAGGCAAGGTGGAGCGCAGTGAGAGCTGAGATCGCAGCATTGACAGGAGGTGAGGTCGTATAGAGCAGTGTTGATCCACGTGAGGGCTTTGGTTTTACTTTTAATAAAACGGGAGACCATCATAGGGTTTAAGCAGAGGACTTACATAATCTGACTTAAGCTTTTTCAGGATCACCTTGGCTGCCACGTTAAGAGTAGACAGTTGGAGAACAATGATGGAAACTGGGAGAGCAGTCAGATGATAAGTTCCCAGTCACATCCCTTGGCTAACATAACGTATGACCGTAAATCCAGCAGAATATCCTGATCTGTTGGATCTGAAGTCTGAAAGAGAAGCAGAAGTTAAAGATGGCTCTAAGGGTTTTGACCTTGTGACTAGAAGGATGGAGTTGGCATTAATCTTGGTGGGGCAAGATGAGGAGCTCAGTGTTAGACACAGTAGGTTTGGGGTCTCTATCAGGGAGGCGAGTGGAGATCCCAAGTGGGCAGACGGGTTAGTGTGAATCGAGTACAGAGGGGAGGTCTCAGCTACAGATACAAATTTAAACAACGTTAACTTCTTGATTTTGCTGATTGTATTGTGGTTATATATGAGCATAGGCTCCCTGCCCAAGAATTAGGAAATAAATACTGAAATACTTAGGAGAAAGAACTTAATCTTAACTGTAACTTAATCTTAAACAGTTTGGGGAAAATATATAGATAGATTGATAGAGTAAATAATAAAGCAAATTTAGCATTTAAAGAATCTGGGTGGAAGATATATGAGAATTCTTTGTACTATTCTTGCACCTCTTCTGTAAGCCTGAAATTATTTCACAATAGAACACTTTTTAAAAGCGAAGTAAAAATATAGACATTTCAGATAAACAAAACTGAGGGAATTCATTGCTGGCACACCTGGACTGAAAAGAACTAATGGGGTTTTCAGGCAGAAAGAAAATGATCTTACCTGAAGACACAGAAATGCAGACAGGCAAAGGGAAGGGACAAATAGAAATGGAGATTGGCTGTGTAAAATAACAATGTCTTTCTTGTGGGGTTTATTTTATTTTTTTTAGATTTTATTTATTTATTCATGAGAGATACAGAGAGAGGCAGAGGGAGAAGCAGGCTCCCTTTGGGGAACCTGATGCAGGACTCGATCATGGGACTCCAGGATCATGCCCTGGGCCTAAGGCAGGTGCTAAACCGCTGAGACACCCCGGGATCCCCTCTTGTGGGGTTTAAAACATCTATAATTGGGACACCTGGGTAGCTCAGTGATCCCAGAATCCTGGGGTTGAGTCCCACATTGTGCTCCCTGCATGGAGCCTGCTTCTCCCTCTGCCTGCGTCTCTGCCTCTCTCTGTGTGTCTCTCATGGATAAATAAAATCTTAAAAAAAAAAAAAAATTAAGAAAGCACTTAAAAATTTTAAAAAAACCATGTATAATTGAGATGTATGATGATAACACAGGCAGAAGGATGGATGAAGTGTTGGAATTATTGGCAAAATGGTAACATTTCTCATTTCTGTGAAATGATAGTCAAGGGTGTGTTGTGGTATCTAGGGCATCAGTTCTCAGACATTTCCAACCTAGGACCCCTTTCACTCTTAAAAATCGAGGATTCCCCCATTAGGCAAACACAATGGTAATTATCATTGCAGACACACAGTCCACTGACAGATGCTGAAATTAGAGGTGGAAGTTTGAGAGTCTCTCCTCCAAGCTGTTTTATAACTACAAAAGGAAAGTTAGTAACACTACAGTGAAGAAATCCATCAAAAGCCACCTTGACTACAAGCCAATGGAGGGGAAAGCTGAATTAAAAAGTTGGCAAGAAGAGAAAGGAGGGCATTAAACAGATCAAAAGGAAAACAAATTGTGAGATGAAAGAGATAAACCCCCAAATTTCAGTAGTCATGTTAAATGTAAATAGACTAACTACTCCATTAAAAGCAAAGTTTGTCAAGATTAGATTTTATTAAAAAAAAAAAATCTAACCCCCATTCAGTGCTGCTTACAGCAAACACAGCTTTAATGAAAAGACATAGGATTAAGAGTTAAACAATGGGAAAAGATACTACACAAACACTAACCAAAAGAAACCATGTACTGATATCAGACAAGATGGACTTACGAATGGAGTGAGAGATAAGGAGATTTCAGAATGATCAATCACCAGGAAGATTTGACCTTTGTAAGTATGTATATACCAAATAGCATCACTTCATTATGCGAAAGCAAAAATGGACAGAACTGAAGGAGAACTAGACAGATCTGCTATCACAAGGGAAAGTTTTAAAACCTCTTTCTTAATTGATTGTACAGACAGACAGCAGTGAAGTTTCTAACAGCACAGTTCACAGACTTAGGATAGTTTGTTACACACGCAGTGGCTGTGTATATAAAACAGTGTGTATTGACACACACTGCACCAAACCAAGACACTAAATATGCAAAAAGACGTTCAACCTCATTAGTCATCAGAGAAATGCAAATTAAGTTCAGAATGAGATGATCACTTCACACCCACCAGAATGGCCGAGATGGAAAACCCTTGGACTTCGGTGTTGGCTGTGGAACAGCTGGAAGTCTCCGGCACTCCTGGGGTGCGTGTGAATCGGCCTGACCACCCCGGAACGCTGACAGTGTCTGCTCCACCGAGAATACGCACCCCCGTGTGATCCGGCAGTTCCCCCGAAGTCTGCGTGTAAAAATGTGATCAGCAGCACTGCTGTGGGACAGACGGGTAAACTGCAGCTCGGGCTTGTCCTGTGGAGGCGACTCTGGGCAGTCAGGGCGGGCGGAGCGCGGCGCGTCCCGTGAGAGACTTTCTGCTCTGCAGCGCCCTTTCTGCGTCGTTCAAAACAGACCCAGTTCCTCCTGGCGGGGAGAGGACACAGGAGGGCTGTTGCCGGAGGCTCTTGCTTTATTATTTTTTAAAAAAATCTGGGTGGTATCCACAAGGATATTTACACCGTGTGAAAATATGTCAAGCCGTGGGCTTATGCGGGGCGCTCGTGGCGGCCCGGGGGGCTCAGCGGCTTAGCCCAGGGCCTGGGCCTGGAGTCCAGGGATCGAGTCCCGCGTCGGGCTCCCGCATGGAGCCTGCTGCTCCCTCCTCCTGTGTCTCTGCCTCTCCCTCTCTCTGTCTCTCTGTCTCTCTCTGTCTCTCATGAATAAACAAAAATTTTTAAAAATTAAATAAAAAAATAAAATGTGTACTCGTCTATATATTTGTTGAACACCAACAGATGTACTTAAAACTACAATAAGGCCATTTTTTTATCTTTCAGGATGACAAAGAAAAATCTTGGTAGCATCAGGAAGGCAGGTTGTGGAAACACACACACCGGTGGGAAGGGAGTGGAAACCATTCCGAGGAGGAAGGGTTAGTCAGTGTTTATCAAAATTAAAACTGCACATATCTGGGCCCACTCCTGGGGACAACTCGCACATGTACGAATGGCACATACAAGGACTTGTTTTGGGGCTTTGTGATACGTGTTCTGTAGGGGACGAGTTAAATAAATTATGGCATGTCCACAAAATGGAATGCCTGATAGCCCCTAAGGAGAATGAGAGAGTGGTACAGGTAGTAATAAGGAATGCTCTAAAGATCAATGAATTAGGGACGCCTGGGTGGCTCAGTAGTTGAGCATCTGCCTTCGGCTCAGTGTGTGATCCCTGGGTACCGGAATTGAGTCCCACATTAGGTTCCCTGTAGGGAACCTGCTTCTCCTTCTGCCTGTGTCTCTGTCTGTCTGTCTCTCTCTCTGTATTTCTCATGAATAAATAAATAAAATCTCTAAAAAATAATAAAAATAAAAAAGATAAATGAATTAAAAATAGCAAGTTGTAGCATAATGTTTACACCATGATATTATTTGTACAAAAAATATACATGCACATGTATACACTAATACATAAAATGTCTATTACATGGATATAGAAAGGCACTTTCCTATTCATAGACTGTCTCTAGGAGGCATGTGAGAGCCTAGTAGCAGTGGTTAGATCTTCTCTGGAAGATCTAACTGGATGGCCAGGTGGTAGGAGTGGGAGGGAGGCACCTTTGCACTGTATACTCCTTGCATCTTTAGAGTACAGAATTGTACTATGGGAATATATCTTTTAAATATTAATTTTTAAAACAATTGTTAAAAATTCTACAGAAAAGTGTTTTGCAGGATACCACTGTATCACTTCTCAGTAAGTCTGGTATGGCCACGTTCTTTTTCACATTGAAACAGATCTCCGGTTTAACACCAGATGACACAGTTGGCTTTTTGCATGTGGGTGCCAAGATGTATGGGGGAAAAGTTCCCCGTGGCAAGGTGCTCACACTGCTGGGTGTGTACAGTGAGCTGACGGTCAGACGGCAAATTCAGACGTCCTATGTTGCACCCGCTTGCAAACACAGCACTCCTTGAATGGAGTGGAGGGCCCTCCCTGCTGCTTGTAGTGTAATTTTTCTTTTCTCAACATCTATAAGTTGGATTCAGATTAAGTTAAAAGTGATGCAACTCTCCTGCTTCCTTTTGTTCTTTTTTAAAATGTAATTAAGATCAAGCTATGAATATAACATCTGCTTTTTATGTCTTAATGTACCAAAAGCATTTTCCCATGCTATCAGAAATTGTTTGTGAGAATGTGCACAGTTGAATAATATCACATTACTGAAATGTGTCCTAATTTGTCTAATCAGCCCTCTTTGGACATTTACGTTGTTTAAATGTTATGCTCTTCTTGAAAATATAGTGAGGAACCATCTTTGTGCATTGGTCTTATACTACCGTATTTAATTATTTCCTTGAAGTAAAATTGTTGAGTCAAAGGGTTATGAACATTTTTATTTTTTAAGATTTTATTTCTTTATTTCTTTATTTTTAAGATTTTATTTCCTATTGGCGGGGGGGGGGGCAGAGGGTGAGGGAGAGAGAGAGTCTCAAGCAGACGCCATGTGGAGCACAGAGCCCAACGTGGGACTCAGTCTTGTGACCCTGAGATCGTGACCCAAGCTAAAATCAAGAGTCGGATGCTCAACGAACTGAGTCGCCCAGGTGCCCCTGAACAGTATTTTTAAATACTCCTGAGATAGAGTGCCGAATTGTCTTCTGGAAGCTTCTCAGTTTGCACTTCCACAGCACCTTTGCCAGCTTTGGTATTCTAATGCCAAAAATGTCATTTTTATTTAGAAAAAATTCAGTCTTAATAATCTTACCAACACGTCTGAATGATACACCAGGAGTCAGGGTGGAATGTCAGTGTCTCCTTTCAACATGAACAGGTTTGGAATACTTCCCCTGTGTTGGCTGGAGTCGTGCAAACTCCTGTCCATCTGCGCCCATAGACAGTAGGACCTGAGATAGACTGCTTACTGTCCCGGTAGCCCCGCTTCCTTACCTGGAAATTGGGAGCCAAAGGGGCCACCCCTGCCACCTCTGGCCACCTGGGCTAAACACTGCACAGGCTCACAAGGTGCCCCGGGCACAGTGACATGGAGCCCCAGAGTTGCTCTCCTTGGTGGCCGTGCTGCTGTTTGGGATTCAAACAGTTTAAAATGTAAAAAGCTCCTAAAATTATTATTTGAACACTTGAGCTTAATTAATTTTGGCTGTTATTTCTAGGTGGATGATGGAAATACAAATGATTTTTACTTTCCATGTTTTTCTTTATTTTCCGTGTTTTTTTTCTGTAGTTGAAAATTCAAATTCATTTGAACTATACGAATAGGTGTTATTTTTACCCTCAGTAGATAGGCGGGTCTATGTATTATAGATCTTCTGTTTATATATTATACAATATTACATGTATTAAAAATAGAAGACAGACAAAATACTCTTTCAGCATAAGAAACTACGGGGAAGTTTCTTGGAGAAGAGGTCTTAGGGAGGCTGCCATTTAACAGGTAGGGAAGATGAGGTCTTGGCTTTCACATTGCCTAGCAAAATAAGCACTCAAATATTTATGGATTTGGTTGAGTACTAAATATTTATCTCTACGCTAGTAATGTTGACTATAGCAACCAATACCAAATTCATTTGAACTATACAAATAGGTGGTGACAAAATAATTTATGTACTATATTGACCTATTAGGACATAGCATGTTTTAATGTGTTAATATCAGATTAATATGAGGACTTCAAAAAAGTCTGATAGCTGCATGGTAATTTAGAACTTTAGGAATGGGACGCTTGGGTGGCACGGCGCTTGCGTGTCTGCCTTCGGCCCAGGGCACGATCCTGGAGACCTGGGATCGAGTCCCACGTCGGGCTCCCTTCATGGAGCCTGCTTCTCCTTCTGCCTGTGTCTCTGCCTCTCTGTCTCTCTCTGTCTCTCATGAATAAATAAAATCTTAAAAAAAAAAAAAAAACTTGAGGAAGTAAGTTGAATGCCAAATCATAAGCCTTCTGATCATATATTTAAGATTCAATATGTTAAAGAAAACCCCAAATGTACATTGAACCATCACTGCATTCAGCTGTGTCTGAAGAGTGTCTTGGTACACTGAGCGCTTGTGCCAGCTTCTCCTTAAGGAACAAAAATCTCCACCTTGATTTGGGACCCACAGTAAGTTGTTTCCCAAATCAGTAACATACGAAACAGAGCGTATGGCTGTCCCTACCATCCCAAAGCAAATGTTTGTTTTGTTGCAGTGATGGAAACATTTCCATTGGTGAAGCAAATATTTAGAGCTGAAAGAAACATTTGGGCGGCCAGGATGTGTCAAAATAGAACAGATGCCTGTCTTTAAACACACACACACACACACACACACACACACACACACACAAAGAAGGAAAAGAAAGCCACCTTGTTCTTGGCTGCTATGATTACAGCCACAATGGGTTAAGCAAGAAATTAGAAAATGTGGATAATATTCTAATCCCAGTTTCTGGGCCCAGCTCTGTACCTTTTTTCTGTCTTGGTTTTTCTCTTCCAGAAAATGGGGATAACCGTTTTAAGTGATTTTGCTCAGGATTCAGGGAGGGTCCCCCCCACCCCCACTTCCAGATAGTCTCTCTGTTCCTAAAAAATAATTTATCCCTTTGAATGGGAAATGGAATACAGTTCCTAAGGACAGACAGTGAAAAGTCTGCCTTCAGGCTCTGTCCCCAGCTACCAGTCCCCTCGCTGTCTGTAACCAGCGTTACCTGTGTCCTCTCTATTTTATGCCTGTTCACACAACTAAATAGGTGTGTTTGTGTGTGTAGACGTATACATTCTTTTTTTTTTTTTTTAATAGAGGTTCTGTATACCATTTACCTTGTTTTCACCCTATGCTTCATATATATTCTTTTTATTTTTCTTCCTTTTCAAGACCATTGATTCTAAGAATTTGCTTACTAAAAATGTGCTAGGTGTGTCAAACAGTAGAGGGGAGCAGGCATGTCAGGCTGCTTGTATTTGACACACACACCCCACCACCGCCCCGTAAAAAGAACTTACTGTTGAGAATCTGGATCTGCCTCTGGGGCTCACCAGGGGCTGTGGGTGAGTCACTGTCCCTCTCTGTGTCCTTTTCTCTTGATTTTAAAACACAAGAAAAAGGAAAGGAAAAGAGCAGAGCAACCAGATGAGCTTCAGCTTTTCTTCCAGATCTGAATCTCTTGTTTCTTGGTATGGTTGTTAAAAGGTGGGAAAAAAAAGAAAAATTTTTTTTAAAAATACACTTCTCTGCTTCTTCTAAAACAGGAGCAGGATTCAAGTATAATTAAAAGTGCTTATTAATTTGACTATTCTGCATATGCACAAACATAACTTTGGCATATCTGGCCCTTGGCATCCAAGTAGCTATGATTCCTGATTATCACGCCCTTCAGGCTTTAAAGACACAGTTCCTGCCCCAGGACTTGTTCGGGCGCAGGGCTGACTTCTCAGCCTGTTGCCAGGGCCCTGCCAGCTTAGATGCTGCCGTCCACAGTAGCCGGTGACGGTGTTTGCCATGCTATGAATCCTTTGGAATTGATGATCAAATAACAAAATCAACTCCTCTTTGCTTTTGTTTTTAATTTAGCGGAGAGGGATTAAAAGGAAAAAAAAAAAAAACCCTTTAGACTATAGATCTAAAAGCAGACACTGTGGATGCTGATTGGAAGCCCTCCCAGTCTTTCAGAGGAGAGATCTCAATTTGTGTTACACAGAGGGGCAGCTCACTTCTGTCTTGTTCACCAGTTATACTACTCCCCAGAGAAGCTCAATAAATTTTATAGGGAAGTTTCCTCCTTCTGCGGAAGGAGCTAAGCTCGGTGACTGGTGTGCCTGAAGTAATTTAGGGCTCCGGCGGACTAACGGATCTGAAGGAAAGGTACAAACTTGTGATCCTGGTCATTGATCCTGCTGAGCGGGGTCCCGTGGCCCCGGCCTGTCCGCTTTGGAATGAAACTGCTCCCCCGGACTTGGGGGACATCACCGCGTGGACAGCCCCGCGTGCCTGGCCGGTGGGGCCTGCACAGCCCGCCGCTGGCGTGCGGGGCTTTTCCCCAGCGGTTTGAAACCTCCAAACTTGGACTTGGCTGAGTTTTCACATCTCTCGTCTGCCTCTCGGAGACGCCCAGAGAGCCTCTTGCACTACATCAGGAGAGCTGCCTGCCTTCCCTTTTCAGACTTCACGGCGGAGAGAGGCCGCCGGCTTCCACAGGCTCGAAGCTAACAGCGCAGTACATTTTGCACTGGCTTTTTACTCAGTGATTTATACTAGGAGACGTGGCTGGGTGATATCCAGTGTCCTTTTGTCTTTGTGTTTATTTTTCTTGCACATTTAATGTATTTAAAGGATATATTGTCTTTATGGTTCACTGGGATAAGGGGGTGGGGTGGGTGCAAGTTTTAATGAGAGGTCCCCGGCTCCCTGCGTTGAGATGAGAATTATATTCTTGGTTAGGTATCTTTCTTTCTTTCCTTAGGTGGCAGGAGGCAGTGTTTTGCTGCTTTTTGAAATAGCATTTCTACCTAACGATTTTTAGAAGGGTACCGAGAGGACATTGAATTTCAGGGCATCATCAGCAACTTTTCTCCTGTTGTTTGAACTTTCCTCATTTAAGGAGACAGCAAAGTCTCATGTCTTGTTCCTGAATTTACATATTAGCATCAGGATGGTGGGAACCGGCCTAACATGGCATCAATTTTTATTAAAAAACTCTTTCATTCAGGGGGTAATGATATTTGGAACTAGTTTTCTCAAAAACTGTTTTCACCGCTTGGGAATAGTTAATCAGTAGAGGAGAAAGCACTTGGCTTATTTGCTTAATATTTTAACCGAGTGAATTAGACAGGTTGGGGGGCTGGGGGAGGGGATAAGAAAGTGGGTGGGGGAGGCCCCATAAACAAGGTGATATATAATATTTTTTTTGTTCTCCTTTTAAATAAATACCGATCAGCTTTATGTTCAGAGACAATAGGAGCCGTTGGCTTAAATTTGCAGTTTACTGTATTTATGGCTGTAATATCAAGGTGCTGCCGTCGTAATTTCATGCCCCAATGAGAAGAGCAAGGTCGAAGCAAATGCTTCCATCGGCATCTGCTAACACACTAACTCATAAACAAGGCCCGGCTGGATCAGGTGGCACGGAATAATACAGGCTAATGAAATACAGCACAGCTTTCCATTACTGTTAGTTTTTACAGTGTCGTCATTACGTGTAATTTATGTTTAAAAAATTCAATTTTATACAAGGCACTGGGAAATAGGGGTCTACAGGTCATCCAACGACTTTTAGAGGCTCTGAGAGTCCTTATTGTACTCTACTGTTCCAACGAAATGTTAATAAAATAAAATAAAAATACTTTTTTCCCTCTTCCCTCCCCTAGCCTTCTCTGAGAGAGTTGATTTTTCTTTTAATTTGGGGAGTATTTTTAGCCAGCTGTCTTCTCTGCCTCATCTCCTCTCAGAGTGTGCATGGGGAGATAACTCGTAGTGTTCTCAGAGAGGTGACCCCCGCATGGTTTCTGCGCGTCCCAGATGAATCACCCACGTCCTGTGCACCGGGGAGGAAGATGGCCCCGGTGGCCAGCCTGTGACGGCCGCCCTTTGCTGCTGGCCCTCTGGCCCTGTTCCCTGATCCCAGCCAGACTTGACATTTTTATTATAAAACTCAGGCCGGGCTGGAAGTTGCCATTGGGTGTTCATCACCTTGCTTATTTCCAAACTATTCTACCCCTACTGTCCTGGTTGCTGTTTGACCTACGAGATGCAAGGGATGCTGCTGTCCGCTGTCAACTGTCTTTCTGCTTCACCTGCATAGGGCCAGGCCCCGTGGCAGTGTCCAGCAGTTACTGGGGACAGCATCGAGCTGACTTATTCTGAGAAGCTCTTGCACAGTCAGGTCCCGCAGGAAAAAGTCAGCTCCTCCCAATGCCCGGTTTTGTCTGATTCCGTGGGAAGGGACCTGCAGTGGTAACGCTCCCAGCTCACAAAGTCAACCAGTTTGGTTTTGTTTGCATTTGAACCGAAACCTTTAGAAAAAGAAAACAGATCTGTGTATCTTCTAGGGGATATAAATAAGCAGGTGCAGCAGCTGCCCCCTCCCCCAGGCCTTTCACTTCAGTTGCCACAGCAGGAACAAGGGGCTTTATTAATCAATAGCTTGTAGCTTGCTTGCTCCGTTCTTTTAAAAGAATCCCACCCTGGGGAAAGTGTTGGAAAAGAAAATCTTTGGCCAGCTTCTGCACAGGGGCAGCACGGTCTCCTTGTAAAGGGCACCGGTTCTGGAAGTAGGTTCCAGAGAACTGAGAGAACAAGGAGTCCATGTGGATTCCGGGGGGTGCTTGGGACCTTCGTTTGCATAATGTGAATTGAGACCTCTTGGGTTTGCCAGTCAGGGAGCGGTGGTCTTAGAGGTGAAATGACACTGCCTCTCACAGGCAGGCGTCCTGGCCTCCCGCTCACTTTGGACAGGTGCCCTCGCTCCTTTCTCCTCCTCTTGGCCAAAGCTAGCGAGTGGATGGAATAACTGAGCAGGACTTTCTTAGTTTTACTCTCTAGCAGTGATACGTTTTAATTGTCACAGACCAGGGCTGGTAGCTCTTGGAATTGGCAAGTGGCAGAGGTGAAGTTACTGAAAGCATCTCAGTGCAAAGTGCTAGTGATATCGGATAATGCAAACTGACACCCCAGCTAAAAGGAAATCGTAGGCTTTATTGAAATTAGTTAATTCTTCCAAAAGCAGCAGCTAAAGGAAAGACTTGAGGTGGTGCACGGGGAGGGCAGGAGGTTTGCCCGCCACAGGACAGCGACACCCTTTGCCCCCGTCTCTGCTCTGCTCAGCCCTTGCTAGGTCCCTCTGCGGTTAGATTATTCCTTGCAGATAGCAATCAACTGGAAGGAAGTGTGTGTGTCTAATTTGCATGAGATTATTTAAAACAACAACAAAAAAAAAGGTCTGCATTAGTCAGGGTGATGGTAAACAACGCAAAGAGATGCCTTTTATAATATAGCCTGTGCCTCAGCTTTCGCAGCCAAATATAATTCACTTCCAATTGGCGGTTTCCTTTATTATTCCTTTTAACCTTTGGGATTCTGCAAGGTCTCAGTCTAAGCTCTCTGCTGTTTGTCTCGTGGGGAGCGGGGGTGGGGAGGGTGGACCTGGAGGCCCTGTGTGTGGGTCCTGGGGCAGTCCCTCTTCCCTGAGGGCAGGGTCGATTCAGCACCAGGAGCACAGGGCCGTCTGGGTGGATAACTGTTGTATTCTGCAGGAGATGACACCCCTTCCCGCCAAGTCTCCGTGAGTTCCAGATGACTCACCTGAGTGGAGAGAGGCCTGAACCTGGCTGGCCAGTGCCCCACCCCCACCCCCAAGCTGGGGGTGCCCCAAGGAAGAGGGCTGTAAGGGAAGCATAGGCACCGGGCTATGAGAGGCCTTTGGATTTATTGGGAGCTAGAATATTAGAACGAGACGGGGACAGGGACACTCTCCCCTTGTCATTCTGGGGTTCAGAAAAGTTGTTCAGGTGTCACTTGCAGATAGGATCCTGTGTTGTTTTGATTTAGGCCCCCAAACACCATTCACCGGCTCTCACCTGTGGATGGGGTGCCAGGTGGGGCTGAGAGAGACCATTTCGCGCTGTTCTCGACCTCTCACCAGCTGGGAGACTTAAGACGTGATTTCAGAATCTGCCATTAGTGGTTTCTGTGCTAGAGGGGGAGGGAGGTCACCGGGGCAGATGGAGAGCCTGCAGCACCATGCCCTGCATCGTGGGGTCTGAGGCCCGTTTCCACCATCCTCCAGCCTTACTTGTTGTTCTTTATCTGTTAAATGAACACGATGGCTGGGATCATGGTCCAGCTCTGAAATTGTATTATTCAGTGAGATCATGAAAATGCTTTTTTTTTTTTTTTTACAAGAAGAAAAGTGATTCATTTTATGTAACTAAATCAAAACCCTAACTCTCTGGAGGACTGGGCATATCAGAATTCCAGCCAATGTAAATTTAGAGCATCAAATGATAAGGTCTCTGAAAAACAAGAGCTTGGAAGGAAGTGCTGATGCCCTTTATACCACGGCCTCACTAGTGGGCTCGGCTGCAATAATGCAAGGAACATGTTTTATTAGGAAAATAGGCTTCGTAAGAGCTCGGGGCCAGAGGGCAGAGCAGCGGGCAGGGAGCGCTGTCCCTTTAACCGGCTCTGGCTCTCAGGGCCGCAGCACAGCCTGTGACTTACTGTATATTTCCCCAGCGTTAAACATTATCGTACTTGTTTATATTTGAAAGAGCCAAAAGGGAACATGAGAAAGCAACTGAATGCTCCTTTTGGGAAAATTATCCTCATTTGCAGCCAGCGGCTGACAAGGCACATGAAGCACCAGGTTTATGAAATTCCATGGTGTCCCAGTGACCGTCCGTCCTGCTGACGCCGCACGCGTGCCTGCCTCCCCTGCGGCGGAGGATGCACTGGTTAAAACCGTGTCTTTCCTTCGAGAACTCTGAAAGGGCCTCCCCTTGTCTTTGGAAGTTGACCGGAGGTCAGTCCCAGGTGGATGGAGCCTGAGAGGCGGCGCTCAGGGTACCTGATGAGTTTTCCCTTCCTGGGGGCTTGGCCGTCTGCCCTGCCTTGGTCTCTCTCGGGGGGCCTTTGTGGCCAGCTGGGGAGCTTGGGAGGAGGAACGCAGCGGCCATATAGCCCCACGGGCCCGAGGGTGCTGTCACCTGCCCTTTCACCTGCCCGGCCGTGTGTTGAGAGCGGGGTGCGCGGCCCCCCCCCCCGCAGCACTCCACTCGGGCTCCCCCCGGGGGGAGGGGAAGGGGCAGGGCTGCAGTTTCAAGGTGGGGGACAGCCCTCACCTGTTGGGCGGAGGGAGGGGGCCGAGGGCAGGGCCTGACCAGTTGCAGAGGCGCTCGGCCAACTTCCCGGCAGCGGCGTGGGGCCGCGCGGCGCTTGGCGCAGTAAAGTGCCCGGTGCATCAGCCCCTGGGCGGAGTGGGCGCGAGCTCGGAGGTGCTGATCCCCGAAGCTCCGGGTACTTCATCCACCCCAGGGAGCTGCGGCCCGGACCGAAGAAGCCCTCGGCCCTGGTGTGAAGGCCCCCGTGGCGGCTGCATGGGATACGGGACCCCTGGACAGCCCGGCTTGGGGGGGCCCTCTGCAGACCTGGCAGTCCCCTCCCTGCGCTGCCGGCCCAGCGCCCGAGCACGTCTGCACCCACGGTACCCGCTTGTGGGGGGGCGGCCCTGTGGGGGGCCTTTCTCACGCCTCTTTCCTGTTCTTCCCCTTGGTTGACACCCTTGTCCTCTTCCCCCAGGGCCCGCGTCCCCGGTCCGCCTCAGCCGCGTGCCCCCTGGAAATGGGTGCTGCCCGGCCCGGTACCCTCCCGTGGGCAGATCCTCTCCACGGGGCGTAGCCACTGCAGGCGGCGCCCTGCTGTCCCCTGCTGTCCCCTGCTGTCCCGAGCGCAGTGTGCCTTCATGTCGGGAAGATTAAAACAAAGGGAAGCAGAAAAGCTAGCCGACGGCGATACAGGCAGCCTCGGCTAGGCTAGAGCAATAACCATCTGAAAGTTTGGGCCTGGCCTTGTTTTGATCTGTTTTCTTGTTTTATTTTCTTCTTTACATTCTATATCCCATTCATACTAATCACAGTCAGTCCTGATTTTTCTTTTTATTTCTGCATTTGTCATAAAATAAAGCAAATTATTCCCGTCTTCGGAAACGATCGAGACTAATTAGTCGTCTCACCCAATAATTAGTTTTTTGTTTCCCTGTCTGTTTTCATGCATTATTGTTAGTTTTTCCCCCTCTTTTTTTAACACCATTACAGATTAAAATGAGTCACATTTGCAGTTGATGGTATCTGTTTTCGGGGGAAGAATGGAGAATTGCAGTACGGAGCGACTTCAAAAGCAGCAATAAACTCAAGGATAAATTAAGGAAATTGAATGAGCCACATTTGGAAGCAGTGTGGAGGCTAATATTCTGTCGCTTAAGGTTAAATTGCAACTGAGAGAGGTTCCGGAGAATCCGAAATCGGGGTGGAAGCTTACCGGGATCCTAGGCACTCTGTGGCTCCCAGGGTCTTGTCTCAGGGGAGATTTCCTTGCAGCCTGGGACGGTGGCAAAAGGTATTCACCTGCAATTATGTCCTCTTCTCCCCCCAGGGCTGACAGATGAAGAGATTGATTTGGCTTTCCAGCAGTCGGGCACGGCTGCCGACGAGCCTTCGTCCTTGGGCCCAGCCACACAGGTGGTTCCTGTCCAGCCCCCTCACCTCATTTCTCAGCCGTACAGTAAGTCACCCGCTCAAACTCCTGCTTTAACCTTGACTGGGGTTCGGGATTCCGGCCAGAGAGCAGGGCTTCCCATCTCCCAGACTCAGCAAGCCGGGAGAAACCGGGACTAATAGACCGTTCTTGGGTTCTTCCAAAAGAATGTGACACACCCAAATCCTCTCCTAGAAAAACTTTTAAGTATGCGACAAAGGTTTAAGAAGAGATGAGGGACCAGAATAAATGAGTTTATTGTGTTGTTTCAAATATTTTGGTTACAAGTAAGAATCTATAAAAGTATTTCTTGGTTCTGTTTCTATTTACTTACATCATGCTTTTGTGTGTCACTCTTTCACGAACAAGAACCTGAACATCTGATTCATGGCTGCATTCTTGTTTGTTCCCTGAAATGACTCCACTTCTAATTTTATTTTTTAAAGTTAATATTAGCAGACTTGGGGTGGCCTCTCCACCCTTCCTTCCTTTCTTCCTTCCCTCCTTCCCTCCTTCCCTGTCCTGGCTGTGCCATGTATATTTATGTGGTGACAGTCTGTTAGAGAATTTCAGGTTAAATGTAAAGGTCCTTTTTGAATTAGCTTTTAATTATTACATGAGAACATGACCCATGTTTTTAAGTGAAGCTGTTTGAAGAATAATGGTTCTTCAAACTACTAATAAGTGTTCAATCTCCAAAATGCAGCCAGAACCCCTTCTTTAAGTCACTTATAAAAAGTCTGAAAAGGTTAAAATTACTTCAAAGTGATGGAAAATAGCTCAAGTTTTGTGTCTTTAACATAACTCAGCCTTGGATCTGTTGTCTTTCAAAATGGTTTTTCTATCATTATCTTCATTTTAATTGTCTATCTCAGAAGTTTTAGTTTTTCAAAACATGTTAATTTAAAAGTGTTAGATGCCAGATATTGGAAGGCATAACTTAAAATGCCAGGCTTGTTTTGACCCCCACCACGTGGTCTGGAGTGCCCCTCTGGCCCTTGCTTTGCTGTCTTCCTCACTGGCTCAGTCGGGGGCCAAGGGAGGGGCAGGAGGTGGATCATGATGTCTCAGATCCCATTTAGATATGCCCGTTCTCGAGCTTTCTGGATAGGGCTGAATGGGTGAGATCGAGTAGCCCGAGCTCAAGTTCACCTCATCCGTGGTCACCTTGTCTCACAAACCACTCACAGGTGACCTCTGAGACCCAAGAAATGGTGCTCAGCGGTGAGCCTTGTGTTGGAGCCACTGAGTCAGTAGCAACTACTTGTCGGCCTGGGACTCACGTCTCCCTCCTGGCCAGCGTTCTTGCCCATCTACCGTTTTTGTTTTGGGTCGCTGAACATGCTCTCCGTGCTTCCTTCTATCCAAAGGCTAGGTCTCCACACTTTTTCTTTAGTTGTGTCCCTGGGCCCAGACAGTTAATGGGATTTGTTGAGGACAGGCACTGGCAGCTGGGGTGCAGAATTTTCTAAGATGCACATCTGTTCCATTCCAGCTGTTTCCTCCATGGCTTAAAACCAAACAGGTCTCTCGGCTACTTGGAAACCTCTTGCTCAGAACACATTGTTCTGGTTGGTCACAGAGTTGGCCTAAAACATCTTGCACGCGCCTACTTTCTGGTAGGCACAAAGGGTTAAACTGTGGGCCTTTCTGAAAGAGGCAAAAGAAAGGGCTGAAAAGGCTGGGGTGGGGGGTGGTGCAGACAGTGCTGTCCTCTGAATTCTTCTGTCCAGGTCTCTCTGAGAAAAAGCATTACGCGTTTAGGTATTTAGGTAGGAGTATTTTTAAGAGTCTCCCAGCCCTAAAAATAAAATACATCTTAGAGACAGACTCCTTCCTGCTCTGACGCTAGTATAAAAACAATGGTAATGGCAATTTTAAATCCCTGAAGTTTCTACCTGTCATTGTTGAGCTTCATTCCTCTTGTACTGTTACACTGCTCCTTTCAGCTCCGGGGGTGACTCTCTCTACCTCTTCACTTCTGTACTTTTGCCAAGAGGTGTCAAAACTGCTCAAAAAAAAAAAAAAAAAAAAAAAAAAAAAAAAAAAAGAAAGAAAGAAAAGAAAAAAAAAGAAAGCTTGATTTTGATTAATATAGAGAAACAAGACTTTGCCTGACTGATAATAAAACTGATAAATGACATTTGAATTACTTGTAGCGGTAATTTATTACATAAAATATCTTTTATTTGACATGCGATTAGTTGCTGGAAGCATCACTCAATCTGACTAGTTTAAACATGCTCTAAAATGAACCCCAGTAAAAACCAGGGCTGTCTGCTGCTGGCGTTATGAAATATACTAATCCTGGAGTGAGGAAAAAAATCTGACTTTAAATATTTAAATGATTAATTGGGTTTATATATTTTTTTTACCTTTCTAACCCCCTTAATTACAAGCAAACTCAGGGGAGTTTCTGAACTAGGTGTGCAATCTGCATGCTTATCACTGAGGCATTGTCTGCGTCCTGGGAGGGATTTATGGCCTCCACTCATGTGTGTTCCTGCCTATTTTATATCTAGAGCCCCTTCCTTCCCTTGTCTTGGCTCTTTAAGGACAGACATTCCATCTCTGAACCCAATCCTGGAAAATGGGATTCTCTGGGCGCAGTCCCAGACGCTCACGTCTCAGGGAAGTGTAAGCTTTTGCAAGATGACTCCAGGGAGCTTGGTGCTCTTGGAGTGTCACCTCTGCACTCGCCAGCCCTTCTGCTTGGTGGCAGGTGTCCCACTTTGTACCTCTTTTGGTATCTCTGTTCTTTGGTGAACGTGGTTGACCTTGAGACGGTAGTAAATGCCTCCCATGTCAGCGGAGAGAACTTGGACACCTGCCAGGAAGGTACTGGGGTCAATCCATCCGTGTTTATTAAGCGTCTACTGTGTGCTTAGCACAGTATCGTCAGAAATGCAAAACGTGATCCTTAAAAATCTTATAGGCTCTCTGGGAGAGAAAAGATAGACTCTTAAGAAAAGGATAATAATATAAGACATTGTGATTTAATGCCAAGATTAATTATACAGACAAGAAATTCCATAAGAATACAGAAAAGAGAAAAATTAATGTGGGCTAGGAAAGTCAGAGAAGGCTTTGTGAGAGCAGTAGGAGGTTGACGCTGAGGGGAAGCTTGGTGTCACCTGATGTGAGAATACACCAGTGTTGTCAGGGCTCTAAGGCAAGTCGGGCAGAGCTCAGGAAAAGTCAGGCTGGGATTTGAAAGGAAATCTGACATTCTCTGCTTCTCGTTTTGCTTTCTTTCTGTTTGACTTTGAATCAGGCTACACAGCACCTACCCAGTCCCGAACATAAAGTTCTGATAAATGCTTGCTTGATTTCTTTGTTCCTCCCAAAGAAACAAGAAGCACGGTAGCTTTGGGATTTAGGCAGGGCCAGTGTAAATTTTGTAGGATAATGTTTTTTTCTTTCCCCCTTAGGCTCAAATATTTTCTCTCACTGTCTTTGATAACCAACTTAGGTCCTTCAAAGATTAACCTGTATAGCTTCAGTTAGGATGTTTGTGTGTGAGGTTGTTGGAAGGCTTTGACATTTGATTAGAAATCCTAAGAGTGGGCAGCCCCAGTGGCCCAGTGGTTTAGCGCCGCCTGCAGCCCAGGGCGTGATCCTGGAGACTCTGGATCGAGTCCCACGTCGGGCTCTCTGCATGGAGCCTGCTTCTCCCTCTGCCTGTGTCTCTGCCTCTCTCTCTCTCTCTCTCTCTGTATCTCTATGAATAAATAAATAAAATCTTAAAAAAAAAAAAAAGAAAGAAATCCTAAGAGTGTGGGGTCTTTCTCACTTTATTTCTTATTAGCCCTGTTTAGTAGTGTATACTTACCCTTGATTATCTTCATTTGCTGAGCAAGCATTTATTATCCTATACCTGCTATGGGCCAGACACTGTGCTAGGCCCCCGTCAGTGAAACGATTACTAAGGCCCCCTTGCCCTCTCCAGTCTTCCCTATCTAATAGGAAAGGCAGTTAAGGGACGCCTGGGTGACTCTGCCAGGGCGTGACCCCGGGGTCCAGGGATCGAGTCCCACGTCAGGCTCCCTGCATGGAGCCTGCTTCTCCCTCTGCCTGTGTCTTTGCCTCTCTTTCTGTGTCTCTCATGAATAAATAAATAAGTAAATCTTAAAAAAAAAAAAAAGGAAAGGCAGTTAGGCAAACAGCAGTGCCTGTGGGGTAGGTCCAGGCCAACGGGACCTGAGGCCAGTGGCACAGATGAGGCAAAGGGGCACTTCAGAGAGCAGGGGCTGTTTAACTGGATGGCGGGGGTGGGGAGGTGGGGATGGGGAATAGGGTCAGTTCATTGACCAGCCAACATGGACAAGACCAACCAGGCTGAGGCAAAGGCATATGGACATGACCCACGGGACGTTCAGTGGCTGGAGTCTGGGATGGCGGTGTTGGAAGAGACGCCTGGAGAGGGAGGTGGCAGCCAGGCCATCACCCTAATGGATGGCAGTCAGAAGCACGTGGATTTTTTTTTTTTTTTAACTTCAAAATGCGTCATCTGATTACCTTTGAGGCTATGTTGTCTATTTGACCATGTTACTCTTAGACTAGTATTAAAACTCTTGTATCATCCCAGAAGATGCAGTGTGGGGAGTTGGGGAAGACACTCTGGGAGTGCACGAGGTGTTGTCCAGACGCTCTTTGGCTGGCCTGCTCATTGCTGCCCCTCAGGGTTGGGGGCAGCCGTCAGCCCCTCCAGGAACTCTTTCCAGTGCCTCCATTTCGGTGGGATGGAGGGATGGAGGGATGGAGGTCCCGTCGGCCTGCTCAGTCCCCTGTTCTCTGCTGCACTACACTTAAATGTTTATCCACTTGTCTTTTCTATTAAATTGGAGTTACTTGAATTAGAGGCTTTTTTTTGTTTCTGTAACCCAGGGCTCTGATGAGTAGGTGCTCTAGAAATGCTTGTTGAATGGATAGATGGTGGTGGAAACATGCTTGGGATTTGAAAGGTTGTCTTGTAATACCAGAGGCTGGGGGGAGCTCTCCAGGGAGCCGCTGAGTGGAGGCTCCTGTGTGCTCGGCTGTGCAGGCTGCAGGGGTGGAGGACAGGCCTTGCCTTCAGGAGGCCACCATCCAGCTATTTAGTGGGAAGCCCAGTGCTTGGGGAAGTGAAGACCGACCCATGGCATCTTGCTTGGGGTGATGGTGAGAGCTTTTGGAACTTATGAAGACAGAGCTCAATTTTGGCTTATATAGTAGTTTCTGGTCTGTATATTGAAGACAACATTTCTCCAATTTTTAGGAAATTATGTTTTTCTTTTGTCCGTGTGACTGGTTTAGAACAGCAGCTTTTGAAGAGCCAGTGCCCTGTCTGTTTTGTTTGCTTTGTGCTACACCCATTATGGTGCCATGCAGGTGCCGCATAAAACGCCATTTGTGGATAGCAAGGAGGACAAGTGTCCCAGGAAAGAACCAAGTACAGAAGCCCATTCCTCAGGTTTCTTAGGCCATTGAAAGGGTCTTTGGTGGTGGTGGTGGGTAGGATTATATCTGTGCTCACGGTACAGCCTGTGTTCCTCTTGTAAGAGTCCACAACAAATCACAGAAAACCCGAAGTAAGAGTGGCTCACGTGAAATGGAAGACTATTTCTCAGTTGTGTAAACAGGGGCAGTTGAGTCTCTGTGTTCTTCATCCCTGACACCTGGCTGGCATCCGTCCCGGGCTCCAGTGTGGCTGCCAGTTGTCCCGTCTGCTGTCCACCCAGCAAGAGTAGGGACGAGGAGGGAAAAGGAGCAGCCGTCCGAGGACACGGCCTGGAAACCGCTCACATCATTTTCACTTTCTGCCCACGGGCTGGAGATCAGTCGCGCAGCCGCACCCGTCCACGTAGGAGCCTGAGAAGCGCAGCCCTGGACCTGGCGGGACACGTTCCCAGCTTCTCCCGTCCTGCGGGACGTTTTGAATTAGAATAAACCCTAATCTCAGGATGTTGGTTTTCCCCTGGGTGGACAGGAAGGCGCACACGGCTAGTTTCAGTGGAGTTTGGGAAGCTTTACCTGGTGAAATAGGTGGGTTTAGGATTGCTGATTCTAGGTGTGTGCCCTGGCACCGAGCGGCCGCGGCCATGGCGCATCCCTGTCTCTTGAAGTACATCATCATCGGCGAAACAGGTGTTGGTAAATCATGCTTGTTGCTACAGTTCACAGACAAGAGGTTTCAGCCAGTGCATGACCTGACTATCGGTGTAGAGTTTGGTGCTCGAACGATAACTATTGATGGGAAACAGATAAAACTTCAGGTGGGATACGGCAGGGCAAGAGTCCTTTCGTTCCATCACGAGGATCGCTGATTTTATTATCATGCTTCATAAGTTATATAAATGTTTATTCTTTTGTATGTGTCAGAAATCAGAGGAGGGATTTTAAAAAGTTGAATTCGAATTCTCAGGTCTTGCTTTTTCCCCTTGGTGTCAGCTGCTAACTGAGCAGAGAGAGAACCTAGAGCCCATGCTGCTGGCTGTTCACAGTCTCGGCTGGCTCCCTTCATCTTTTCTCTTTGTTTTAAAAGTTCCAGCAGAGCCTGAGTGGCTCAGTCAGTTGAGCGTCTGCCTTCGGCTCGGGTCGTGATCCCAGGATCCTGGGCTCGAGCCCCATGTCAGGCTCTCCATGCAGCCTGGAGTGTGCTTCTGCTTCTCCCTCTGCCTGCCACTCCCCCTGCTTGTGCTCTCCTGCTCTTTCTCTCTGTCAGATAACAAATAAAATCTTAGAAAATTCTAATAGTTTTTTTTCTAAATCAGCCTTATTGAGTATAATTTACCTAAAATAAAGTACACCCATTTTATTTGTACGATTTTGAGTTTTGACAGGTGTACACTGCTGTGTAGGCATCACCACACCGTAGAACATTTGCAGGACCCCGGAATGTTCCCTTGTGCCACGTTCCCAGCCAGCATGATTCTGGGGCAACCCTTGGTCTGCCTTCTGTTGCTTCTGACTAGACTTCTCTTTCCTGGGGCTTTATATAAATGGGAATCATACAGTGTGGGCTCTCCCTTTTCTGGTCTTTCGCTCAGCATGATGTTTTTGAGCTTTACCCAAGTCGCTGTGGATATCAGGGGTCCCTTCCTTTTTATTAATGAGCAGTACTCCGTAGGACGGACGGGCCACACCTGCTTGTCCGTTCACTGGCGGATGGGCTGCGGGCCGTTTCCACTTCTGAGCTCTTATACCGAAAGCTCTCAGGAACCTTTGCGCATGGGTCTGGATGTCTTTCTGTCTCTTGGGTAAATGCCTAGGAGTGCAGTTTCTGGCTACATGTTAAGTGCGTGTCTATCTCAGGAAGAAACTGCCAGACTGGTTCAGAGTGGGCGCACATATCATGTCCCCATCAGCGGCACATGAGCGATGTGGTCAGTGCGTAGCCTTGTTGGTGGTGTCCTTGGTCTTTTTTAACACTGGTAGTTTCCATGCGTCCACCGTAGTGTCTCTTAGTGGTTTGAGTTTACGTTTCTGGGATGGCCAATCCTGTGGAGTGTCTTTGTACATTCATGCTTACTGTGCCTTCTGCAGGCCTTCTTTTGTGAAGTGACTGTTCCATCTTTTGGCTCTTTTTAATTGTCTTCTTGAGTTGCAAGAGTTCTTTATATCTTCTGGATTCACGTGTTTTGTTGGAGGTGTATGTGTGTGTGTGTTAGTATTTCCTCCTGGCCTGTGGCTAGCTTTTTCTTTTCCTTTACTGCCTTGTGCAAAAGATTTTAGAATTTATGATGTCCATTTATCTCTGGGGCTTTTGTTTTGTTTGTTTTCTGTTTTTGTTTTTACAGTTTATGGTTTTGGTGACCTATCTCTGAAGACTTTCCTTTCCCCAAGGTTGTAGAGATTTTCCCCATTTTTCTTCTAGAAGTCTTATCTAGCGTTTGCTTTAATGTTGAGATCTGTGATTCATTTTTAGCTGATTTTTATGTATGGTACAATGAAGGTCAAGGTTCAGTTTTGTCTGCCTGGATGGCCAGTTGTGCCAGCACCATATGTATAAAAGATTATCCTATCCCCATTGAGTTACCTGTCCTATCAAAAATCAATTGTTTATATATGCGTGGGTCTGTTTCTAGACTCTTCTTTAAAAAATGTTTTTTCAACAAAACAGTGAAATATATTTTACATATTGTAACACTCACCCATTTCAGATGACTTTTAGTATCTTATTGAGTGATACACTCATAATCAGGGTTAGATCACTTCATTCCCCCAAATAAGATTCTGTGTGCCCATTTTCTGAGAATCTCACCTTCCACCCCAGGCAAGCACTAATCTAATCACTACAAATTTACCTTTTCTGGACGTTTCACGTAAATGGAATCATACTCTATGTGGTCCCATGCACCTGCCTCCTTTGAGTTGAGCACAGTTGAGGTTCGTCCGTGTGGTGGCATATGGCAGCACTTCCTTCCTATTCCTGAAGAGCACTCACTGTATGGGCAGGCTGTCTTTTTTTTTGGGGGGGATGGTGCGGAGGGGGCAGGCTGTCTTGTGTCTGGCAGTTCACCAGCTGACGGACATTTAGATTGTCTCCAGTTTTGGCTGACCTGAGTCGCACTGCTAAGAGCCTTTGTGTGCAAGTCTGATGTGGATGTATGTTTATGGTCCTCTTGCATAGATCTCTAGGAGTTAAATTGCTAGGTCCTATGGCAGTTTTATATTCCTAGATTTTTATTAATTTTTGTCTTTCTAGTCAGCTTTTTCGAAGTATAATTTATACATAGTAAGATTAATCAGTTTTAGGGGCACCGGGCAGCTCAGTTGGTTAAGCATGTGCCTTTGGCTCAGGTCATGATCTTGGGGTTCTGGGATCGAGCCCCATGTCGGGTTCCCTGCTCATGGGGGGTCTGCTTCTCCCTCTGCCTCTGCCCCTCCCCCACGTGTGTGCGTGTGCACTCATGTGGGTGCGCACACTCTCTCTCTCAAATACACAATCTATCAAAAAAGGATTTTTTTTTTTATCAAAAAAGGATTAATCAGTTTTAAGTATATAGTTTGGTGGGTTCCCAAATTGTAACTCATTTAACTCATGTCACCAACACCTACATTCACAATATAGAAAATCCCCATTGGGATCCCTGGGTGGCGCAGCGGTTTGGCGCCTGCCTTTGGCCCAGGGCGCGATCCTGGAGACCCGGGATCGAATCCCACATCAGGCTCCCGGTGCATGGAGCCTGCTTCTCCCTCTGCCTGTGTCTCTGCCTCTCTCTCTCTCTCTGTGTGACTATCATAAATAAATAAAAATTAAAAAAAAAATTATTAAAAAAAGAAAATCCCCATGACCCCAGGAATCATCTTTGCGCCCCCTGCACCAGTCCTCTCTCCAATCTATTCTGGGTCATGGAAGTTCTGCCTTTCAGAAATTTTCATGTGAATGATATCATATAGCTTGTAGTCTGTTGTGTCTGGTTTCTTTTCCTTGTTTGAGACTGATCCATGTTGAGATATATATAAGGGACGCCTGGGTGGCTCAGTGGTTGAGCACCTGCCTTTGGCCCAGGGTGTGATCCTGGAGACCCGGGATCGAGTCCCGCATCAGGCATGGAGCCTGCTTCTCCCTCTGCCTGTGTGTCTCTCTCTCTCTCATAAATAAATAAAATCTTTTTTTAGGGATCCCTGGGTGGCGCAGCGGTTTGGCGCCTGCCTTTGGCCCAGGGCGCGATCCTGGAGATCCGGGATCGAGTCCCACGTCGGGCTCCCGGTGCATGGAGCCTGCTTCTCCCTCTGCCTGTGTCTCTGCCTCTCTCTCTCTCTCTCTCTCTCTCTCTGTGACTATCATAAATAAATAAAAATTAAAAAAAAAAAATTTTAAAAAAAATCTTTTTTTAAAAAAAGATATATATATATATATAATACTGATCAAATTACACACACAGACATCTATAAATACACATGCTTCTGTGTAATTTTTTTTGGGGGGGGGAGGGGGCAGGCTGTCCCCTCCCCCCACCCTCCTCTTCCTCATATTCCTTTAAAAATATAAAAACCATTCTGAATTCACAGCTGAATAAAAGCAGGCCGAGGTGGGGCTTCGCCACATGGGCATAGTTTGCAAACTCCTGTTACTGACTGTACAGTTTGTCCATTGACCATTGATAGTTGTTTGGATTTCCAGTATGAGGCTATTAAGAAAAATGCTGCTGTGAACGTTCGTATGCAGGTCCAAGCCTTTGTGTGTATGCGTGCTTCCTTTTCTCTTAGTCTCATACCTGAGAGTAGACTGCCTTGTCCACACGTTAGGTGTATGTTTGACGTTGTAAGAAATTATAAAACTCTCCTACAAAGTGGTTGTACCATTTTACATTCCCATCAGCAACGCAAGAGAATTTCAGACGCTCCACATCCTTGTCTGCACTTGGTTTTCTCCGTTTTTAGGTTTAGCCGTTCTAATGTGTACGTACGTCATGGAATCTCATTGTACTTTTAATTTGTATCTTCCTAATGACTAATGACATTTCCGTGTGCATATTGGCCATTCATAGGTCTTTCATGGAGCATCTCTTCCAGTCTTTCTCACGCTTTTTTCTAAATTCTGTCTATTTTATTGTTGAGTTCTGTGGATGTAGCTCTTTATCAAATAGATGTTTTGCAGATATTTCCCCCTGTCTGTAACTTTCCATTTTGTTTTCTTGGCAGCATCTTTTGAAAAGCCCCAATTTAATCTTTTGATCATGTCCATTTTATTCTTTTTTCCACTTTTATGGCTTATTTTTGTATTTTAAGATGTGGTTGCCCACCCCAATGATTTTCTTCTCTGTTTTCTTACAGCAGCTCTAGAGCTTTTGCTTCTTGGCTTCACGGTGTGATCCGTTTGGAGTTAATGCTTGTGCATGACACAAGGTGAAGGTTGAGATTCACTTCTTCCCCTGTGGCGCTCCACTTATACCAGCACAGTCATTACACAGATTATCCTTTCCTCATAGAAGTACCTGGGCCTCCTCATTTAAAAAAAAAAAAAAAATATATATATATATATATATATATTAAAATTATATAAATTTTAAATTTAAAAAAATATAAATATAAATTAAAAATTTATATATTTTATATATATCTATCTATATATTTATATATAAATTTTAAATTTAAAAATATATAAATATAAATTAAAAATTTATATATTTATATATATCTATCTATCTCCCTTGACTACGTAAGCCTGGGTCTGTTCCTGGACTCTTCTGAATTCTTACAGGTTAACTGAGCACATGTATTTTAATCTGTGAGGGTAATGACCATCAGTGTCCTTCCTGCCTAAAGATGACACTGCCTGCAGCACCGCAGCCCAAGAGAAGTGGCAAGATTGTCTTTCGTGTGATGTTCGTGTGAAGAGAGGCCTTGAATTTTCAGAGGTGATGACTGTGGGGCGTCCGTGGTGCCTTTGCCTCACCGCTGCCCAGGTGCATCTGTCCTGAGCAGAGCTGTCGTGTTTCTGGTCGCTGCGCTCTGGTTGGTCTGTCCTTGCGGCCGCTGCCAGCCATGCTCCGCCGTGTGACCGGCGGGTCCATACATGCAGTTAGCCCTGCCACTCCGTGCTGTGACAAGCACTGGCTTGGCAGGCTGGCTTTTTTTCCAGGACCTCACTGTGGAAGAGCCCGTCTTACTTCATTTTCAGGGTAGCTTGTTGGGCTGATGTGAGCAGCAGCTACGGCAGCGCGTGGAGTCCAGGCCCGGTGGGTGAGCGCAGAGGGGACAGCAGCGAGGCTCGCCCGATTGCTGGCAGCACCTCGCCCTGCGCTCAGGCCGTCCGCCTCCGCGGGGCTGCGCCAGTGTCTCCCTCCCTCTCCCAGCAGGACGCGTCTGTGCGGTTGCCAGCTCTGTATAGTTCATGAACCTTTCCTGGATCGTGGGATTTCCACGGTATCAGTGAGTCCAGGTCCGTGACTTGGGAGCTTCGGGTTCACCGCTGCTGAGTCGTTGTGGGAGTCCCGGGCCGCCCATGTTCCCTGATGTCTGTTCCCGCCTGCTGGCTCAGGCTCTCTTGGTCAGTGGAGGTTTGGCTAAAAGAATGGAGTAACGTCAGTTTAGTTGTGTTCATCGATGGTTTAGGAGCCACAGGGATGCGTCTCCCGGCCTCTGACGGGGCACCTTCCGCCGTGGATTCGCCTGAACCCCGGCCCTTTGGGCCGACAGACCTCCGTGGAGACCATCTGAGCTCAAGCTAGTGACAGAGTGCCTGGGAGGTTCAAGGAGGCCTTGTTTCCAAGAGTCCTGTGCTCTTCTCCCTGCAGCGATTTGCCCTCTGACCTTGCCACAGCCTGAGGCAGGGGGCAGTGCCTGGGGGCCGGGAGTGTGGGGGAGTTGGGGGGTGGCTGACGGTCTCTCCATTCTTTGCGGGATGCCAGCGATGCGGTCTTGGTAAAGTGTCAGGCCATGCAGCTTGTTAGCTGGTCGTGCCTGCTGGGGACGCGCTGGGGACAGTTGGAGTCTGAGCGACAGTAAGTACATCACCATCCCTCCATTCTTCCAACGTAGCAAAGCTCTGCCGTCCTCAGTCAAGTGGCCCGCTTGGTAAGAAGAGAAGAACATCCTTGGGTGCCATCGGGTTGGTGGCTCCAACCACCATGGGATCTCTGATCTCAGGCTCCCTGTCTTCTTTGTACACAGGCTTCTAGACGAGGTTCTGAAGCTTCTAAAAAGCGCATTCATTGCACTACTTTTATTTCTGAGCAAGAGCAGAAAAGCGGTTGGTCTGGTCTCTGTTCTTGACTGTAAAATTCTCGACATTTGGGGAGCCTGGGCACCCGGTGCCCTGCTCTCCATTCCGTCGTGGGGGTCTGCACTGGCCTTGGCAAAGATGGGCCCCAGGGTAGGCAACAGGGAGGACTCCAGGTGGTCAGAGCTGGGGCTTTGAGCCAGTTTGGGATCCCACCGAGTGCTTTCTCAGTCGCTCTGCTCGGCTCCCCTTTGAAAGGCGTGTGGCAGGTCAGAGTTCCCTCTATCTTAGTTTCTCTCTTTTTTTCATTTTGCCACAAGACAGAATTGTATCACACATCTCCAAAACGAGTAAAATGGCATTTCGGCTTCTTGTCTTTATAGACTCTCTGAACTTTAGGAAAGATCATTCTGGTCCCTTTTCATTAATAATGAAAACCAAGGGGCAATAAAATGTTCTTAACGTGAGCATGTCAGGGACGAGCCACAGTGCGGGGGGCGAAGGGTGTGCCCGGCAGGGAGCCACAGGTGTTGCTTGGTGCTTCAGGAGGTCAGAGTTCTGGGAAGGTGGCAGCAGCTGTCGCGGGGGTTCCGGTTCGCGCACCCCTGAACTGCCAGCACCTGCTCAGCCTCCCGGCTCCAGTACCCACGGTGACTGGCTGTGCTTCCCAAGACGCCATACACTGCAGGAAAGAAGGACCCAGGAACACTTTGGGTTCTGGTCCAGTTTCTTGCCCTGTTGCAGCTGTTTCCTTGCAGGGTATTGAGTGGGGATTTGAGAAGTCAGTGGTGAAACACGATATACTGGATGCATGCCCATCTTGAAGGTGTTGTCTCTGGGGACTCTGACAGCACAGACGGGTGTGCTGGGTGTGGAAGCTCTTCTGACCAGTGAGTCTCTTGAAGAGTGACAGGGTTACTCTGTCTCCACCTTTTCCTCTTAAAAATGAGCTTGTACTGGATCTTGGTTGTTGCGTCAGAGCGCTCGGAGCAGCGAGGGCTCGGAATGAGACCAATGAGAAGGTTGCCAAGCACTCAGAGCCTCCTGGCTCCGCTGGGTCAGGGTGAGAGGTCCATCTGTGTCACGGGTCTCAGAGCTTTGGGTTGAGTGAGCCGCGGTGCTCACGTAACACCACGTAGACGCTTGTAGGATGGGGGTGGGATGTTCACTACAGCAGAGCAGCAGAAAGGAGCTCTTTCTCTTTTTGGAGATGGAGGAGGGGCAGAGGGAGAGGGAGAGAGACTCTCAAGCAGGTTCCATCCATCCCAGGACCCTGAGATCATGACCTGAGCCAAAATCAAGAGTTAGACGCTTAACCGACTGAGCCACGCAGGCGCCCCAGTGGAGCTGTGTTCTGGAGGCAGTTCCTGGGACCCTGAGTGTCCCTGCACAACCCTGGGAGGGAATGAGGAGGTCCGGGCTTGCCATAACCCACTTCCCAGAGCCCGTGGGAGAGTAGATGGACACATTTATACACAATGTGGAAAAACTACACACCAGGAGACACCATAGGCAGAGTCAAAAGAAAAATATACGGGGAGGGATTTTTGTCACAGACTGATTGTCCAGGCTCCTCCATCACTGTCGCCTCTGCCTCCTGAAACTCCATTCAGCTATATAAGAACTTTCTACGAGTTGATGAAATTGATAAAGAAACTGAGAAGAGTAGGGATCACATACAATGTGCCGAAAGGGCCGTGGCGGTGCAGATGCTCAGGCCCCACGCACGGTGAGGTGGTTGCAAATGACAATGGGTGTGAAGTACTCCTTTCCACCTGGTGTGGGCGGAGTCCAAGTGGCTGAGCCCGTGGTGTTAGAGTGGCCACGAGGGGATGGGCACTCTGGGACGTGGCTGGTGGGGGCGGCCTGGCTCAGCTCCCTGGAGGACCACCTGACAGGATCTCTCAAAACTATAGATTGCGCGTTCCTCCGATCCAGGCTCCTACGAGTTCACCTGTACAGGTGTGCTCGAACACTTACGTGAGATGACGTATGTACACGGCCCTTGGGGAATAGTAAGAGGCCGGAAATCAGTGGGGGGATAGCTTGAGTGGAATGCCACACGGCTATGAGGAAAGCAGGATGCGAAGTAGGGAAGCAGAAGGAACACGGTGCATGTCGGGGTTGCCTCACATGTGCATTCAGAGCCTCCGGCGGGACGGACGGGAGGCTGTTCCAGTGGCTCTTGTGGAGGAGCCTGTTGGCAGTAGACTGACGGAGCCACGTGCTGTTTGGACCACATGCGTCTATCGGCTGATTCAAAAGCTGTAAAACAGAGAAAGGGAGTTGAGGGCTGAGGGAGAGACCACCTGTTGATCACAGTTTGTGCAGGAGAGTCCAGGGCTGGGCCACTTCGGGAGGCTGGTTTGGGATCCACAGGCTGTGCCGGCAGTGGGGGCAGGTGGCCAACGCGAGACCCTTCCAGGCCCCTGCATCACTGTCACATCTGCCTCCTAAGACCCAATTCAGCAGCTCAGGGAGGAGGGAGCATCCACCCCGTCCCCTGGGAGGTCTTGGCCCCTTGGATCCCCTGGTGGCCTGCGTCCTGCTGCTGAGCCTGGAGGAGGTCCCTCTCCTGCTCCCCTTTGGTCAGGAGACGCGGGGGGCTCCTGGGGGGCTTGCAGGCACGGGGGGGGGGGAGGAGGAGGCTGGGACACATGGCGTCCCGTGGGCTTTGCCCTGAGAGCAGTGGCGCTCTTCTCAGGAAGTTTGGATTGCTCTTCCTGCTTCACCTTTTCCCTCCCAAATGCGCGTCCGGAGCCCAGCTCCCTTGTCATAGCAGAGAGGGTGCCTCCTGGATGACTTGGCACGGGCACCGTGGTCTGATTCTGCAGACTGACCAGTGTCCTGCAGTGTCGGTCATTGTGGAGACGGTGGGCAGTGCCTTCCACGGCCGATCCCTTGAGCGGAGGCAGAGCGTCAGAGAAGATTATGGACACACAGGCACCTTGTAAACAGTCCGTGGGAAAGATTACGAGGTAGCAAACCCCGCTGTGCTCCTGTGGGGTCGGAACTCTGCTCGGCAGTGGGGGCATCTCCTAAGTGGCGTTCTGGAGCCCCAGGCCGGGGGCCTGCTCCCGCGTGACTCCGGGTCCCCCACGGCAGCAGCACGCTTTTCCCCAGCCTCTCGTCCTGTCCTGTCTGTCTTACCTTCCATGGTCCCGGGCAGCAGCCGCCTCCCCACCTCTACCCCCCTCTGCCCTCGAGGGTCCCCGACGCTGTTCTCCCTGAGCACAGAGCTGACTGGGTCACTCGTGGGCTCAGAGCCTCCCGTGACCCTACTGTTTGTGACACGATCTGGTTCCTTGGCCACGCTCCACACCCGGCCACGGCGTGTCCCACCTCCTTCCCCCCCCACTCCACCCTCCACCGCTCCCGCCTGGCTGACCCTCCCTGTTCTTGCTGGCCTCTCCTCTTGGGTAGGCCCAGGGGCTCACTCGGGCCACACTGGCCGCCTTCTGTCCTTTGAGCGCAGGTCAGCCTGCGCCGCCACGTTGCTGTCCCCTGCCTGGATCTCTGGCCCAGGGACCCCACATGCTTCAGCATCTGCCTCCTCCGAGGCTCTGCGGCCCCTGGCTCCCCTCCCCCACACTCCCCCACTTTCATTGCCCCGTTGGGCCTTCTTGTTGCTTGAAGATCTTATTTATTGAAGTCCTCTCTCCACCCGTCGTGGGGCTCGAGTCAGGACCCCGAGGTCAAGGGTCGTACGTTGCAGTCATATGGCTGAGCCCGCCAGGCGCCCCACCCGTTGGGCCTCCTCGAGCAGTCTCTGCACTGACCTTGTTTGGTCACTTGTAAGCTGCGTCCTGCAGTGGTTCTGGGGCAGAGCAGACGGGGCTCAGGGCCTCACCACCACACGCTCCGGGGCCCCCGACCCTGTCGGGCGCACAGCTGACGCCTCATGCGGTCCTGCAAACAGCATGCAGCCTCCTCCTGTCCCTCCCCCGGCTCTGAGGTGGCTCTTTGCTCCTCCCTGTCCGAGGGAGGGCCTGGGGACCTGTGTCTGCGTCAGCCTCACCGCACCCTCGGTCCCAAGTGTGGACGCCTCTGCCACCCAACTGCCCCGCAGCAGGGGTGCGGCTGAGGCGGGGCGTCCCTGGAGCGCTGTTCCCCACTGTCCCGCTGTCCTGTGCAGCCGCATCACAGTTGCCGATCCTTCGAGAGGAGGAGGCGGTACCTGTGCTCTCCCCTGCCCGGGAGAGACACGTGTGCTCCTCCTGACGCGCCTCTGCTCCCACCCTCAGGCCCTGTGGGGTCCCGATGGAGAGACTACGGGGCCTTGGCCGTCATCACGACAGGCATCGTGTTCGGCTTTCACCAGCTCTACAAGGTATGTCCGCCCCCCTCCGTGTCCCCCGACCCCGTTCTCCCCAGTCCCAAGGTTCACCTGTGTCGAGACGCTCAGCCCTGGGGCACGATGGCAGGAGAGGGGCCGTGTGGAGGCAGAGTGCACCAGTGAGCACGGTTTCTGCAGGGGGTGGGGGGCAAGGGGTGCCCGGTTCACTGGTTCAGTCTCCACCTGCCCCCCGCTTGGATGGGTGCCCTTGGCGACCTCAGACCCTGCGCACCTGCTGCCCTGGGTGTCACACCTCAGAGACCCCGCTGCAGTGACTCCGGGGCCCGTCGGTCAGCAGGCCACGTCGAGGACTTAGAACAGTGCCCGCACGTCCTGAGTAGTCAGGACGTTTTTAAGAGACAGAATGACAAGGTAGTTGAGAGCAGGAACACTGAGCCCAGCTGCTGCGTTACATCCCGACTCGGCCACTTAGTAGGAGCTCGGTGGTCCCATCTGTAAAGTGGGGACAACGGTACTGGTCTCACGAGGCCGCTGTGAGGCTCCAAGGGTCAGCGCACCCTCAGAAAGCGCCATGTGCCGGCACACAGGAATCGCTCCATGTGCCATTATTCTACTCGAGTATTTGGAACTGGCTTTGGAATCTCAGTATCATCATATTTATGGGCTCTGTTTTTGTTTCCTATATATTTTGTTGGCGTCTGTGTAAATCCCTAGGTTTATTTTTTCCCAAACTTCATAGTCAGCCCTCAGGATCCCAGACGTCACTGCTTACAGCAGAGCTGCAGGCATGACGGGAGCGTGTACTCCCTTGGTACCAAATACTGGCCAGATGGAAACTACCAGACCCTCACTTTGATTTGAAGCAAGTGAGTCTTTTCTGGAAGATGCAGAGCCGGGTTAAGTCCCGGAGACAAAAGGTAAAATAGGGACCGGAGGACTTGCCGTCTGCTGGTCCCGGAGAGAAGGCCTCTTTCCCCCTGAGGCCACCTGCAACTCCACCCCTTATTTGGTGATTAAAAAAAAAAAAAGAATCCGAATGAACACCCAGATTCAGTCACTGTTGTAACTTTTAGTACGTGAAACGTGTTTAAACACTGTGCTCTGGGATTCTTTTGACTTCGTGCAAATGCTAGTGACAGCGGGGTAGGGGAGTATGATTTTTTCAGAGCAACGTCTCTTCTTGGAATTGGAAATTTCCATGTCAGGAATCCCGAAGCAAAATGTCCTAGGTCCTGGGGCTTCTCCCGCGACCCGATGCACGCCCCTCCTTACCCTGTGTACGAAGAGCCTGTTTCCAAGTAGCTAACTGCGTACGGTCGCCGAGAAGAATAAAAAGCTAAGATAGAATCCTCAAAATAACGTCCCAGTTCTACTAAGTGGGGCCCAGGCATCACGTGGCCCCCTCGGACTGCCGGGGTCCAGCGGAAGTGGAGTGCAGCTCCCATCAGGGCACAGCAGAGGTGTCTTCGGTTCTTGCCACGAAGCTCTGATCTTTATTCTTGGCCTTAAAAATCAAAGAGACATTGAAAGATCGGTTGCAATGCTGACGAGAATTTCTTTAGTTTCTTTAAATTAAAGAAGCAGTAAGAGCCACCACCTTACTATCTTATGAATATGTAATGATCCAGGCGGGGGCAGCTAGCGTGTGTGCTCCTTCCTTCGGCTTTTTTGATCTCAGAGGTAGAATTTGTAGTTTGTTACACGTAAGAATCTCAGGAACCTTTCAACCTGGAGTGTCAGGCTGCACATTGGATGAGTTTCGGCTCAGTTGTGGGTAATAACTCACACGGTGCTTGGAAAGCACTTTGCAAAATAGAAGATGCTTCTCTGCGTCTGCTGAATAACGGTCTCCACTCAGGAGCCGCTCTGGAAGTGAGTTCTCCGCAAACCCCTCGTGAGAGCCCTCCTTCTCCTTCCCCAGGACAGAAACCCCAGTGGGCAAGTTGCCGTCTTTCTTTTCCCCATGTGGGCCCCAAACGGATCAGGAAAGCCACGGGCTTGGGTCCCGCCTGCCGGTCACCACGCCTGCCAGCCGGGCTGTGCTGCCTCCAGCGCACCCCGAGAAAGCTGGGACTGGGCTCACGCTTCTGAAACGAGAGGCGCCGAGTCCTGAGCTTTCAGAGGGGAAGCGCGAGTAGCGTCACGCGGGCCTCCAGCGTCACCCTGCTGCCCGCGCCTGCCCCTTCCCACCGCAAAGTAGGCAGCCGGTTACCGGCCACGTCCCCCTTGCCTTCTTTCTGAACATCCTAGGACCCTCACCCTGCCCTGGGCTCCCGGATTCTGGGCCCCCTTGTTGGTTGCCCTGTGGCGTCCGCTTCCTTCTCCCCGGGGTCGGTGTCTTCAGCTTCTGCCCTTGTGTCCGGGGCCATTTGACTGCATTTGGCTCTTACCCGAAGGACACTGGTTCTGAGGGTTCAGGGCACGGTCTAGAAAAAAACTGAGGTGTGCCCTCTTTCGACGGCCTCGGAATACCTTACGTTATTCCCTAGTGAAAGGACCAGTGGCCCAGAAATCTGCTGTGGATTTCCATACAGTTTCTCCAATAATTTTTTTGTTTATTTTCTTTTACTCATTTGTCTCTGAATGATAATTCATTTCGCAAGGCTCAGAACGCCTAAAGGATCAGGGAAGTGTACAGTGGGAACGTGCCTTCCGCCGCTCCCTGAGGCCACCTGTGGCTCGGGTCTTGTATCCCCGTCTACACTTCCATCTTACAACTTTTAAAGCAGAACTTCAAATTTTTGTTGTTGTTGTTGCTGTTATAGAAATATACGTAGTATCATTGAGATAATTAAATAAAAGGACCAAAAGTAGACCAACTTGACCTTAACTTGTCCCTACTTCCCGGTCCTCGTCCTTATGAAGCTTCTTCATCAGCCTCGTGACTCGAGTACCGCGTTCGCGGTGTCTGCGTCGGGTTCCCAAGCCCAGAGGGCCGGGGGGATCGGGGTGCTCAGAATCCCAGACCTTGCTGGGGCGACCCCGAGCGCCCACGCCTGGGGGCTCACGCCCAGCCTGCTCCTCATAGAGATACCTGCTCCCCCTCATCACGGGCGGCCGAGAGGACAGGAAGCACCTGGAGAGGATGGAGGCGAGCCTCTCGGAGCTGAGTGGCAGCGTGGCACAGACAGGTAAAGATTAATGACTCCATCAAGTCGCCCTCCGAGCCTTGGTAAGCAGCCCCGTCTCTGCCCCGCCCCCCCCCCCTCCACTTTATGTGGTGACTTCATTTATCTGCTCTGAGAATCTGTTCACATTTGCAAATGAAGCCGCCGTCATTTCGGTTTAATTTGAAATTGCTTGTTTACTGTCGGCGCGGCCTCAATTAATTATGTTTTTACGGAAAGGCTCCCAACCTCAGAATATTAATAAGGGGAATAAAATGACAGCCTTTCTAAGGGCTGTAAAGTTCATTTTTAATTTCTGCTTCTGTGAGGTTTTCAGGGGGGTTTCAGTGATTTTTCCCCCTTCCCTCTAAGAATCCAACGCAAGGTCAAGAAAGGCTGTAATTACTGCGGCTCCGGGGACCCCGGCCACCTCCTCTGTCATCGACTCCACGGGGCTGGCGTTCATTACCCGGTGCCCCAGCGATGGCCCAGATTAGCTGGGACCTGTCGCACTAGAGGTGGCTTTTCCTCTTTAAAAACTTGTTTACTAGACGGAGGCTCTGAATCTAAAAACTCAGGCAAGCGCCAGAACTTGGGTCCCAGGCGGGAGTCTGTCCCCCTGGGGTGTGTTTGCAGAGGCCCCGGAAACACTCTGGTGTGTCCGCCCCGGGGAGGCTGATGCGGGGGCCCAAGGAGACTCAGTCCCGTGACCCCATGACCCGGGGGCGCTCCGGCAGCCTCGGGGTTGGGTGCGGAGGGCAGCGAGGGGCCGGCAGCAGGAGAGCAGGATTTGTAGTCTCTCCAGGCCCTCAGGATCGCAGGCCTGAGGTGCGTTCCTGCCGGCTTCGGGGAGCCCGAGCGTTCCACGGGGACCCGTGAGGGGCTGACGTGCGGGCAGCACTGAAGCCATAAGCACGTGTCATCGGAGGGGAGAGGTTCAGGACGGGTACACTGTTGGCCACGGACACGTGCCCAGTGGAAAGATGGAGCGGGGATGCGAGAGGTTAGACTCGGTGCAGGTACCTGGTCCGGAGCACGGAGATGCCGTGCGTGGCGCCGGGCGGGGTGCGGGGCAGGGGGTGCCTGCAGACAAGTTAGATGCGGCAGCTGTAGGTGTGTGGACCGGGAGGGGAGGAATCTGTGTGTCGTTTAACAGAGATGCGACTGCTTTCTCCTCCCAGTGACTCAGCTGCAGATGACTTTAGCGTCTGTCCAGGAGCTGCTGATTCAGCAGCAGCAGAAAGTCCAGGAGCTCGCGCACGAACTGGCTGCAGCCAAGGTACTTCTCCCCGACCCTCCCCAGATCCGGGCCCGCTGTTCGGGCTCCGTGGGGCCTGGGGCCCAGGCCACTGTGTTGTGCGGGGTTCCCCTGCGTCCTCCTGCCCGTTACGCAGCAGGGGCCCCCATCGCCCTCCGCAGAGGCGGTCACCGCCTCCCTGTTCCCTCCTAGCAGGAGGGAGGAGAAGCAGCTCTGCCTGGGGGCCTCCCGTTCCCATGGCCGCGCACGCCCGAGCTCGGGAGGTGGTCGGTGTGGACACAGGGTGGTCTCCACGAGCATGTTAGGCCACAGGTCATGGCATCGCCAAGAGCAAGTCCAGGCAACAGGGAGGTGGGGGGACGGTGCCCAGGCTCTGGGTGAACTCTGCTGCGGCGGGCGGGTTCTCCAGGCCAGGCCTCAGCAAGTCAGACTTCCCTGCCGGAGCACCAGCAGGGGTTGCCCGGGCAGGTCCATGCCGCGCAGACCCTCGAACCCGGCTTCCTGGGCCACGGGTGAGCGCGCTGTGTGAGCACAGCAGGTTCCTTAACCTCGCTGAGGCTTAGTTTCCTCCTCCGTCCCTGAGCTGGAGCTGGAGCTGGAGCTGGAGCTGTGGGGGCGCCTCCTCCACCAGCCGCATGTGCCGGGAGCGCCGCATGTGCCGGGAGCGCCGGGAGCGGGGGCACGTGGCTCCTCCAGCTCCGGGATTGCAGGCTGCAGCCTGGGTCCTTCCGAGGCAGGACGTCCGCAGAGCTCCCCACCCCATCCCCTTTCCCGCGCTGCTTTCTGGTTGCTTCTGCAGCCCCTTAAGGAACCTCCTCTGAGTGGTTCTCCCGGGAGAAGCCCCACCCCGCACAGAACCAGATGGGAGCCCGAGCTCAAATCTTTCGCATTTAGAAGACCAAGGGAAACAGGAATCTTTCCATTTCCGAAGGAATCTGGGGTGGCTTCTGTGAAGAGGGCCCCCAAGAATCGCCTCTTGGGTCCCCCACACGGAGGTGCTGCCTACAGTTCCTCCTCAGCTGGCTGCGGTTGCCCGGGGCCACCTCCAGCCACTGTGCACGCTCCCCGTGGGCGGGCGGCCCGTAAAGCAGCCGGGAAGGCCTGGTTACGGACCCCCCCACCCCCCCCACCCCCCGACCTATTATCTTTGGGAGCGGTGGCCTGCCAATGGCCAGAAGCCATTCCGGAAATTGGAAAACTGTTTGCAGACCTTAAGCATCAAGATTAAGACCACATGTTGCATTTTAAGAAGGGAGGGGGCCCCAGATTGTGCCGGGCGGCGCCTGCGTGCGCAGTGGTGCTGGCCCTCCCGCGGGGCCCCGCCCGGCCTCGCCCGCGCTGAAGCGGGGCTCACTGCTGTGCTGTCTGAACCCACATGCGTGAAGACTTTGGTTTCCCCATAAACCAGAGACTCAGAGCTGTGTTTTGTCAGCTGTAATGTAAGTTTTTATATCTGGCTTCCAAGCTCCTACTGCAGCACTGTAAAAAATTAAAAAGAAGAGCGTTAAGTAATTAAAAAACCTACATAAAACCGAAGGCTGGGAGTTTTCTACAACTGTTTTTTAAAGAGACTGGCTAAAAAGCCCCAGATGTCAGATTTTATTTCTAAATCCTGGCATCTGGCACCATATGCGTTTGGAAATTTGAGTCCTTTGTAGGCCGGTGAGTGGAAACTGCTCCCTTGTTAATGGGCTGCTGTGGCTTTCGGGGTCTCTGAGAAGCCAGAACAGTGGCTCCCGGATCTGCGCTGTCTGGTCTGCAGGGGAGACCCCGAGGGGACGTGTGCACGGCGACTGCTGTTTGCGGGGGGCGGGGGCCGTGTGCGCTCGCTCCAGGACCCCCCGGCCACTGGCCCCTGCTCTCCGCCGGCCTGGGCCTCCCCGTCTTCTCCTGAGCTCACGGTTCAGGTTTTCTGGGTCAGGCCGGGGCAGAGGCGTTAGGGAAGCTGGGGCCCCGCACGACGACTCCGTGCCTTGGAGCCTCCTGGGGTGGCCTCCGGCCTGGTGGGTGCAGGGCCTCACGCCTGGGCCCCTCATGCCTGGAACTGGCCCAGAAACCCTCACAGGCCGCGTGGCCGCCAGCAGCTGCGTCCGGGGCACCGCCGCTGGGACTCTCCCCTCTGTCTGTGCCACCAAGGTTTGCCCCAGAAAGGTGTGGAAAACGGTGCAGGGCAGGGGGGAAGGGTCTGCGGGACGGCTGTGCGGGCGGGGCGCTGTGGCAGCTCCCCCGCGGGTCCTCTTCGGGGAGGCCGTTGGCCTTAGGTTCTGGGACAGCTTCCTTCTCTGCGGAGCCTCCGGAGCCTCCCGCAGCAGTGGCTGTGGGTGGTGGCGGGGCCGATGCTGTCGCAGCTTTGCGGATCACGGGCACAGCCCGGGGCGCGGTGGGAGCCTCGGGCCGCCCGGCAGCGAGGGAAGGTGCCGCGGGGCCGCCGGGTCTGCTCCCGGGCCCAGCCGAGTGGATGCCGCAGCCCAGCGAGGCACTTGACTTCTTCGGTTTCCCAGCGCGCGTAGACGTCACGTTCGCGCTGTCCCGGACTCCGCTGCGGACGCTAGAGCGTTACGCACCCAAAATGTGCACGCCCGCCTTGAAAGTACTTTATCGCCAAAAAACAGAAGTAAAACACGGTAGCCGTCAGCGGAGCTGCCAGCGAGTCCTGGTCGCTGATCACCGGTCGCTGTAGCAAATACGATGACAATGGGAGTCTGCAGCGCGACAAGTGCCGGAACGTGGCCCGGACACAAAGCCAAGCGAATGGCGTCGGGAAGATGGTGGCGACGGGCTCGCCCCTCGAGGCTTCCACGCACCGCCCGTGGCGCCCCGCTCGGGGCGTGAGCACAGGGAGACGGGCTGGGCTTGCGGTCCCGGAGGCCGTGGGCGCCGCCCGATGCCGTCGGCGCAGCGGTTGGTGAGGACGTGGGATTCCCTTACTTTATTAGTTTAAACGAGATATTTCCGACACGCGTGGGGACGGAGGGCCGCAGGGCGGACCCTGTGCTTCCGCCACCCCGTGCCGGGCATGGTCCCCGCTGAGGCCGCGCCCCTCACTCTCCTGCTGCAAACACGAGGCTCACGTCTTTTGGAGGCCGACTCGGGCTCTGGCGTCGCTGTTCCTTGTGTGGTCGGAGCATCGTCCTCACTCCCCCGCACACCCCACGGATGCGTGATGGCGTCCGGGAGGAGAGGTGGACACGCTTGGTTTGGGGTGCCTGGCGGGCGGGCTCCTGAGGGGCAGGGCAGGGCGTCCCCAGGGGCCCCGGGCTGCCGCGTGGGGCACTCACACCCTGAGCCCCCCGAGCCTGCGGCCCCTCCTGCCACCCTGGCTAGCACTGTGCGGGGCGGGAGGGGGCCCCGCTCTGACCCTCGTCTCCCGTGTTTCGACCTCAGGCCACGACGTCTACCAACTGGATCCTGGAGTCGCAGAATATCAATGAGCTCAAGTCGGAGATCAACTCCTTGAAGGGGCTGCTCTTAAATCGGTAGGAGGGGGCGGCGCGGGCCGGGGGCAGCGGAGGAGGGGGCTGGGCCCAGGCCGCTCGCCACGCGCCCCCGAGCCCTGCTGAGCGGACCTGACCCCCTGGTCCCCATGGAATCGGCTTCGGTCTTGGCCGGCCGCTCGGGGCAGGAAGCAGGAGCGGAGACCTGAGCTCCCTGCCGAGTGTCACACACGGAGGTTTTCTAGCAAAGTGGGGCATTGTCACCCTGCTGGTCGCGAGGCCACCGACCCCACAGCCTGAGCCTGGGCCTTCCCCCGCCCATCCAGGCCACAGACCAGGCAGATGGGGCCCCGGTCTCCAGCCGGGGCTCCGCTCCCTGCAGGCGCCCACCCTCTCCCCAACCCCGCTCCCGGGCGTGAGGGACCAGGGGGGTCCGCCCACGGGCCGGGGCCCAGGGGAGGCAGGCCTGGCCCCGAGGAGGCACCCTGCGGGGGGCGGGGGGCTCTGTGCAGCCGCCCCAGGGCCTGGTCTCTGGAGGGAAAGGGAGGGGCCTGGGGGCCTGGGTGTCACCGTGTATCCTGCATGGCTGCCCGGGGTGGGGGTCGGGGGGGCTCTGCAAGGGAGGACCCAGGTCCCGGCACCGCCAACCCTGTTTCTTGTCCCCCATGTCAGGAGGCAGTTCCCACCGTCCCCCTCGGCCCCGAAGATCCCGTCCTGGCAGATCCCCGTCAAGTCCCCGTCACCCTCCAGCCCTGCTGCCGCCAACCACCACAGCAGCAGCGACATCTCGCCCGTCAGCAACGAGTCCACGTCGTCCTCGCCCGTGAAGGAGGGCCACAGCCCCGAGGGCTCCACGGCCACCTACCACCTGCTGGGCCCCCAGGAGGAGGGCCAGGGGGTGCTGGACGTGAAGGGCCAGGTGAGGATGGAGGTGCAGGGCGAGGAGGAGAAGAGGGAGGACGAGGAGGACGAGGAGGACGAGGACGTGAGCCACGTGGACGAGGAGGACTGCCTCGGGGTGCAGCGGGAGGACCGCCGGGGCGGGGACGGGCAGATCAACGAGCAGGTGGAGAAGCTGCGCCGGCCGGAGGGCGCCAGCAACGAGCACGAGCGGGACTGAGTGCCCGGGGCTCCCGGTGGGCCCGGGGCGGCCCCCTCGCCTGCGGGGCTCGGGGCGGGGGCCTGGTCGCCGAGCACCTGCCAACCTCGACCTCGCACCTGCATGACAAGAGGTAGTCTAAGTACCTGGCTCCTGACCCTCGGGGGCTGCTGCCGCCCCTGCTGCCCACCTCCCAGGGGCCGGGATCGGCGCTTCCAGAAGCCTCACCCCGTGCCCTTGCCGCCGGGCCGCCCCCTCCCGTCTGCCGGCCTTGCTTCCGCCTCGCGACTCCGCTGCCCCTGTGGCGACACTGGTCCTTGCCTCCCCAAGCCGGCGTCAGGCCTCGCTGCCTGCCCACCCGGGAACGTGCCCCGCTAGACGCTACTGCTGTACATAATTGTAATAAATACGAGTTGTCACTATTTACCTGCTGCCTCCGCTCCGTGTGTGCGCGGGCACCCTGGGCCCGGAGGGGCTGAGCCCTGCCCAGGCCGAGGTCCCGAGCTGCTCCCGGTGCCCGTGCCGCGGGGCGACCTCCTGGTGCCGGCGGGGAAGGGACCTCGCCACGGCATCTGGGCCTGGGGTGAGCGTGACCAGCTCCCCTTCCTTAAATGGACGCGAGTGCTCCCGGGAGAGCGTGTGTCCCGCTCGTCCGCCTCCCCGGCTCCCCGCCCTCCCGCCTCTGGAACCTTCACGGCGGCTCCGCTGTGCCCAGAAAATGCACGCGACCCTCCCCCTGGGAGCCCCTGCGCCCAGGAGCCCCTGCGCCCAGCCCGGGCTGCAGCCCCGTGGGGAGGGCCGCGTGCAGGTGCCTGGCGGGCGCCAGGTGCAGGGAGCATGGCCGAGGATGCTGTGCCCGCCGCCCGCCCACCCGGAGCCCCGGGGCAGACGCTCCGCACTGTAGCTGCTTTGCCTTGAGGACGTTTCCTCCCCCCTGGGCCCTTCTGGGGGTTCGGAGCCCCCCACCTGCTGCTGCGGACTCCTGGCTGGCCCCGTGGCCCAGGGCCCCGTGCGGGTGACGGTGACTCGGGGTCCGGTCCCTGGCTCTCCGGTGTCCCCTCCAGGGCTCGCACCTCCTGTCACATCCCTGCCGTCCCTTTTCCCAGCACGCGCTCCCCCGGACCGAGCGTACCCCGCATCGCGAGTCCCCTCTGCCCCGTTGCTGCCCCCCCAGGAGCCCGTCTGCTCAGCCTGCGGGGGCAACCAGCCCGTCCCGTCCTGTCCCGGCCGAGAGCTCCCAGGGTCGGGGAGCCAGGCGGACGGACCCCAGACCAGTGAGCAGAGGCCGGAGGCCCGGTCCCCGCGCTGGCCTGCCACCACCCCGTCAGTGCCTGGGAGCCCCTGGTCCCCACGGTGCCGAGGGGTCTCCCCGTCAGCTCTAAGGCTGGGGGCCACTTGTCGCCTCTGACGGGGTCTCGAGCTTTGCAGAGGGGGCACCAGACGGGGCGAGCAGAGGGCAGGGAGCCCGGCGGGGGGCGGGGGCGTGGGGGACTCCTGGACAGGGCTCCCGGGCCTCGCCGCCCCCCGGCCTGCGGCGCACACACGGGGACGGACCTGGAGGCCTTTGCCCTGCGGGTCCCGGGCTCCCGTGTCCGCGCTGGAGGACAGCGGCCTGGCGAGGTTTCAGGGAGGAAAAAACCCCTCCCCAAAACGGCGTGAGCGCTGCCTAATAAAGGCAGCTGCTGGACGGAGGGAAAACAGCCCTTTGAAAAAAAAGCCTTTCATTAGAAAAATAATGCATTTCATCCAAATAAGGTAAAAATATTTGGAAAGGGGCAGAAGTGAGCGGCAGGCAGCGCCCGCAGGCCTTCCTGGAAGGAGGAAGGTTCTTAGACCCAGTGACAGTGTAGTTTTGTGAAGTGTCTTTTAGGAAAGAAGCGGCCCCAGCACCGGGAGGTCGGGCGGCCCCACGGCCCAGGGTCCCCACCGCCCCCCGTGGCCCTGCGCTCGCCCCGCAGCCCGACGCCCCTCGCCCCTCGGGGGACCTGCCCCTGCGACCTGCTGTCGCGCAAGCACAGGTCGGGGGCTGCTGAGGTGGGGACACAGCAGGGGCTGGAGCGCAGGCCAAGGGTCCCCCCTTATTTTAATAAAGATGAGAAGCCCCCCCACGGCCTGACTCTGCGGCCTGCTGTCTCCCTGGAAGTGAATCGTGTCTGCGGGGGGCTCGGGGGGCTCGGGGGGCTCGCGCCCAGTGGGCCGGGTGGTGTGGCCTCCCCCGGCTCCCCTCCCGCCCTCGCCCTCTGCCGGGAGCGCTGAGGAGCATCCCTGGGTCTGGGCCCCCACCTCCCGCTCTTCGCCCCCCCCCCACCCCTGCCCTCCCCTCCCCTCCCCTCCCCTCCCGCCTCCCCCAGCCCCCCCCCCCCCAGGAGGAAGGGCAGGCAGGAGACAACCTGATCCCCAGGAGTTTACTTAATCCTTCGTGGAGGGTCGGGGCTCCAGCAGCAGAGGCGAAGGTGCTGGTCAGGCGGCGGGTGTGGCTGCGGCCTCGGGGTCGTGCTCACCTGGGGTCAGGCCTGCCCCACACAGGGGTCCCCCGCTGCGTCCGTGCGAGGCCCACACTAGGGGGACGCTCTCTGCAGCGCCCAGCTCCCCCGCCGCGCCCCAGCATTCCAGGGTGCCTTTCACCCGAATCCCAACAGACTTCAGGGGTTCTCGGGCTCCCTGGAGGTCACGCTCTTCCAGGGGAGGAGATGAGGTTTTACTGTTCCGTAAGGACGACGCCCGGAGCCTTCCCCTGCTCCCTGAAGAGGCCCGGAAGGATCTTTGTAGTGAAAGGTACCCGCGCTCGGTGCCCAGGCCTCGAGTCCGGGCGCTGGCGACCCTGGGGTGCCTGCTGGACACGGGGTGACCTGGAGGGGGAGGGCTCTGGCCACGGCCAAGGGGCGTCAGCAGTCGGGAGCAAGTTTGGACTCCGCAGGCCACACGTGTCCCACGAGGAGCAGGGGGTGCGGGGCTCACAGTGGCAGCGGGGGCGGGGGGCAGGACACCCAGGTCCCGTCCGCCTCCCGCAGTGCCAGGGCCCCCAGGAGCCTTGCTGTCCGGTCGGCCCCCCAGGCCCCCAGGGCTGCAGCCCGTCGGAGGGGACCCTGCTGTCCCTGTGGGTCCAGGTGGGGACGGGGCCCAGCTGCCGTGGGTGACTCAGCCGCCAGGAGCACCCGGGCCGGGCCAGGTCTGTGGGAGGTGGGCAGGCCGCTGAGCTCAGCGTGAGCCTGTGCAGCTGGTTCTGGCTCTAACCAAGAGGTTACAAAACTCTTGAATTTGCCCCAGTTTGGTGTGGGAGCATCACACCGCCGCAGCTAACCGCATCCAGGACCGCAGACGTGTTTCACTGCATTTCCCGCCGAGCCCAACAAGCCAGGGCGGGGCTGTGCCGCCCGGGCCCACCTTGCGCCCCTCGGTCGTGGGCGTGGGGACAGGGTCTGTGGGGCGGCTCCCGCTGGGTGGGGTGGCCGCTCCGTTCTGTCCTCATCCCGGGCAGGGCCTGGCCCCGGCGGGGAGCTGCTGCGACATCTGACGGGCATCCTGCCGGTCACGGGCCTGGTCGCCCTCAGGCTGTGGGGAGGGTCGCCCCGAGAGCCAGTGACCCCCGCCCCAGCCCTGGTGCCTCCTGCCTGCCCGCAGCTAGGCTGGGCCTCCCTCCCGCCCCCGCGGGCGGACCCCGAGGGCCCTCTGGGCCGTGGAGACCGGGGGCCCGCTGCCCGCCCCGTCCTCTGGGCCCCCCCGCGGCCGCAGGCAGCCGGGCGCTCCGCACCGCCTCGCCGCCAGGTCCGCCAGGCCCGGGCTTGGCTCTGGGCCGCCCCTCAGGCCCCTCGGGAGGGCTGCTCGGCCCACCAGGGCCTGCGAAGCTCCAATAATGGTTTTAATTTGTTGAACTTGCGTTTTCCCCCATAAATTAGTCACTGTTTTATTTAACAGAATCGAGATATCCACAAACAATAGGCGAGTTCCAACTTGAACATTTTAATAAGACAGAAAAAAGTATATATTTTCGCGTCTGTTACTAACATGTTTATGTAAATAGCCCGTGGGCTGCGTTCCAGGGAGAAGGCAGGAAAGGAAGGGCCTCCTGGGCTGGGGCCGCGCTGGCAACGCGCTGCGGGGTGCGGCACCCCGACTTCCTCACGGTGGACCCCGCGCCTCCGCTCCCTCCGAGGCCCAGCGATGCCGCCGGGTGCTCCAGGCAGGAGCCGGGCCAGCATCCGGATGGGATCCGGGTCGCGCCGACCCGCCTGGGCAGGTCCCTGCAGGAAGGAGGAAGGACCCTGCCCAGCGCCTGCCCAGCGGCCTCGCCAGGCGCGGTGCCCTCCGGCCGCCCCGGGTGGGCAGGGCCTGCGCCCCCCAACCGGCCCCAGCCCAGGCGAGACCCGCCCGCCGGGCCCTCCCCGCGCCGCCCTGGCACACGCGCAGTCCACACCGCCGGCTCCCCGCCAGCCCACCTGGGGCTCCTTTTAAAAATAAAAAACTTGATAGGTTTTTTTCCAGTTTTTATTGAGTGAAAATGTCAAACCTTGCATCAGTCATGCAAAAAAAAAAAAAAATCAAATAAATAAAACACATATATTAAATTTCTAATAGCGCTAAATTCAAGTGGAAAAATATTCAGTTAACCAGGTGCCGAGGAGACCAGATTCAAGTAATCAGAGCACACGCTGTTCAGTTCGGTTTTCACGTTCTGCAGTTTTCGTCTCAAAACCTCTCTATATATCTCTATATATCTATATATGTATATACATATAGATATATACACACACATATGTGCATACATATTATTTTATATTTATATATATACACATACATAGTTATAAAACATTAAAAAGAGCATTGGTGGATCAAGCATTTTCCCCACAGAAAGAAAATAAAACAAAAATTACACATTAAAATTCAAAATGAGCTAGCAATGGCTTATAGTCCTAGTGTGCAATATGAAGGTTACAAAAGGCTAGACTTCGCACTGTCGGCATCTTCGATTTTCTTTTTTTTTAATTTTTTTTTTAGAGTCTGCTACATTGAAAAATGTTTTTGTGTTTTGTTTTTTTCTTTTTTTTTTTCCTTTACAAAACTCCCTCCACGCACCCAGGGGCGGTGGAGGGCAGAGTCTGGGCGAGCGCTCGGCAGCAGCGCGGCGCCCACAGAGTTCGGGAGGCTCTGCGCGGGGCTGTTTCGGACAAGGATTTGCTCCTGTTGCGTCAGGTGCGCTCAGTGGGACCCCCCAACCCCCCCCAAGCGCAGGTGGTCCTGGCTCCCGGGCTGTGGGCGGCCAAGAGGACACGCGCGCACGCGCACGCGCACACACACACACACACACACACGGACAAAAAAGAAAAAAAAAAAACCCAGTGCCCCCTGCCGTCACGTGAGGCCCCCTCGGCGATCGGGGTGACAGGCCGAGTCTCAGGGTCCCCCCAGCCCGGCCGGTGGCCAGGACCCGAGCCGCCCCGGGCGCCCCTGCCGCGTGGGCCTTCCTCCCAAGCCCGCTCGGACCTGCGGGCTCGGGGCGCGGGGACCTGGCCTGGGTGGGTTGCACCAGCAAAGAAGCATCCCAAACAAAAAAAATTAAAAATAACAAACTGGAAAAACAAAAAGCCCTATAAAGCCACACGCATAACCAATAGAGAAAAACTCAAAATTAAGTTAACTACAAACTTGTATCAACAGTAATAGTCGTTTTTTCCTTGTTTCTACAAAATTCAAGTTAAAAGTTGGAATCGCGCAGCTCCCGTCAGTGCTACTGTCGAGACAGCCTCACTCGGGTAAGGCCCCGAAAACGAGTGGAACGAAGTCCCGCGTGAGCGATTGCACTCGGCGTCCAACCGGGCTGGGTCGCGGCGGCCTGTGCTCCCGCGGCCCGCCTGCCTTTTTTTTGTGTTTTTTTTTTTTTTTTTTTTTTGTTCTATGTAGAATAATAACCTTTACAGGAAAAATACTGTACAACTTTCTCGCGTTTTTCCCCATTTTGAATATTAAAGCCCCGGAGAGCGGCATCCTTCCGGTTCCACGGCGTGGGTGGCCGAGGCCCCGCCGGGCCCTGCGCCCCCGCCCCGAGGCCCCCGCCGCAGAGGCCGCGCCCCGGGGTCCCCGCGCGGCGCCCCCGCCCCACCCCCACCCCCGGGGGCCGGCTGGGCTCCCTCCGCCCCGCGCCCCGGGCCGCGTCTCCGCCGCAGGGGCCGCGCCCCCCAGTCCTGAGCATGAGGAGTCCCGCCGGCGCGGTCGTGGGGCCCGGGGCCGCTCCCCGGGGGAGGACACCCCGACAAGAGCACCTTCTGTTTCCCTGAAGAAGACCCCGCCGGCAGCCGGGGGGAGGGGCGCTCGCAGCCGGTCCTCGCGGGCGGGGCGGGGGGCGGGGGGCCCGGAGCACCAGAGGGGGGCCCCGCCTCTGTCCTGAGACGGACTCGGGGTCCGGAAGCACCTGCGGGGCGGCGGGGCGGGGCGGGGGCCGCGGGGGCGCGCCCGGCTCGGCCGACGCACAAATCGCGTCTCGTACAGCGGGAGTCGCAGCGGCCCCGGGCGCCCCCGCCGGTCCCCGCCGGTCCCCGCGCCCCCGCCCCGACGCCGGCTAGGGCTAGGGCGAGGCCGCGGCGGGCGCCGCCAGCTCCGGGCTCCGCGCCCCCGGCCCCGCCGCCCCCGCCGCCTCGGGCAGCGACTCCTCCGAGTCGGTGCGCAGGTCCTCGTCGTCGTCGTCGTCCTCGTCGTCGTCGTCCTCGTCGTCGTCGTCTTCGTCGTCGTCCTCGTCGTCGTCCGCGTCCTCCTCGGGCAGCTCCAGCTCCTCCTCGTCGTCCTCCTGCGACGACTCCCCGGCCGCGGGGCCGGGCGCGGGCGCGGCGGGGCCGTCGCGGGGGCCGTCGGGCGGGCCGGGGTCGCCGGGGTCGCCCAGCCCCGGCCCCAGCCCCGGCCCCGGCCCCGGCCCCAGCGCCAGCCCCAGCCCCAGCCCCGGGCCGGCGGGCGCGGGGCCGGCGGGGGCGGCGGCGGCGGCGGGCGGCAGGAAGAGCAGCGCGGGCTCGGGGCCCAGCGGCAGGGCGGCGTCCGGGGCGCCGGCGGGGCCGGGCGAGGCGGCGGGCGGCTCCCCGCGCTCCTGCTTGTCGTGCTTGCGCTTGTGCGAGTCCATCTGCGACATCCCGACCACCGTGTGGCGGCAGCCGGGGTAGGTGCAGTGGAAGTGCGAGCAGCGGAGCTTGTACTTGCAGTCGGCCACGGCGCAGTCGGCGCTCGAGCTGAACTGGCGGAAGCCCGCCGCGCTGATCACGTCCTGCTTGCCGTGGTGCTTGCGGTGCGCCGTGACCTTGGTGCTGTCCGTGCAGCGGAAGCGGCAGCGCAGGCAGTGGAAGTGCGTGCTCGCGCCCGAGAACGGGCAGTCGGCGAAGTGGCAGCGCAGCGACGCCTTGAAGCGCTTGAAGTCGTCCAGCACCAGGTTGTCCACGCGGTCGTGGTGCTGCGCGTGCTTGTACATGTGCGTGCGGCCGCAGAACTTGTAGCCGCAGTTCTCGCGCGTGCAGTGGTAGTGCGTGACCTTGAGCGAGAACTGGCACGCGGCGTCCTTGCAGTCCTCGTACAGGTCGAAGCGCCGGAAGCCCTCCAGCATCATGCCCTCGTCCAGCATCTTGCGCGACGCCGCCGTCTTGCGCCGCTTGCCGAAGGGCGACATGTCCTCGATGATCCAGAAGCGCTTCTTGGCCCCGGACGCCGCGGGCATGGAGATGGTGTTCCCTGCGGGGCGGGGCGGGGCGGGGCGGGGTCAGCAACCCGGAGCGCTGACCCGAGGGCGCCGCCCGCCTCCCCCCCACCCCGGCTCCCGGGGCCCCGCGGCCGCTCACGCCCCCAGCCGGCCCTCGGTCACCCCCGCCTGCGGGGCGGCCGCACAGGCTCCGCGGTGGGCGGCGCTCGGCAGCTCTGGCCGGTTCGGGCAGGAAGTGGGGACGCGGGCTCGGACTGAAGCCGAAGGGGGAATGTGGGCGGCGCAGCGTGGCTACCGCGGCCCGGGCCTGCACCGCCTCTGATGAGGGCCCCTCCTCCGCGGCGCCCACCTGTCCGCCAGGGGGGCCGGGGGACTGTAACTCCCCGCGGGAGGGACACCTGCCCGCTTCTTGCCAGAAGGCTCGTTCTGGTCTTGTTGGGGTCGTGGGCCCCCCGTTTGCTGGGAGACACCGGCCCTGCTGAGTGGCCAGGCCTCGGCCAACAGAGGGGCGCCCATCTGTGCCCCAACGGCTCCCCTAGACTTAAGACCCCTAGACTTAAGATGCCCCAGTGGCAGGGCTGCCTGCCTCCACCCGTCAGCGTGGTTAGTCCTATACCCCGTTTCTGGGACGCACCATGGGCCCTACAGCTGCAGGGTGAGGGGCAAGCAGCCCCCTGGCGCGGCACAGGCCCCCGGGGGGAAGGCCGTGATCCTCGCACTCCCTGCTCCACACCCTAGAAACCAGAGAGAAAGCTTGGGGCCCGGCCCTGCGCAAGGCCAAGGTGGGCTTCCTCCAGGCTTCCCCCTGGGCTGACCGTGCAGCCCGCCCCAACCTGCCTACAGAGCCGCGAGCCTCCGGGGCCCCGCTGGGCAGCATCATCCGCCTAGGGGCCCTACCCAGCCACCCACCCTTAACAGGGGACACCAAGCTCTGTCGCGGGGTGGGGGTGCCCAGCACAGCACACAGGCCTGGGGCCTGGAGGTCAGGTGAGTGAGGAGTGGCTGCTTTGGGGCCAAGGTCACAGGGTCGTCTGGTTATGCCTGCGATGGCTTTCCATGGGCTGCACCCCCTACACGGGGCCCCTGCCCTGTCCTTGGCCACAGCCTGAGACCTGGTGCCGTGCTGGCCCAGCAGTCAGGCAGAATGGGAGACACAAATGAGCAAAGGAAGGTGCAGAGGCGGGTGATGGGTGCACCAGAGGGCCGGGAGGGCAGGTCCCACCCCTGCAGATCATCAGATCTGCAGGGGGGCGGGGGGGGGGGTCAGGAGTCATCACTGAGCACGGCCAGGGCCTGGGCCACAGAGCCTCCCTCTGTCCTCCTGCCTGGCTCCAGGGCTGCGGGTTCTGGCTGGTGGCAGGAGCCCGCCCGGACCCAGCGCAGAGCGGGAGTGTAGAGGAGCTGTCCGCAGGGGACCAGGTGGCCCTGTCCTCAGCCCAGCAAGGCCACAGGAAAAAGGCCAGGTCCCCGATCACAGCCTCAAGGGTCAGCTGGGGTGACAAAGGCTGGCGAAAAGGCACGTGCGAGTTACCTGCGGCATCCTGAACTACGGGGACGTCACTTTTTACTGGAGTTGGAGTGGCAGTGGCGGGCGGGAAGCGGGGTGGGCTGCTGACAGGGTGGCCCAGGCCCCGGGTGGCTCCGAGAGTGGCACTGAGCAGAGAGTATGAGAGACAGGGCGGAGAAAAGAGGCATGGGAGGGAGGGGAGGGGTGCCCGCAGCACGGCCGCTGAGAAGGACGGGGTCAGTGCGGGCTGCGGAGCCACGCGGGCAGCCTCGTCGCCAGCGGCAGCAGGAGGAGGAAGAGGAGGAGGAGGAGGAGCCGGGCAGCCTGGAGAGGGTGGAGAAAAGCAGAAAAAAAAAAAAAAGAAAACCAAAACAAACAAAAAACAAACAAAAAAGAACCAAAATGAGAAACCCGATGGCAGAAGCAAGTATGATATGAAAACACGTGGACAGATGAGGAGCAGAGAGGCGCCAGGAGAGACGGGAAGGAGACGGCAGAGGAGTAGAGGCCGGGGAGGCTGTGCGGGGGCTCTCGCAGGGCTCAGGCGGCGCTGCGGGGGTGGGGCCGGGCCGGGCGCTGGTGGTCCCCGGCCTACCTGCCCCTCCGCCGGGGCCTGTGCTGCTGGTCCAGGCGCTCGGAGGACAAGCCTGGGTCCTCGCCTGGGAACTGAAGCCGACGCCTGGGTGCCGGCGGGCGGTGGCCTCCACGACCCATGTCCCACTGACCGGCGGGCCCTGTCCCCGCTCGGGCCACCTGGCCGGTCCGGCCGTCTCTTCCTGGCCCGCTGCTCGGGCCCGGCCGCCGCTCACCTGCCGCGGTGCTCTCGTTGCCCACGGGGGTGCTGGAGCAGCTTCGGTCCATGGTGGACGACTCGGAGGACACGGCGCCCGGGCTGCAGCCCGTGTAGTCCATGTACTCATCGGTCTCCGTGTCCATCAGGCTCGGGGGGCCCTGAAAGGCGGTGGGAGGGCACTCAGGAGGGGGCCGCCCACCCGCCGGAAGCAGGAGTGGGACGCGGGCCACGTCGGCACCTCGGGCGGAGGGGGCACGGCCTGGGACGCCGCCCTTACCTGGGAGGCGGGCACGCGGTCGAAGTTCTTCCCCAGCATCCTCCGCATGTGCTTCCGGGCGTGGGAGGTCATCTGGTGCTTGAGGAGGAAGGAGAACTGGCAGCCCTCGCGGATGCAGTGGAAGTGGCTGTTGACCTGGTTGTACTTGCAGCCTGCAGACGCACCCACGGCCGTCAGCCCCCGCGCCCCCCAGGCCTGGCCCCACCCTGCGGCCTGGCGTGGAGCCCGTGACAGTGGCAGGCCGGGCCCCCTCCCCTGCCCTCAGAGGGCCCGGGCCCGGGGCGAGAGGCCCTGATGACCTGTCCCCAGGTCCGCCCCCTTCCGGCAAGCACGACATGTCTCCATGTCCCCCGTGGGAGCCCGGGGGCCTGCCCGCCGCCGGGGAGCCTCTGCCCTGCCCTGCCCCCACCCACCTCCGCCTCCCTCTGGGCCGAGAACAAACAGCAGGCAGGGCTGAAACAGTGTCAGCACGGGGCAGGTGAAGGCCTGCCCGTCGCTATGGCACCGGGGCTGGCCAGGTGTCTTGTATCATCCCCAGCTTTGTTTGGCCCCAACTACCACCGACGACCCCGAAAGTTGAGTAAATACAGATGGCTCCAGAGCACCCCGACACCCGTCAGAGGAGCCGGAGGACAGCACGGGCCACCGAATGTTGACACCTGTTGCTACGGCTACCAACCCTCTGAATTCTTTCTGAATTAATACTTGAAAGGAAGGTTTGCTTCCTGCCCTTCCTGGCAGGGGCTTTGAGTGCTCACCCCTTCCCTATGGAGGGGCTGTCTGCAGCGGCAGCGGCCCCACCTCTGCCCCCCACACCGGGCGCCAGCACCTGAGGCCCGGCAGGCCCGCCCAGCACCCCAGCCGCCTCCCGGCCCCTCGTGTCTCCCTGACCGATTCCCGCCCCATACCCGCAGGCCCTGAACATGGGGCTCTATCCTGAGGCCCTTCACCTGCAGACCCCCCGCCCCATGGGCATCCCCAGGGCAGCTGGAGCAGGGAGTGACGGGGGGCCTCGGTCGGGGGGGGCCTCCAGACAGCTTCCCTGCGGAGGGCCCAGCTCTCCCCGACTCAGCTCCCCAGCATCTGCTGCAAAGCTCAGGGCCATCATGTGTGGCCTTCCCGGCCCCGGGGCCACCTCCTCCTGGGTCGTCCTGGGTCACAGGTCACATGCTCTGGGCTGACCCACCGTGTACCTGCTTGTCCAGCAGACAAGCCACCAAGCGTGGTGCCGGCCAGAGCAGACCCTGAAAACCCTTACTGCCACCACCCCTGCCACCTCCTGCCACAGCTGCTCCGCGTGCAGCTGTTCCTCCCTAAGCACCTGCTGAACGAACCAATGAGCTGACGAAGCAGAGTCCGTTCTGCACAAAGCCCTCAGAGGGAAAGCCCTGGAAAGAGAGCCCAGGGCGGGCAACTTCAAGAGCTCCTATGTCACCTGCGTGGCCTCTTGAGGGGGAAGTAAAGAGCACAGGGTCAGGGCCTGCCTCTGCCACGTGGCAGTTCCCGGGGGGCAGGGAGGGGGCCATTGCCCCCAGTCGCCCTCGGTGTCTGGTCTGCCATTGGGCAGGGCTGAGAGGTGGGGACCAGGAGAGGGGGCCGAGGCCACCAGGGCCCCGGGGGCCAGAGCCGACCCCTGCCGCCTGCCGCTGCCCCCAACCCCGGCCGCCAGTACCTAGCCTGCCACACTCCTCGCGCTTGGTGAAGTACTTGAATCCGTTGGCTGCGCGCCGCTCGGCTTTCTCGTGCTTCTTTATGTGCCACGGCAGCTTGGTGGTGATGTTGGTCACGAAGTAGCAGCCGGTCCGCAGGCAGTGGTAGTGGCCGCGCATCCGGAACTCGCAATGCTGCAGGGAGGGCGGGAGGGTCAGGAGCTCCCACCGGGCCGTGGCAGGCCCCGGCACATGTGCCCTTCCCTGCTCAGAATCTCGGGTCAGAAAGCAGTGTGTCTCTTTGGCCACTCGACTGAAACATCCTACCTGGCGGTCCTGCCAGCCAATCCCACACCCGGGGCAGACATCGCTCCATCAATGCTAGCACTGTCCTCTGGCCGCCAGCCCTGGGACCAGGCTCCTTCTCGAGGCGCTCTGCCCACCAGCCCCCTCCAGGACTAGGCCCCGCCTGTGTGTGACCTTGATCCGCCCTTCCTGTCTGGGGCACGGACAGTTCAATCTCTAGCTGTCTGACGGGCCTAGAATTTTAAAATTGTAGGCGTCCGGGGGAAGGGAGCATAGTTCCAGGACGGGCGGGACGATGCCAAGTGCACAGTGGCTGCCGGATGAGTCCCCACTGCGGGCAGGGATGACAACACGGGACCTTCCTGACGGACCACCAACCTGGACGCTCCTGGCAGCCTCCAGGGACGGGAGGAGAACCATTCCAAACGGGCGTAAGGAACAGAATCCCTGCCAGGGGGAGCTGGGCCTGGGCCCCCCCGCCCCCTGCCCCCGCACTGACCTGGTTGGGACAGAGACACTGAAGCGAGTAGTACGCGAACTGGTCCCGCACGTTGACCAGGTTGTTGTTGGGGTTGATGTGGTCCAGGCAGTGCGACTCCGCCTTGCCCGAGGTTTTGCAGACGTACTTGCAGTTCCCGAAGAGACAGTGGAAGTGGAACTTGTTGGCATACTTGCAGTCCGTTGCGAGGCAGGGATCGCTGGAATGAAACCACAGCCCAGAAGATCAGTGGCATCCCGGGGCCTCCCCACCGACACCCTGACGCCCTGACAGTCCTCGTGCTGTGGTGCGGCCCGGACGAATGGCCCCTGGGCTGCCCTTCTGCTCAACGAGTGGCTCCAGCCAGAGGAGACTACAGATCCCAGCATGCAGTCCTGCCTTCTTTTTGGAGCTCGGAGGTGCAGGAAGGATTGCAGTGTGCAGGCTGCCCAGAGCATTGCATGCTGGGACACGTAGTTTCCATGGCCACACCTCAGGATTATAGATAAGGACGGCTGCAGTAACCTCTTGGATGTGAAAGTGCGAGATGGCGCGGCCAGCCCTGGCAGGGGGCCAGTGAGGGCCTGGCGGCCTGGCACGGGCACTGCCCAGGGTGTGGCTGACTGACAGGGTGCAGATGGGTGGGCAGCCCTACCAGGAAGCTCCAGTGGGAATGTGCACCTGGTGCGGGGCCTGCTGAGGCACATGGCTGCCAGGGGGGCCCCCAGGGTCGGCCTGGGGTGTGGGGCTCCCGCCCACTCAGAGGACCTCACAGGCCAGCTGAGTGGTAGAGCCTGGGGGGGGCGGTGGGGTGCGGGGCGGAGCCCCCGTGCCGGCCTGCCCTGGCCGCAGCTGCCCTGCCCCACGACCTGCCTCCTGCGCTGCACATAGGTGCGGGGGTGCCCTGCCCCGGCCCCCTGCCCTGGCCGGCTGCCCCCTCGGTGGCCCCGGGTTGGGAATCCTCCAAGCTGGGGAAACTGGGAGGGCTACCGCCGTGGGGGGCGGGACGGAGGAAGGGGAGCTCCGGGGGGACGGAGAGGAGTGCAGGTCCCCTTCCATGCCACAGGCCCAGCCCCAGGTGCTCAGAGAGGGAGGACAGCTGCCACTCAGGCCGTGTATGTTCACATCCAATTTATTACTTTTATTGAGAACAGGAAGCCGCACACATCACGATACAGAGTCACCGTTCTCGCCACAAGGCGCCACCACCATCCAATGAGGAAGGGCCCTTCCACCCCTGAGAGCTCAGACCACCGTGCAGGTGGGCGTGGGCCTGGAGGGGGCCTAGCCCCCTCGCCCCCGACCCAGGACTTAGCTTGCTCTGCAGAGGCTGGGCCGCGGGAGCGAGCCACAGACACCGACAGGGAGGCGCAGAGCCGATGCTGCCCTCCTTGCCAGGCGACGACCGCCCCTCCCAGCCCACCCGAGCCGGTCCTCACAGTGTCATCTCCCCCCACCCCTCGCCAGCTGCCCGCTCTGGGAGCAGGCAGGGAGGTCAGAGCAGCAGTGTCTTTGGCTAGAAAGACCCGGCCCGACGACGGTGTCCCAGAGAGGCTGGGGACGGCCAGGGCTACCTGCAGAGGGAGCGGCAGTGGCCTCCGCGGCTGCCCTTGCTAGCACCTACTCCCGAGACACGCGGGGGACACGGGACTCCCGGCTCATCGAGGGACTCACTTCTCCTGGAACTGGAGGAATCCGGGTTTGACTTGGGGCTTGGCGTTTTCTAGAGAAGTCGTTGCCAAGGGCGAAGTGGGCAGGTGAGGCACTGGCGCTGGAATCTGAGGCATCTGGGGTATGGTGGAAGCCAGCTGCTTCCAGGCGAGCAGCGTGGGGGTGGAGGGCACAGCGGCCGGGATGGGAGTGGGACCCTCCAGAGCGGAAACCGTGGCTGTGGTGACGGGAGGTGCCGACGGGGACGAGGGGGCCAAGGCAGGTTTGGTCTCTGCTGCGGTGGCGGGGAAGGCGGCCTCTGCGGTTCCCTTCACAGCTCCTCCCTCCGTCCGCAAGTGGAAGCTGCAACAGGCAGAGGCGCCAGCGTCTCGGGTGGGAAGTGACGAGAGCCCGGAGCAGGGAGCCCTTCCCTGGGGTCGGCCCCATCCACCTGAGGGGCCGTGGTGCCCTCCCCAGCCCCCAGCTCGGGGCGGGGTCCTACCAGGAAGGAAGGACTGGCAGCCAACGGCTGCGTCCTCTGGTCCTGCACCTGGGTTCCCGGCCTGGCCCTCACTACACCTTCCCCTGTGACCCTCGTGCTGTGGGGTGACCCACCCCTGACAACAGGCCCTGGGGCATGAAGTCTGTGCTTCCAGAATCTGCTTGAGAGTTAAAGGTGGGTCTCAGCCTCCGAGGTTGGCTCTCCTGCAGCAAGTGGAGCCTGAGCTGGGGCCCAGCAGCAGAGAAAGTCTGTTTTAAATGTCTGCGCGTCCTGCGTTCCATTACAGCAGGCGGCTGGCCTGTGCTTTTCAGCTCAATGGGTTTACAAATTAATTTCATTATTTTTAGGCCAAAGAGGATCTACAAATCCACGATGCTAGGCTTGGAAAGGCCTGCTCCTAGGGTCCCTGCCTGGGTCAGAGCAGGGGTCTGTGCAGCTAACTCTCAGGGAGCATCAGGTAGGGGTGCCTGCCGGGCTGCAGGGGGTGGGGTGTGGGGAGCGGGGGGCAGCAGGAGACTCTGCTCCGGGGCTCTAAGTGGCGCCTGGACGGGCTCCGAGGACCCTGCTAGGAGCTGAGCAGGTGGAGGGATGGGGCAAGCCCGCCTTCTCTCAGGCGGTACCTTCTAAGTGGCCAGCTCAGCCTCTGAGGTCTGCTGGGAGCTGCACACGGTCCTGCTTGGAAAGCAGCTGGAGGCCCGAGCAGCCCCCAGCCTCGCCCAGCCTCACCCGAAGGTGGGGTGCAGGGCCCGGGACCCCCACTCACTTGGCATGCTTGATGGCTCCGTCCAGGGTGCTGAAAAGTGCGCCACACTCCTCCACCACGCAGTGGAAGTGGGCCTTGTGGAGGAAGTCACACTGGGCGTCACAGAAGTCCTTGGTGCCAAACCTGGCAGAGGAACCATGGTCAGAGGAGACCCTGGGGCACCGGCCACCACGACAGGGCACCGGCCACCACGACCCTCCCTGCTCCTTTGCTCTGCCAGGAAGCCCCTCACCTTCGGAGGTACACCTTCCAGGGCTCAGACAGCTTCTCCTGAACCAGCGCCTTCACAGCCTTGCCCAGGAAGGGCGAGGACTCCACGGCGGCGCTGGCCTCCGCCTCCGTCTTGATGTTCAGCAGGCTGCCGAGGTTAGGGTTGCCCTGAGACATCTGCAAAGGGGACAGGGGCCGTGCTGCAGGCTGGGGACCTCAAGACACACAACGTGCCACTGTGGGCACTGCCACGGCTCTCGCAGAGGATGAGCGCAGCCGAGGAGAGAGGAGGCCTGGCCCCATGCAGCTCCGGCCACAGCCAAGCCCACTATGGGTGGATGCTGCCACGGGGCGCGGCGCTACCCTGGCCCCGTGGAGATGCCAGGGCTCCTCCACACAGACCCCGTGGTGCTAAGATCCATCACTAGAGCGAAGGCCGGGACTCTGGGCACACACTCCAGCCTAGCTTTTCCCAGACTTCGTGGCTCCCTGCTTATTTTCTTGCCAGGTTTTCAAAAGAAGTGCAGGAGGAGGAGGTAGGGGGAACCCCTAAGAATTCCTTGAGAACAAGAGAAGGCACACAAAGGAGGAGCAGAGAGGGAGGGCGGGAGGCTCTTGGGGGAGATGAGGGTGGCTCAGGGCTGCTGGGCCTCAACAGGGAGTGGGGAGGGTGAACCCGTGACAAGGCTCGACCCACATGGCGCGTGCCCCCCCCCCCCCCCCCCCCCCCGCCAACAGGAAGGAATGGGGGGCGGCAGTGACCCGAGAAGGAAAAAGGAGAGCAAGAGAGCAAGGAGGGAGGGCGGGAAGGGGAGGGCACGGGCCCGCCGCAGAGGGCAAAGGGCACTGGAGGCTCCCTCGCTGCCAAGGGTCCAGCCGGGACCCCCCCCACCCGTGAGGTCCGGCCCAGGCCCGGCTGCCTCGGCAGTCACTCGTGTGCGGTAACCAAATTAATCTTGCTACAGTCAAATTTATCATGTGAAGGGGGAAAATATATTTGAGATGATGTATAATTTACAAAGACCCTGCATTATTTAAAATAAATATTTCAGAGCGACCTCTGTGGAAGGCGTCCGAGACCATTACTCAACCCGAAAAGTGGAAATTGATGCTTTGCTCCCACTTTAGGGCCCCTCCCCCACCCCCTTTTTAAACAAACAAAAAAATATATAAAATAAATAAATAAAATTAATAACTGAGAGCAGAAGAAGTTAGAGGGCTCGGAAAAGCTTTTGGAGCCCTCCATCTGAAGGGAAAAAAAGGGTGTCAGAGGCTGGAATATATTTCTTCAGCCAGTTCATTAAATTAATTTGTAAGCAGTGGCTCTGAAATTATATCCGATGAAAAATGGCCTCAAAATTTAAATGGTACAAACTCATCTTATTAGAGGCAAAACATTAAAAAACAAACACATCCCCCCCACCCCCCAGCACAGCTTTAATTTCTCTGGGTGGGGGAACGGGAGGCGTGTGATGGATGGTTCTTACCTTATTCATAAGCGAGGATAAAAGAGATGAATTTGCCGGGACTGCGTGGCCATTTGATTCATTACTGGAACACAAACCAAGGGGCTTTAGCTCAGATGTACGTGGGACGGAGCCCAGATTCCCACCCGTCCCAGCCCACGCCCAGGGCCCCGCTGCGCCTGCTGCATCCACCCAGGCAGGAGGGTGGCCCCCTGCTCGGTGGGGTCCAACTCTGACTCTGAGGGAGCTGGTCCCAGAGCCTCCTGCTGCGGCGCAGAGCTGGGAGGCCCCGGCCTCGCCTCACCTGGGCTCCTTCACCGTCAGGTCTAAACTGCGGTCCTGGGAGACCTCGTGGGGAACCGGGGCGCCAGCATTCTCACCGGGCTCCTGCTTCACCGGGGCCGGGGGGAACCTGGCAGGGGTGGCCTGCTGCCCGTTTCCTACAGGGGAGGGGAGGGAAGACGGCCTTAGAGGGGCCTCGGGCCTCGGTGGGGGGCACACACTGGACCCCCCCACCCCCAGGGCAGGGAGCGCGGGGGGGCTGGGTGGGCAGGAGCCCCTGGGGGAGCCCCGGCTGCTGGTCAGAGGTTCTCCCCACTGACATGATCACTTGTGACGCTTACCCCTGTGTGGCAATTCTTCAAGTGATAATTATTGCAAAATTATGTCAAAGTTGTCCTGGCTCAGGGCCTCCTGGAGGAGCAGGGCGGGAGGCTGGGGAGGGGGCTGGCACGGGGGTGGGGGCCCTTCATTTTCTCCACCGACTGTCACAGTCAATTTGTGGGGCTGCCGCTTAGGCTTTTATTAAAGACTCTGTTAATGCTGAGGGGAAGTGGCAGATCCAGACTGGGAGCTGCGCCCCCCGCCCCTGGCGGGTCCCCGGCCCCCTGTTGCCGAGGCGACCGCCCTGCCTTCCACTGAGCATGCCTAGGAGGGGCATCCGCTGTGTCAGGGCTACGAAAGCTGACGGCCAATCAGAGCGGTTCAAACTATGTGACCTCGCCGTCAAGCTGCCCAGGGCAGGGACGTGAGGCCCACTCAGGCCGGGTGGGCTGCAGGGGGCTGGCGGGGTGCGGCCACTGGGGGAAGGCTGCAGCCGGGTGGGCAGAGGACTGGGAGGCCGAGCAGAGTGGGGCGGAGGAGGCTGCTGACGGGAGCGTGTCCACCGAGTTCGCCCCGCCGTCCCCAAGGGGCTGAACTAGTACCGTGCCCCGAGGCGCTGCTGCGGCTGACAGGGCCTCGTCACAGGCAGCAAGTGGCGTTTTATTAAAAAATAAAGGCAAGTGGGCCCCCTCCCCTTGACCTTTCTTTTGGGGGAAGGAGACTTTTCTAATGAAAGGGAAGAATATGCCCGTGTGGCCACAGAGCCCAGCGTGGCCCTGAAGGGGGCCCACCCCAGCCGGCCGGCAGCTGCCCAGGGGGGCCCGGCCCCGGGCAGACCTGCTGTCCCTCCCGCACCTGGGATGGAAGGTGGGCCGCTCCACTTCCTGCTGACAGGAGTGTCCCACTGGGACAGCACGGTTTTCAGAGTCTGAGTCCACCTGCCGGTAGCTCCCCCACCCCCTGGGAAATGGCTGGGCCCCCTGGCCAAGCACTGGCAGGCCCTCCGGGAGCTCTGGGCAGGTCCCTGGGCTGGGCCGCAAGGACCTTAGGTCTCACAGGGGAGCAGGGCTCTTGGGCTCAGGAGCCGGGCCACCGAGGTGCAAGTCTGGGCTTGGCCACCTCCTACTGTGGGGCCCGAGCTGGCCGCCCCCACTGTTCCTTCAGCTCCTCCAGGCAGGACTGTGCCCTCGACCCGCAGCTGGGTCCCTCGCACCCGCAGCTGCCCAGGAGGCCCTCCCGAGCACAGGGCTGCTGGACGGCTAAGCACGACGGGGGAGGGAGCGGAGGAGCCAGGTGAACAGAAAAGCCGGAGAGTTTCAGAAACACAGAAGACTTATTTAAAAAGTAGAAAACGTGAGAAAGGAGAACCGCGGTCCTCGGTGAGCCAGAGGGAGGGCAGCAGGGCCACCATGAGGCTGTGGCCGTGCTGTCCCATGTGGCAGCTGAGGGCCGGGCGTGACTACGTTAAACAATTCCAGTTGAAATCCAGTTCCCTGGTCTCACGGCCAACTTCAAGCACCTGGCAGCCCCCTGTGACTACTGCCTGCCGTGGTGGACAGCGCAGGATGGAACATTTCCGTGGTGGCAGAAAGTTCTATCAGACCTCGCTGACTGACAGGAAGAGGCCAGAAGGATGTCCCCGGCCTCGTGGGGCTGGATGGGTGTGAATCTCAAGCACCCCTTGACAGCCCCTGCCAGGAGACAGAGAGGGGGCCCCAGGGAAACGTGGGGGCTCTGGGACTGCTCTCCTCGGGGGCTGGTCCTGGGACGAGGTGGGGTGGGTGTCAGGGCAGCTGGCGAGGAACAATTCCCCAGGATGCAAAAGCTCCCCACGAGGCCGAGGCCTGGCTTAACCGCCTCCTCTTCACAGATGAAGGAACAGAGCTGCCCGGGGTGGGGTGCACAGGCCAGAGCGAGAGGCCCCGAAAAGCAAATTAACAGTAGGAGGCAGAGACCAGGCAAAGATGGGGGCCTGGGCAGGCAGAGGCTGCGGGTGCAGGAGAACACGGGCCTCGCCAACCCCCACCCCTCTCCCGCTCCATTCTGCACACCCAGGCTGCGGGCTCCGGGGGTCTGTGAGCCGCGTGCTTCCTGGGCAGAGCCCAGCCTGCTCACCTGGGTCAAAGGTGGCAGAGGGCTTGAGGGCGGCCGCGGCCAGCCTGGCCATCATGGGCGAGATGAGGCCCTTGCTCGCGGAGATCCTCTCCATGATGGAGCCGGGTGGCACCGGGACGGAGGTGGCAGCCGCCGGGGCTGAGTCGCCGGCTCCCGAGGCGGCCAGAGTGGGGGTGTCAGCAGCCGCGGAGGCAGCCACCCCCGACGACATGGCGCCCAGGAGGCCGGGGGTGCCCACAGGCAGGGAGGTGCTGCTCCGACCCGGCAGGATGGGGAAGTAGGGGGCAGCGGTGGACAGGCCTGCGTTGGAGAGAGCCAGCGCCAGCGGGATGGATGCAGGCAGGCCCTGGGACAGCAGCCCGGGGATCTTGCTGTTGGGAGGCTTGGCGGCGCTGGGCACGGCCTCGGTGGCAGTGGCGGTGGCGGCGGCGGCGGCGGCCAGGGAGGCGGAGGACTGCTGGCTGGTCGGGGAGGCGCTCAGGCTGGAGTTCTTGCTGCTCAAGGCCGAGAAGTCGACCAGGTCGTCGTTGCTCGACTCCTCGTGCTCCGTGTCCTTGGAGCCCAGCAGCGAGGACGGCAGCCCCAGCACGCCCGAGGAGCGGACGTGCCTGCGCTCGTGCTTGCGCTTGTGGGAGGTCATCTGGCTGGTGGAGGTGAAGGTGAAGCCGCAGCCGGCGCGGATGCAGTGGAAATGGTTGGTGGCCTTGCTGTACACGCAGCCCTCGTACCTGCACTCCTCGTACTTGTAGAACTTCTTGAAGCCGTCCTTGGCGTACGCGTCATCCTTGATGTGGTAGCTCTTGTGCTTCTCGATGTCACACTTGTTCTTGAAGGTGAACGTGCAGCCAGGGCGCCTGGACGGGACACGGGGAGCCTGTGGCAGGGCCCAGGCGGGCACCCGGAGGAGCTTCTGGGCGGCCCCCCGCCCACACCCCCTGAGCCGTCGGCCCCGTGGCCCGTCCCCGTCCCTCCCCGCGGGCCCGTCCCCATCCCCATCCCCATGGCCCGTCCCCATCCCTCCCCGCGGGCCCGTCCCCATCCCCATCCCCATGGCTGGTCCCCATCCCTCCCCGCGGCCTGGCCAGCCCTGCTCACCTGCAGTGGAAATGCGTGGTCTTCTGCCCATAGAACTGGCAGTCGGCCGTGCCACAGTCCTCAGTGGCTCGGAAGCGCTGGAAGCCATCGTTGATGAGCTGGGTGTTCTTCTTGTGGAAGTTCTCGTGGGTCATCACGTCTGACGTGCTCGTGTACACCTTGTTACAGCCAACCTGCAGGGCAGACTGGCCGTCAGGGGGACAGAGGCCGGGCAACCCTGGGCCACAGACAGAGGCTGACCTCCCTCCTAGGGGCAGCACCGGCCCCGCAAACATCCATCCAGGCAGTGGAAAGCCTCTTGCACCCCCCGGCCCTCCTGGCCTGGCCTCTGCCGAGGGCTGAGTTGCCTTCGGGTCTCTGGACACCTGCTGGCACAGGTGCAGTGGTCCTGTCCCACAGGAGGTGAGTTCGGGGTCCTACTCTGTGGCTCTACTTCCAAAGCCCCCGGCAGTGGGCAGGGCCGGACCTGGGGGCCTAGCGGTCACCTTCAGCCCAGGACTCGATTAGTGGACAGTTGCTGGCACGGGGCCCTCCCCACCCCACCCCAGCTGGGCCAAGGCAGGCAACGTTGCCATATTGAGTAAAAACCAGTGGAATCTGAGCACTCTTGAAGGCTGGGCTGTGCCAGTGTCTGCACCATCTCAGGGCCCGGAGAGCAAGCCCCCCTCTCCTCCCGGCCCCGGCTGTTCCACGGAGCCCATAACAACCCCCTGACAAATACCGGGGGAGGCGCGCCGGCTGCTATTTGCAACCCCAAGTCGCTCCCCCTGGACCTGACACCTTGAAAAAGCCCAGACTCTGCGTGGCATTAAAACAGAGAATTAAACAAAAACCTCCTCAGGAACCATTTGCAATTCTGCTCTTGGTGTTAAAGCCTGAAAAATGTCGGTCTGTATAAACAGCTCCCTGAATTTCACCCGCACCAAGTATGGCCATGGGGACAGCCCCGCCCTGGCCCGCCAGCCACTGCCCACGCCTGCGCCCCCCGTGCCGGGCCAGGAGACAGGGAGGCCCCTCGCCCGAGGCCGTGTCCCCCACCGCGCCCCAACCCCGGCCTCCCTGCCCTGGGAGCACGAGGGGCACCTGCATGCAGTGGTAGTGGGTGCTCTTCCCGTTGAGGTGGCAGCCGTGGTAGTAGACGCTGCAGTCGTCCAGCGGGCTGAAGCGCATGAAGCCATGCTGGAGGGAGTTGTCGCGTTTCTTGTGCATGTTGTAGTGTCGGATCACATCCTGCTTGCTCGTGAACCTCTGCGGGAGACAGCTGCGTGGGTGGGGGCCGGGCCAGCCACCTGCCCCGAGCACTGGGCCTCGCCCTCCCCGTAAGCACTCCTGCTCCTGGAGGGCCCCAGGCCAGCACAGGGCACCAGACACGGAGCGATTCAGAGGGTTCCGGAGCCACGGACCCGGCCCTGACCTCCTGCCAGGCTCCCAGTGGTCACGCCCAGGAGCAAAGAAGCCGAATCAGGCCGGGCCCCTCAGACCCAGATTCCAATGGCTGAGAACTCAGGTTGCCCGGGACCACACGCGGGCTGTGCCAGCTTGGGCTCCTTGGTGAGCGAGAGGGGACAGCCCGCACTCCTCTCTTATTGACCCGCCCCGTGCTCCCCAGGGGAGGCCCTGACCCTAAGTCACAGTCTGAGCCTCAGGGTTATCCTGTTAGAGGGGGCAGGACTACCGCCCTCATGAGGACACCAGGAGGGGTCAGGTAAGGTGCCGACGCCTGCTGGCCTGGCCCTGGGGCCAGGCAGGCTCCCTGGGAGGGGAGCTCCAATTACCATCCCAGGGATGCAGATGGCTCCAGATCCCATCAGATGCCTATTCAGCTGCTAGATTTCTGGGTTCTCTGCCTGCTTGAGTTAAGCTCAGGCAGCCTGAGTGGAACCGAGCACCCCCACCCCGCTTCTGAGGAGCCCCTCTCAGGGGCAGGGGCTGGGCAGGCACCCACTGGGTCCTACCTGGTAGTTACACTCGGGGTCCAGGCAATGGTAGTGTTCTCGGTACTGGTAGGCGCAGTGGATGTGGCCGCAGTGCTGACTGCCCGAGAACCTGCAGGGAGGACGGTGAGCTCAGGCCTCTCCGGGCAGCAGCCCCAGGAGGACTCTTCCCAGGCCCCTGGCCAGAGCAGCCAAGAAATTCTTTGTCCATTCACCGGGACAGTGTCCCTGGGAAACAAGGGGCTCTGGGGCGGAGGAGGGGCAGGTAGTCCATGGGGTCAAGTGTCAGAAACCTGAGGAGGCCAGGGGGAGTGACTGCTCCTGCGGGGAATCCTCGAGCCACTGAACTGCAGACCTGTCTCCCTGTCCTGGGAATGAGGGCCCACTGAGGCACACGGGCCTAGCACCAAGGTGGAGAGGAAGAAGCTGGGGTGGGCCAGAGGTCAGAGCAGAGACAGGCGCAGAGGCCTGGGGCAGGCGGGCAGTGAGGCCCCGCTGCCTATCCTGCAGGTGCCGCCCGTGGGCCCCCCGGGTGCTAAGCCAGGTGCTGGAGATGCAGGCTGGGAGGGCCCGGCTGCTGAGAGGCGTTAAAGCCTCTGTCTGTCCTGGGCTTTCCTGACACTTGAAACAGCCCAGGGTTATGAATTTTTAAAGCACAGCATCTGTTCGGCTTCCTGCGGCAGGGAGCGTGCTCTCCAGCCGACTCCGCAGCCAATAGCCCCACGCTGCCTGACCGCTGCCCGCCGCCCAGGAAACCCCGTGCCTTGCCTGGGCCCCGAGGCCGCGGGGGCATGCATGTGTCTTGGTGACGGCTGCTCTGGGGAGAGCCCACAACCAGGGAGAAGGCTGGCCTCAGACTGCAGGGCAGGGGCGGACACCCCCACTTGCAAACACACATTTACATCGAAGCTGCCAAACGGGCCATCTGCTGAGGCCCTAATAATAATGATAATAATAATAACAGAGAGAACGGAGCAAAGCTAAAAAGACAGGGAGGGATGGGAAGAACCTAGAAGGTCAGGAGAAAGACGAGGCCGGGAGCGGCCCCTGCCCTGTGCCGCCTGGTCAGAAGCCGGCCCTCGGCGGCCTGACTTGGGGAGTCTGCGGAGGGGAGGTGCTTCACCTGCCTTAAAAATGTTCAGGAGCCGGTCTGGAGTCGGGCGGCGAGGATCAAGGCCTGGCCCAGGGAGCACACTGAGGCCGGAGAGGACACCTGCCCACACACCCCATGCCGTTCTGCGCTGGCCCGCATCCCACCGAGGCTCTGTGTCCACTGTGGTGGGACCCTGGGCTCACCTGCGACCAGGCCCTGCCGAGGGCTTGAGGGTGTGTGGCCCAGACCACATCAAGGGGGCAGACCCCAAGGGACTCTGAGACGGGGCGCAGATAGACCCTCGGGTGATCTGAGGGCATGAGTGCAGGGGGGGGAAGCAGCAGGCCCCCCGGACTGGCCGTCACACGCACCTACAGTCCCACAGGCCCCAGGCTTCCTGGCACCACCCCACTTTCTCTCCGGGGCAGTCTCCGCCCCAGGGGCCTACCTGGCGATATATTTCTGGTAAATGTTTACATCTTCGGTGACAGCTGGTTTATCTGTGGGCAATCCATTCCTGGCGAGAGACACAGGGCACAGCTGATTAGCGGAGGGTAGCCTCACGCCCCGGGAGCGGCTGGGGGCAGCTCTCTGCCCTGGGGCCCTGGGGCCCTGGGGCCCTGGCCCTTCCTTCTCTTGCTCTGTCGTGTCCTGAGGCTCCTCCTCAGTTATGGGCCTGACGGGCGTCCAGCAGGCTAGGAAGCCCTGAAGCTGGGGCCTGACCCCCGTTGCACGCTGGGAAGCCCCCAGGGGAAGGGGCGAGAGCTGTGCCAAGCACAAGCGGTTAGCTGGTCAGAAACCTGCTCCCCCAGCTCCAAAGCCAGCGGGTAGCTCCCTAGGTCAACTCCTAGGATTTGGGCTCTGCCTCAAGTGGGGGTGGGGGGTGGGGAGGGCCTCTCCCAGCCCCACACAACTGAGCCACAGGTAATTTTACCATTGCCTGGGGGTTAGCAATGAGTGTGGCCAGCCCCACCCCAGACTCCTGCCTTCTCAGGCTGCCTTCCCCAGGGCCCAGGCTTTCAACCGGGGGAGCCAAGGTCACCAGGGTGGAGCCAGAGCCCCTAACTCAGACCTGGGCTGCCCCAGCCCCGCTCAAGGCTGCCTCTGAGGCAGAGAGCGCCTGTCACTGGCAAATGGGGGTCACAGTAGTGCCCGGCGTGTGTGTCAGCAGATGAGCACATGCACAGAAGCATGCGGTATGTGAGAGCGAGTGTGCATGCAGCAAGACATCCGGTCCACACCCCGGGCATGAGCGAGTGTGTGTGTGTGTGTGGATGGGAACCTGAGCGTATGTTAACCGGGGTGCGTGCTGGACATGCATAAGGTAGGACGGGCTTCGGAGGCAGAGACGTGGGCCTCCCTTCCTGGCGACCCTAGGCCCGGGCCCCGGGCTCGGGATGGGGGGTGCCTTACTTGACGGTGGAGACAGTCCCCGTGGTGATGGAGTCTGTTTTGGAGAAGGTCGACTTCAGGTACTCGGGAGTGTTGAAAGGCAGGGAGGCAGGTGGCTCAGGTCCCGGCCCGGGGGCGCTGGGAGCGCTGGGCATGCTGGGGAGGGACGCAGGAGCCAGGCTGGGGGTGGGCGGAGCCTTGGCGGGACCTGGTTTCTGGATGGCTCTGACATCGTACTTGGAGGGGCGCCCCACCTTGCCGGTCTTGAAGGCGATGGCCCCGCCCATGTCGGGGCTGCCCTCCCCGGGCTTGAAGAGGTGTAGGTATTTGACATTCTCCAGGTCGTACTTGGATGGCTTCTTATAGGTGCTCCCATTCTGGGGCCGCAGGTTCTCGCCTGTCTTCAGTTTCTGGATGAAGAAGTCGTACTTGGAGGCGCGGGCCACCAGGCCCTGCATGGGGACACTGCTATGGGAGGGCAGGGGCAGGATGGTGGCCTTGGTCTCCAGGTGAGCTGTGCTGCTGGGCAGCCGCAGGCCGGGCAGGGGCCCCACAACCTCCTTGCCCGCCCGCTCCTCGGCCTTGCTGCTGTGGGCTGGCCAGGAGAGCTGCTCGCCGGCCTTGAGCTTGCGGATGTACTCCTCGTATTTGGAGAAGCGTGCCCGCTTGCTGAGGGCGTCCTCGGAGGCGGGAAGCACGGAGGAGGTGGCCACCTCGGGGGTGGAGCCCGCGTGCAGCTTCTCGAAGCTGATCTTCCTGGCCAGCTCGTCCCTCGTGTTCTGGTCGTCGTAGCCGAACATGCCAAGGAACTCGGTCATGGTGGAGGCAGCGTAGTCCCGGAGCGAGGAGGCCTCTCCTGCGGCATGGGGAGAGCCAGTCACCCCTGGGAGGCAGCAGGGTCGCCAAGGGGTGGGGGGCACCCCTCCCATGAGCCGCCACCCACAGAGGGAGGAGGCTGGCATGGGGAGGGGGCGGAGCACGACATGATCTATGGACATTTGGCTCACTTGTTAGGTTTTACGACTCTTAAATTAATTTGTTTAAAAAAAAAGTAATTAATACCGGGGTAAAATAAAACGAGTTCATCAATGCCAGGAAAATCAATTTCCTAAATGTTCTGGCCGATGGCTTTTCAGTACATTAAACAAAGTTTCATAAATGTCTCCTCTCTCTCGCCTTGGCCTAATATGAAAGAGAAGTCACTTTACTGGAAGTAAGGCCAGATCCCAACCTGCCTCCAGGGCTGGGGTGACACAGGGGCTGGGGACAGGAGCGATATGGGGCGGCGGGCAGTCGGGGGGGAACCCCCGGGGGGTGGACACGGTCGGGGCGGGACTGGCTGAGCCCACCTGCATGGAGGACTCTCCCGGACCCTCCAGGTGGACACGCAGCCCCTCGTCCCCGGAGGTGGAGGGCCTGCCCCAGCATCCCCAGGAGCTGGCCTCTTGTCTCCCCACCAGCCCCCCCCCCCCACGGTTGCTGAGGGCCCCAGGGAACAGGGCTGAGGGGGCAGGAGCCCTGCCAGCACCTTCACCCAGACTCACTTGGGGCTGCTCGCCCCAGGGGAGGGTCATGCTGTGGGGAACCCTACAAGCCTCCTCCCGTCATCCTGGAGCTCTGGGTACGGAAGGTCACCCTGGGGAGAGGGTTGGGGCTTGAGATGCTGGCCTCGCCAGCCCTGGCCGCGGACTGACTGTGGCCTCACCGAGATCCTGGAGCGACATCCCCGCTGGGACATGAGCAAACACACGTGCGCACACCCTGGCCACCCTCGCAGGTCCACAAACCACCCCAGACCCTACATGTGTCTCCCAGGATGAGTCTCATGATGGTGGAGGTAAGACGACCCCACTCTGCCAGGGGGGTTCCTGTGGAGACCTGCCTCCTTGCGCACACAGCACACGTGTGGGGCCCCGGTGTACACAGGTGTGCTCACTCCCGTGCAGACACTGACACCTCCTACGTGCCATGCCCCGCTTGGGGGGCAGGCGTGCACGGGGGAGAGGCCCCCGTAGGCCTCAGGGACACGCGTGTTTCCTCCACGGTCGCCTGAGCCAGCAAAGCAGGGCGCGCTCAGAGCAGCAGGACCCCAGGCTGCGAGTCCTCAGGGCTCCGTAGGGGAGGGCGCAGCCCACGAAGGGCTGGGAAGCCCAGGACCCATGGGGGTCACCTCCTGACCTGCATCCCAGCCCACGGGGTCTAGTAAGGAGAGGACAGTCGCAGGCAGCACCTGGCACCCCAGGTGGGCAGACGGCCGTTCCCTGGAGCGGGGTGGCTGGGGGGGGGGGCGCCGACCTGCCCTCAGGTCACGTTGGGCTGGGGGCCCGGCCTGGGAGGAGTGGGCGCTGGCTGCGAGAGTCAGTGGTTCAGGGACCAGGGAAAGGGGCTAAAAATAGCAGGAGGCAGCTGGCCCTCACTATATATGGCAGAGAGGAGGCTCAGAAGGGCAGGCGGCTCAGAGGAGGGAGGGGGCCCGGCGGGGGTCTGGGGCAGCCCAGAGGCCTGCACGCGCGTGAGCCCCCGGCCCCGAGGAGGGGTCTGCGCCTGGTGGGCGGCGAGGGCTCCGGCGGCTTCTCCCTGGTGCCCAGGGCGGACTGGACGGGGTCCCAGGGCGCCTCCAGCCTGGGGAGCAGCGCCGGGGGCAGTTCCAGCCCGGCCCCTACGTCCCAGCTGTCCTCCTGGGGAGAGCGAGGCCAGCAGCAGGGCAGAGCGGGGCCCCGACGGACCACCGCCGGTCCCCGTCCCTCCCTCCCCTCTGGCTCAGCACAATCACCTTGTGTCTGGGAACGGCAAGGGCTTTTCCTATCAGAGGAAACTGAAGGTCACACTTTTCCTCATTGATCTTGCAATGTTTGTTAATTACTCTGTCACTGATGTGGCGAAGGATAATTAAACAGCTCTGTTTATATCTTATATGCATAATTATGTGGCTGCGCAGGGCTCCCCGCGCAGGGATGAGATGCGCCCCTCGCTGCAGGGGAAGGGGTCGGGGAGCAGGCAGGGGAGCTCGGGGACCCACGCACAGGCCTGAGGGAGGCTGGGAGCCAGAGCCGGGACCCCGGACCCGGGGTTCCACCCTAGCGCTGGTGACCCCTGTCCCCCCGAGGCTGCAGGCCCTCCCCGTGCAGTGGAAGGAGCTCTGGGCAGCTCTGAGTCTAAGGACAAGGAGGCAGTGGAGGGCCGGGCCTCGGCCACCTCGTGGGAAGAGGTCAACCAGAGGAGCATGCCCGGGGCAGGTGGGTGTAACGGGATATGCACACTGGCCGGCTGGGGCCATCCTGCGGCCCTTGTGCCCCAGCCCGAGGTCCCGCGGGGGGGCAGCCAGTGTCCCTGGGAAGGGGACGGCTTCCAGGAGAGGGCTGGGGCGGGTGGGTGAGCAGGCCCAGCCTGGAGCTCCGCTCTGCGCTCCTGGGGCCCACCGGCCCCCGCAGGCTCCCCTGACGTAGGTGTGGGCACCGTAGTCTATCCTCATCCGTTGCTTCCCCGGACCCACTGTGCGCACGGCCGCCCCCAGCCCGCACACACCTGGGAAGCTACGCTCCACCCCTAGCAAGTCTCCCCTGTTCTTGCCGTGGCCCCAGGATCCCCCCTCTCCCGCTGGGCCCCCCACGGCATCATGCCCTCTGCCCCTCCGTCCACCAGCCCGGGCGGCCAACACCTACCTGAGGCCTGCTTGGTGGCGGGGCCGCTGTCGTCCTTGGAGGCCGCGCCATCGGACTCCTTCTCCTCGGCCACGGCGCTGCCATCCTTGGGGGGCTCCTCGCCGTGGTCCTCCTCGTCGCTGCAGCCCTGGGGCTGCACCATGTAGACGCCCTCGGGGGGCAGCTCCAGGCCCTCACGGACGATCCGCCCCAGGCCAGGTGCGGGCGCGGGCTCCTCGCTGTACTCGCCGTTGACCCACTTCTCGATCACCGCGCGCCTCTTGTCCTCCTCGCTGCGGGCACCCCGGGCCACGCCGGCCTCCCGGTCCCGCGGCCGCAGCGGGCTGCCCTCGGCCTGGGGGCCTGCGTCGGCCGCCTTCTCCACCACCACCTGGCGGCTCAGCTTGGCGCAGATGGCGTTCAGCTTCAGGCCGCCTTTGCGCTTGGCCGCCATCGCGGGCTTGCCTGCGGGCGGGTCGGTGCACCGGGTGCCTTCAGCTGCGGGCGTGGACGGAGGGGTCAGAGCCCAGCCCTCCGGGAGCGCCCCCCCACCCCCTGACCCCAGGGCCCCGCAGCCTGCCTGCCCCCCCCAGCCCGTGAGCCCCAGGGGCCAGGCTCGCCCCGCGCCCCGCGCTCCAGGCCCCGCACCAGGGCGGGTGTGTGCGAGGAGGCTCAAGGACACACCAACGGCCCATCTTCCAACACGAGGGGCTGGCTCCTCCTGAGCACCTGGTCTGGTTCCTGGAAGCCCCTCCTACACCCGTTCCCTAAACTCCTCTTCCGAGAGGCAGGCCAGGCGTGATCCCGGGCAGAGGAGGGGGCACGCAAGGACCCTGAGGCACGTTCGCAGGCCTGCTCTAGCCGTGAGCCCGCCGCCCCGCGAGCCGCCCCACGCCAGCCTCCTGCCTTCTGGCCCGGCCACAGGTGGCTGGCACCCTCCCCACCTGAGCATCTCAGGCACCAGAACCAGTGCCCGGGCCCCACCGACTCCCACCTCTGCTCCCCAGACAGCCCCGAGGTCTCCTCCGGCTCCCCCAGCCACCCGGGCCCTCTGAAGGCCTCTGTTTTTCCTCAGTCCCGTCCTCTCTGGCCATTTCCTGTCCCCAAGCCTCAGCGAGGGCCGTTCAAGGGCAGAGCACCTCACGGTCCCGGGAGAGCCGCCCGTCCCTGTCCGGGGACCTCACTCGGCGTCCTTGGGGCCTGGCTGACTCTGGGAAGCCCATTCCCAGCCTGGAGAAGCCGCAGCTGGAGCAGGCTGGGGTTCCTCAGACCCCACAGAGGGCACAAAAGCTGTAGCATTGGTGCCTAAGTCCCGAAAGTGATCCCTAACTAGGCTGCCCGGGGTCTTGGCGCCTCCTCACGGCTGCCGAGTGGGGCACCCAGGCCAAGGGTGGACGCACGTACACATTTGTGTCTGTCTTCTGTCCTGCACCTCTCCGTCACTTAGCCCCGATGTGTGCCAGCCCCTGCGGTGGGCCCGGCAGACAGGCTCAGCCACCCCACAGGGGGCCTGCTGGCCTCTCGCGTGTCCCTCAGCGGAGGAACGTGCACGTCTGAGTATCCACCCACAGTGGTCAAAAGGCCGAGTGAGGGCAGGGGCTCTGCTCCCAGGGCCGAGGGCTATGGGGCTTCCCTCTGATGGGTCAATGCCCTGAAAACCCCCACACCTGGAAGCGCCCGGAGGGCCCCCCTGCCCAGACGGGCTGGCTACACTGCCCGCCCACAGGAGACCGGCTTGTACGCACGGGTGCTTGTACGACGCCCGGCAGCCATACGTGCCCGAAGCCGGTTGCCTGCGGGGAGCCCGGCCAGCGACCCAGCCCAGGGAGGGAGAGAAGGCTCCTCTGGGCTCTCAGCCTTGCCCAGGCCAGGGGCCCACTCTACAAGTACGCCCGATCTCCGGGTGCGTGCTGCCCACACCCGGGCCTCCAAGCACGGATGCGGCTCTTCTTCGAAGCTCAGTGACGGGTCCCCTAGTCACACCAGCCCCTACCCCTGGGCCAGTTGCCAGGCTTCCTGCAGCAGACCTACAGGCAGCGGGCCTCACCTGGCCCCCTTCGCCCTGCCCCGGTGGGGAGGGGAGGGGGTAGTCGGGGAGCCTGCTCTATTTTTACCAGGAGGAGGTAAGCAGCCAAGTGTGTATGGCAGACAGCAAATGGATCTATAAATATTTATCCCAAGGAAGAGGGAAGCAGAAGCTCCCAGGGCTGCACTTGCTGCTGGTGACACCCCCTCCCTGGGCTCCCACCCATCCTGGAGCCTCCCGCCACTGGGGCCCACCCAGTCCAGCCCACCCTCTCCTGGTCTCAGCCGTGGGCCCGGCTCTGTCCCTCCTGGGCCCCCACCAGCTGTGATGCAGCTGTGAGCCCAGGGCCCACCCCCAGCCCTCAGGCCCCTTTGCTCCGCCTACACCCCCCACACCTGCCCTCCAGCTGCTGCTCTGCCCCAGCCCACCTGCCTTCCAGATGCTGCCCTCCCTCTGACTCTACTGCTGGTCCCAGGGGTAGAGGTGGAGAAGGCATGTGGGTCTGGGGTGCAGGGCAGGAGGCAGAGGCCAGGGCAGTGGGAGAGAGTATGAAAGAGCGAAGGTCCAAGCCGCCTGCCCACCCGCCTTCCGGCCTACTCCGTGGAGTCCTTCTCCCCCGCCCCCCATCAGGGCCCTGGGACATACAGACTACCCCCCTCGTGGTCTGACCCCAGGCTCCTGGCCATGTAAACATTCCCCCGACTTTCTTCCCTAAAATATAAACGCCGTGGCCAGGCCTCAATGGGAGGAAGCCATCCGTCCCCGGCCCTGTCACTGCCCCCTTTCATCTCCTTCCCGCCACCAGCCTGCCCGCTGCTCTATTTACACTGGACGCTTCCTCTGGGAACAATACTGCCCAGGAGGCAGGCTTGGGCCAGAGGGTGGGAAGGCGAGGGGACTCCTGCGCTGCTTACTCAGGGACGGGCTCCAGAAAGGAGACAAGGGGCAGCTGCGGGGGCCCAGTCCGGCCCCGGGAAAGAGCAGCCAGGCCCTGCAGCCAGGCCACAGGCCCAGGGCCTCTCCTGGCCTCTAGCCTCTGGCCCCGTGGGGTGAGCCTTCGGAGGTGGCACGGCACCAGGGCACAGCCTGGCTCTCCCCCTTGCCAGCTCAGGGCCCTGGGCAGGCTCTCTCCCCGTGAAAGAGCCACGGTAACTGTCAGGGGGGAGGATCCCGGCACACGAGGACCTGGGAGAGGGCGGCTGAGCCCTGGAGGGCCGAGCCGGCAGGTGCAGTGCATATCCAGGCAGGCGATCCCAAGACCTGGAAACCTCATCTGGTCCAGAAGAGAAAGGGGAGAGCGGAGAGGCTGGGGCCCCGGGGGGGGGGGGGGAGGGGGGCAGGCTGCCCACTCAGCAACGAACGGCCCGTCCCAGCTCCCGGGGTCTCCAAGCTCCACCAGACCACCTGCAAGCAGCTCTCCTGGCGGCAGGCAGGGGGACAGAACCCGGAGCTCCTGGTACATCCCTGGGGTCCTATCTCAGGCTGTGCCTCGTGGTGACCCAGTGAGGCAGGTGCCGCCATCATCCCATTCGATACACGAGGCCACCGATCCTGGAACCGCAAAGACGCCCCAGAGCCCGGGCTCACAAGGGCCGCAGGCTGAGCGAGGCACCAGGGCTGCCACCGTGTCCTTAACTCAGGCTCCTGGGTGGGCTGCAGAAGTCCCAGGCCTCTTGGCCCCATGGCCCCCTCACCCCCACTCCTAGTTCCCACAACATGGAGCCCCCTAAAGTGTTAACTGTGATGGGTAAAATGGTGCAGCAGATTGCTACAATAAATAATTTACTGATATTTATAAATATTCAAATCAGCCAGCTTCAGAAATCCAATGACGGGAGGGCCTCGGGAGGAAGGCCCGTTATGGCAGGAATCTCATCACTCCCTCCACAGGCTGAGGAGGCCAGGGCTCCTGCCAGCTGCGGGGGGACGGGGGCTCCTGGGGCTGCACCTGGGCCCTGGCCCCTGATCTCTGGGGACTAAGGGGGTGGGGGCGGCTGGAACCACCGTGCCTGGGCCACCCGTGCTCAAGGGGAGAAGCCCGGGGTCTCAGGCTGCTGGTCCTGCCTTGGGGGGAGCCCCTGGGGGCTGGGCAGGCCTGGCACCCCCACCCCCGCCCCCCTGCCCCGTGAGTAATGTGTTTCGGGGCCGGGCGGCCTGTCAGCTACCAGGCTCCGGGTGCTTTATGGGCCCTGCCTGGTGGCTCTGAACTCCCTGGTAGGAAATAAAGTTCTCCCTCTGCGTCCCTTCTAAACATTTCACTCAGTGGAAACGGTGTTTAAGAAAAATGAGGACATATTTCTTCCTAAGGATGCAGTGTCCCCTCTGGGCAGCCTAACGCCCGCTGTACAGCAGGGGGGGACAGGGGCCAGGCACCCGTCCCCCGGGCTGCGGGTGCTCCGGGGCCCACCTGCCCGCCGCCACGCAGCTCCAGGGCCACAGACGCCGCCAGGCCCAAGTGGCAGGGCAGCTGGCACCCTCTGAGTACCTCCGCCGTGCCAGGGATCACCCTGGGCACTTCACGGTGTCGCCTCCCTGACCCCCGACAGCCCAGGAGGCTTCTGACCTGTCCCCACGTCCAGACGAGGAAGCAGAGCCCAGCGAGCCTGGCAGCTGCCTCCGGTCGCCCAGGGTCAGTACTGCAACTGGACTCCCACGGGGCTCGGGTGTCCAAGGTCCAGCACCCCCACGGCCAGGGGACGGGTGCCTCCATTCTCACGGCCTCCCAATCACCGGGGCGGCAACGATGCAGCCTCCACCCTGTCATCCCTGAGAACTTGCACCTGCCAGGCCACACGCCCCGGCTTTGGGGGGATGTGTCTGCGTCCACTCAACACGAGCTCCCTGTGCCGGCAGGGCCCTGGGCTTATCCTCAGGACACCCTGTGAGCAAGACAGACAGACCGTCCGGGTTCCCGCCATCGCCGCCAGCTCAGATCTGGACCAGGGGCAGACGTTCAAGTCAGTTCAAGCACCAGCACTGTCTGCGAGTCCAGGGGCCACAGGGGCAGCGAGTCTGGGGAGTGAGGAGGGGTCCCTAGAGACCGTGCTGCATCCCCTGCCCCCCAGCCCCCTGACCGTCCCTCCCATCTCTCTCCTCGCCCCCACTGCCAGCCTGTTTTGCGTTCATCGCTTGGTCCCCCATCTTCTCCAGCTGTGACTCCCACCCCCCGCCAGGACCTGTCCCCTAGGAGAGGAGGGTCCTTCTGTCTTGGGCCTGAGCCCACCCCCAGCTCGGAACAGAAGGGCCACCCGGCTTTCGAAGGTGGGAGCAGAGGCTACGGCTCCCCAGGGCTCTTGACCACGCCCCCTGGTCCCCAACAGCTCTGAGACGGGAAGTGGGGGGGCCCCGGCCGCTGAGCCCTACTCACCCCCCTTTGTTTATTTATTTATTATGATTTTTTAGTCCAGTTAAAAGGTTTACTATCCAGACGCGTCTAAGTGGCCTCACTTAGCGTAAGTAACTCTATAAATCAGGGGAACTGTTAGCATCCACCGCACAGGCTGGCTATCAATCTCCCCCAGGTCACAGCCAAACAGGAAGGGGAGAAAAAAAGAGCTACCACCCAGGGGAGATTTAAAACACACACACGGCGCACACATAGACCAAGCACGCGCACACACACTCGGGCGTCTCTGTATTTGTACAATCATGTTATAAGTCACACATGCACATGCAGAGCGGCCCGGAAACTGGCCCTGCTGCCTGTGGTTGTGGTAACAGAGCCCAAACGGGGCTCCTGCGGCCCAGAGGGAGTCAGAGCCCGAGGGAGGGGGCTCCACTCGCTGGGTCCCCACCACTCTACTCTCTGTGGCCCCTGTGCCTGCAAACCCGGAGGACCGTGCTCCCCCCCTTTGCTGTGCCCGAGGTGAGCACTCAGCAGGGAGGTGCAGGCGACCCAGCAGCGGGGCAGTCCCGGCCACGCCCCCAACACACAGGGGACTCCAGGAGGGTGGCACCATCCCGGACTCACCGGCCACCTCAGAGGGAGCCAAGGCCAGGAGAGTGGCCAGAGCTGCCGCCCAGGTGGCCTCGGGGTGCCCCCACCTCTTCACCCCAGCAGGTGTGGCCCCGCATGCGGCCATGAGGACACAGGCCCCAAAGGCTGCAGGCTGCAGGCCTCCCGTGTGGACCCCGAGTGGGGGGACGGCCGGCCGGCCCGCGTCTCCCACCTCGCCCCGAGGCCTCACCCGCCCGCCTGCCCGCTGCATCTCCCGTGAACTCTATTTCTCTTTCCTCTCTGAAAACAACTGAGCTGTAAATACTGTTTAACCTTCTCCCCCCCTCCCCCCACCCCCTCCCCTCCGCACTATAAAAACACAAATATGCCATAACTCAGCCGGCCCGGCCGCCCAGCCTCCAACATGCCCCGCGCCCGGGCCTCTCAGGAAGGTCATTACAAACGACTTTCCGATTCACTGCTCCTGAAATAATTTTGTGTATTAAAACCTGAATCTGCACTTTCTGGGGCCGAAAGCCTCGCTTAATTATGGCGGGTGTCCTTGGGACGGACAGTGATCCTTCACTTGCCAGCCCGCTCCAGCCCTCCGCCCGCCAGCCCGCCCCCCTCCCTGGGCCCAATCTGTTTTCAAAGTGTGTCTGTCCTTTATTAAATTGTTTTCTTTTCCACATTATCAGTTGCCATGGAGACCTCATCTCTCGGATTATTTGAATTTCATTATATCTATTGATTTGGGAGCATTTCATCTTTTTTATTGTTTTTCTGTCAATTTTCAAAACGAATAACCATCTAATTTGCGTCAGTGCTGATTATGTTTGTCCCTCAATAGAGGTCGGCAGCTGCGCTGGGGAAACAAATCAATGAAAAACCATCATAAAACTCCCCACTCCAGTCTCCGGGATGTGTGGGTGACATTCCACGCCTGTGAGAGACACACTCATCAGCTCCAAGTTCAGCTACGGTGGCAGCGGCTCCGCTCCACGTCCGCCTCCTCTGGCCTTAATATTTAATTTCGCGATTTGGGGCATTATTAGTGGTGTTTTTATTAGTGACTGTGCATGTGAGTGTTTGGTGGTGGGCCGGCTGTTCCGTTAATTTGTGGGTGAGGCTGGGAAAGCCCAGAGGAGGGCAGGGCGGACGGCGCTGGGGGTGCGGTGGGAAGTGGGAGAAGTGGGAGGGGAGCCCCGAGGGGGGTGGGGGGGGACAAGGGGAGGGCCGGGGAACAGGAGGACCAGCTCAGGGGCCGGAAAAGCGGGGGTCGCGGGAGGAGGACCGATAGAAGGGGAGGAAAAGAGGGAATTCAAATTGCTTACTTTGTTGGTTTTTTTTAAATAATTTATGCAATTTTAAGCATTTATGTATAAATTTTTTAATAAGCCACCCTGGAGCAGGATGGCCATTAACATCCCAACGTCCTTCTGTCCAATGGGCTGGCGGAGAGGATCAATTTCTGAGAGTACTTTCCCTTTTTTATGACATGATAAAATGCTTTTAAAGCAACTTACACAAATATGGAAATTTTTTTTTTCTTTTTTTCCCTGTCCCCTCTCCCTTCCCCTAACAGCCTTTTCACCCGCCAGGGAGGGGTGTGTGTGCACGGGTGCGCGGCTAGGCGGGCGGGCACACACTCGCACACGCACACACACGCTTGTGCCCCTCCCGCTCCCTCTCCTGCTGCGGGGGGGGGGGCTGGCAGGGAGACAGCCCCAGTTCTAACTGGAACTGGCCGCCTGTCCTTCTAACAAGGGCATAAACTTTCATTACCCATGCACGCAGTCAAAGACAATTTAGGGAAACGCGCTGCTCGGAAAAGGAAAACCTCAGCGATTCGTGACCTACGCCGCCGCCATCTGGGGGGCTCTCGTCTCCAGCTCCAGGGAGTCGGGGCCCTGAACCTCTGGCCCTGCCCACCGCGGGGTGGGGGGCCTCAGGGCAGCCGGCAGAGGGAGGGCAGAGGGAGGGCAGGGGCCCTGCCCTGGCTGGCCGAGAGCACCCAGGCGGGCCAGCCAGGGGACAGGCCCCCTCGTGCTCTCCCCCCACACCCTCTCACTAGCCCCACCGGCCACGGGCCCTTGAGGGCAGGCACGGGACTCGTGCCTTTCTGACACCCAGTGCTGGCACAGAGCAGAAGCTCGGCTCTGCGGATGGAAGGACGGACGGTTGGACGGAGGGACTGAGCGAAGACACAGTTAGGAAACCAGGCCCAGATGCCCTCAGGCCCCAGCAGGACACCAGCGATGCTGGGGAAGGCTCCCTCTCCAGGTATCACCAGCCCTGCAAGGGGGCCTGGGGCAGGTGTGCATCTGGGTACAGAGGATGGGGGGCACTGGAGTGAGGAGACAGTGGGTGGTGGTGGGGGGACAGCCTGGCCGCCACCCTCCCCTGGGCCTGAGCCCCAACTCCCCAAAGAGGACAAGCATCCTACGCCCTTACTGCCGGGTCCCCTTCACCCTGCAGCCCCTCCTCCTGATGGGCAGCAGAGGGGACGATCCTGCAGCCTCCGCCGCCTTGCCGTCTGGGGACAGTGCCTGCCCCCCCGACCCCTGTACCACGCTTGGGCATGGGGACTGTGGCAGCTTCCAGATCAGACAAATCGACAGGAGGAACTCAGTCCTCTAACAGCTCGCCACTTGTAAGAACCTAGTTAGGTCTGTGCCTGGGCCTCGGTGTCCTCGTCTGAAATAGGACTGCTGAAAGGACGGCGTCGAGGGACGTGTCTGCAGGGAACACGTGGGGCCTGCCCAGACAGCAACTGTGGGCGGGGAGGGGGAAGGCGCTTCCTCCGGGACCAGAGTCCAGCCTCCCAGAGATCTAGGATCTCCCTAGATCTCCCACAGCGCCGCTCTCTCCTTGGGCCGTCAGCTGTCTGGGCGACTGAGACCCGAATGCCCGTGCCCGTGCCCTCGCCCCAGAGCATCTCCTGGGAAGCGTCCCTGGCCCAGGTGAGCCTGACCCTCGGCAGAGCAGAAGCGCCCCTCTGCGGCCTTGGGACCCTCGGCAGAGCCAGACAGCACCCCTGCGGTAGCCAGGCCACCCCAGCCCGCAGTGGGGACCCAAGGGGAGCCCACCCTCCCCTTCTTCTGTGTTCAGATCCCCACCCCACCCCCCGAACTGTCATTAAAATAACAAGTTTCTGTTACAATCTAAACATTCCCACATCGCATAAAGGGTTATATTACACCCGAGTCACTCCCGGGCCCGTGTTTGCACAGAAAAGCTCACGGCAGGTCCCCCCTCCTGACGAAGTGACTTATTAAAGTTTAAACAGTAATTAACAGAACAATAAAAATAAAGGGATGTTTGGGGAGTCATAGCACACACAGGGTTTTTGGCAGTGCCAGCAGTTTTTCAGTGCCCTGTGCTGGCAGCAAACTGCGACTGTGAAGCCAGGGGGGACGGAGAACGGGCCGGGACTGGGCCAGGCGGCTTCAGGCCCAAAGGGTGAGGAAGCACGAGGCGCAGGGGGGGCCCGGAGATGCAGGGCGGGTGCAGGGCGGCAGGAGGCACCACCGGTGGCTGAGGCTCTGTGGGGCCCGAGCACTTCCGGGAGCCTGGCCCCGGATGGGGGAGCGCCGTGGGCATCGCCAGGCCTGCCGTTTGTGATTCCTGGGCCTGGCCCCCAGTTCTCCACCCCACCCCCGGCTTCTCCCCCGGATCCTGTGCTGGGGCACCTGGCACCCCTGGCCACTGCGCCCACCACAGGGACTCGGGGAAGACCGTCCCCTCCGCCCGCTGTGGCGGGGCCACCAGCCAGCCCCAGCACGCCAGGCCCCACCTCAAGGGAGGAAGCAGGGGGCCAGGGTGGGACCCCACTGGTGGGGCTGCTCATCACACGGGGCCTGGGGAGCCGGGCCTGGAGCGCGGGTCCAGGGCCGAGCCGGTCATCCTTCACGCCGTCTGGTTCTCCCCGCACAGGCTCAGGCACCTGACTGCAGGGGACGGTGGAGGTCGGAGACAGCGGAGGCCCGGGATGAGCCCGGGAGGACAGGCTCCACCGGCCCCAAGAGCCTGGGGGGCCGAGGAGGAAGGGACAGCATCTTCAATTCAGGTTCTTCCCACCAGGGCAGGGCAAAGGGCCAACTTGGGGACAGTGAGGGCCGTGAGAGCACTTCTCCCCGCCACCTCAACCTGCACAGGCCCTCCTGGGGATGTAAGTTCTCCTGTCACTTCTCTCCACCTCGGTGTCTGGCACCAGCGGCCTGGACCAGCTTGGAGCCCAGAAACCGGCCCCTGGCCCGGGGAGGGCAGCCCCTCAGGGGCCCTGGCACAGGCTCCCAGGCTGGTTCTCCACATCACAGCTGCAGGGGGTGACGTGAGCAGCTGCAAGCCACACGTGGAGGTGAGGCGCTGGGCCGGGGCCAGACACGCTCTCCAGCCCTGTGTCTCCTGGGATCTGGTTCCTGGGCAGCTGCCAGGCACACAGGGAAGGGACTCTGGCTCTGGTGCCCAGCCATGCCCCTGCCTTTCGCCACACTCCTGCGGGCACAGCCTGGGGAGTGCTGGCCCACGCGACCTCAGTGCCGCCTGGCTCTAGGCATGGGGGACAGCCCTGAAGATGTGGAGCAGAGCTCCCTTCCCCCTCTTTCCTGGGCAGAGTTCTTTGGGGCTCCACCCCCTGCCCCAAGATGAGTGACTCACGGTGACAAGAGAGTGGAGGGCCAGGCAGATTCAGCTGGACAAGGGGGGCAGGTGATGCTTCCTTGGAGAGCCAGCCTGGAAGGAGGTCAGGGGCTCAACCCTCCTGCAGCTGGAGGAGGCCCCCTGAGTCATCCAGCACCAAAGCTGGGGTGGGGGTGTTGGAGACACACTCAGGGTTAGGATAAGGACTGATGGGAGGAGGGCAGGTGGGGACAGCAGGCCCCTAACAGGTGTGCTCTAATGTGGGCAAACTGCTGCTAGTCCTAGAACCCTCCACCTTCTCCCCTGTCCCGGGGGTGCGGCAAGGAGCTTTTGCTGGACTAGGAGCTCCCAAGGGTGGCAGCGGCTGGGGCACATGTCCTAGATTTGCAAAGAACTTTAGAGCTAGAGGGGAGCTGAGGCCCAGGACGTTGGGAGACTCGAAGTCCAAGTCACTAAGGCATCAGGACCAGACACATCCGGAGCCTCAGCTCCCACCGGGGCCCTCTCGTGACCGGATCAAACTGCCACGAATTTATGCTTCAAAGGGGAACTTTCTGTAGCCCGTTGGCCCCAAACCCCACAAGGGTTCCCTGCTGGAAAAGCTTCAGCCCCACACTAGCCCATCTGGGCAAGGACCCCAAAGGGCTCTAAAGCAACGCTTCCAGGGTACAGGGCCTAAAACTGAGGCTCCCACTGCTGGAGGGTCTGTGGCCCAGCTCACCTGCTGGAAAGGGGCAGGACGTGTGGGTGGGTGACTATACGAGGGAGAGGGTGTGGGATGCAGGGCAGAAGTGCGCGTATTGGGAGGGAGGGGACGTTCCTTTTGCAGAGATTGAGACTCCCGGGACTTGTGAGTTGTGCTGCGAAGGGGCAAGCAGGGCAGAGCAGCATTCTGGGATTCAGAGGAAGGGTCTGGACAAGAGACAGCCCCAGGAGGGAAGGCGAGGACGGCAGCAGGTGGCAGAAGGGTGCCTTGCCGGACGCTGCCACCCCACCCTCCCTACAGCCCATCTCCACAATCCCCTTGCTAAGGCCGCCAACGACACGAGGGGACTAATTTAGGAGTATTTTTGAAACAGTGGCCCTGGTGGAGGGGTTTAGCAGTTGTCAGCCATCTGGAGTAAGGAATTACTGTCACCTCCCTGATCCTATAGCCCTAAACCCAAAGCTGGTTACCAGCTCGAGGGGGAGGCAGCAGGTGGGTGGGGCGGGGCCCCCTCCCAGGGAGGTGCCCACAGGCCCAGAAGCCCCTCCCTTGCCCTAGGAGGGGGCCTGTGGCTGGGGAGGGGGGCCCGGGAGCCCAGGGTCCTCTGTGCTCTGTGCCCACGCGGGCTCCCCCGCCCGCTCACGCACGCTCACTCCCTGGGCCGCGCCGGCTCGCGCAGGGGCCGTCAGGTAAATTAGATCTGAAAGCTGACAATTTCTGACCATATTTCCTTGATTATTTCAAACAAATGCACAGCAGCCGCTGTAAGGAGATTAAAGTGACATAAACGTCCCGAGTGGGAGGGGGGAGGGCAGAGGATTCAGGTCACCCCCATCCGTCCCCCGCCTGACAGACGCTATATCGCTATCCAATCCAATAAAAAATCCCCCCCTTTTGCTTTAATTAATTTTACAGCTAGCTTGCTTAATTACTTTCAATCAAAATCCTCCTGCCATCGCAAAATTAGAGATGGTTGAGCTCCATTAGCCTAAATTCTTCATTTCCATATAGAAAAGAGGCTGTCTGCATCGCCAGCCTGGGCCCCTGGCAGGACAGACGCCCGTCTGCCCACCCGCTGCCAGCCTGCCCGCTCCTGGCCCGCGCTCCGTGGCTGTCTCTGGCCTGTGCATTCCCCCGTCCCGCTCCACCATTGCTCCTGGGGGCACACGCCCCCTGACTCACGGGGGCCTGAGGAGCCAGAGCCGGGCTGGACGACCCGGACCAGGACCCGCTGCTCCTGGCTGGAGGAATGGCCCATCCTAGAACCTGGCGTTCTTGCTCAGGGGCCCCTGCTGCTCCCCTGGGGAGCCTGGTCCCCTGGCCGCCCAGGCCCCCCCGAGCCCCGAGCGGACAGTTCTGGTCCTCTGCCTCACCCCTCCTCAGCAAGCAGGGCTCCTAGGGACACAGGAGTCCTTCCAGACTGGCACTCAGGCCCCGGCCAGTGCAGACCCCCAGAACCCACATCACCCGGGTCCCCTCTCTGCTGTTGCCTGGGCCGAGAGCCTGAGCGCTATCTGAGCGGCTCCAGGGCCAGCTGTCTGGATGGTGCTGACGGGCAACGCAGCAGCCCCCACAGACCCTGGTGTTCTCCAGGGGGCCCCACGTGGGCCCCTCCTTGTCCTCTCATGTCCCTGGTTCCCAGCCTGCAACAGCTGCTCCTCCACCCCCAGCCCGGGTCGGGTGGGTGGCGGCTCTGGGCTCCGTCCACATCCTGTGCCTGCGAGGTCTCTCTTCTCCTCCTCTCCACCTGCCTCCTCCTCGCAGCCCCCAACCCCAACTCCGGAAGCTCCACTTCACGTTTTCCACGCTACAGCCCCGAGTGTCACCACAGGGTCCGGCCCAACCTGGGCTCCAGCTGATTAAGGATCTGCAACAGGATGTGGGGATTACAGGAAAACCTGGCTCCGGATCTACAGGGGCAGGGGGCCAAGTTCTGGCCCTGGGACTCCCCTCCCCTGCCCTCCCACAGCTGCCTGCCACCTCCCTCTCAGCTGCCAGGGGCCCAGGGAGGCTGAGCCTCAGGGTCCTTCCCAGGGTCTTGGCTGGACTCTGACAAGTGGATGACACTGGGTGGCATCGGGGGACCCAGCCCATTCTGGCAGAAGGGCAGGATCAGGGTGCAGTGGGGAAGGGGAGTTATGGCTGAAGTCTACCCTGGACCCTTTAATGGGGACAGGAAGCTAACTTGGTCCTCCCCGGGTACTGGACCGGATGGAGGCTGGGCGTCCTGGGTCTGACCTGTGGGCAAAGGCAGAGCCAGGTGGGGCAGGCCTGGAGAGGCCCTCCTAGGCAGCAGGCCTTACCCAAAGGCCCAAAGGCTGTGGGTGTGAGGCCAGCTTGGGTGGGGCAGGGAATCGGAACCTGGACCTCCAGAGCCTAGCCTCCCCGGCGTCAGGGGCCCAGCGCTCTGTCTGCTGGTGCCTCACTGGTCTTGCTCTCAGGGTCAGCCCACGTTCTCCTCTTCTGGGGCCCAGGTGAGGTTCTCAAACACATCCCCAGGAGCTATTGGCAGACACTTCCCGGGGTCCCGCTGGCCCTAGGGACTCGGGGAGCATGGTTTCAGATGGCCCAAGTCTACTGGGGAAGACACACCAGCACCACTGAAGGCACAGGAGGGAGGCCAGCTGTGAGTTCCGGGAGGGCTTCCCGGAGGCCAGCAGGTGCAGGAGGTAAAGAGGGGTAGACACAAGCAGAGGCACAGACGCGCCAGGCCCCAGCTGGGCTCCCCGGCTCCGGCTCCGGCTCCCGCTGCAGCGAGGCCCTCCACGCGGGTTGGCAAGCTTTCTCCTGCCCCCCTCTTGAGTGAGTCATCGGCAGAGGTGCCTCGCAGGAGGAACAGTGGGAGCGGCCCACTCCTCAGTGCCACTTGCTGACTTCCTGGCTGCTCTCCTCCCACAGGGACAGGGCTGAACTGCGTTCCTGCTCGGCCCCTAAGCACGGTGCCTGGCACAGATGGGCCGACCGTAGAAGGGCGTCCAGAAGAGCAAGTCCTGGGCCAGTTACCCAGAGCCTGAAGGGGCACGGCCCTGGGGGGCTGGCACAGCTCACCGCCCATCTCTGGCCTGCCAGCCAGCACCTGTGGAACAGAGACCTGGCCACCCCCCTGGGCCCTCCCCTGCCCCCAGCATCCTTCAGAGGTCCCAGGCAAAATTTCCTTTCCTCCTGGAAGCCCTCTGAGATCACCACACTCTGAAGGGTCCCTTCCTCCTCGTGCTCGGCCGATGCCCTGCCCCATGTGGCAGCACTTCTGTAAGAACTTGTTTAATTACCCTCCATCTCCCTGGACCGCGGGATCCGTAGGACGGGACTACTGCTTTAGCAGAGCGCCTGACCCAAATAAATATTTACTGAATGAATACAGAAAACTAAGTGCTTCTCAAGTTCATTAGGGGAAGAGCTGGGATCGGGGGCGTGGCGGGACTGCCGCACCAGGCAAGCCCCACGAGCTCTAGGAATCTCTCCTCCCTGGGCTGCCAAGGCTGAAGCCCCCAGGGCCCCGGCCCTCTTGAGCCTCAGGCTCACCTCCAAATGCCCTTCACAGGGCTCTGCCTGGAGAACAAAAGAGGCCCCAGTTGTTCCAACATTTCTCTGGGAGAGGAACAACTGTTGCCAGCCAGGCCCCTTCGGAATAAATCCAGCAACTGTTTGCACTGGGGGCTGTGCACTCCCTCCACCTCCTGTCTCTGTCCCGAAAAGGAGAAAAGGAAATTGAGAAAAGTTGGGGCAAAATCCCATCCCGAGCCCTGCGCCGCCCTACAGCCCCTCGAGTCTGTCTGGAGAGGTCATGAACACAAGAGGGCACGGGGACAGCCACCTGCCACTGCAAACAACTGGGACAGCCACAGCCAAGGGTGAGGCCGTGACATCAGGACCCAAAAAAAGAAGAAGGGAGTACAGGCTGTGGGGAGAGATCAAAGCCAGGGAGGGGCTGTGGGGGGGGGGGGGGCGGGAGATCTGGCCCTGAAGTGGAAGGAGAGCGGGGATGAGGGCCGGGGAGGCCGCCTGGAGGCTCCCGGAGGCCAGGCCAAATGGGGAGGCAGGAGGCTTCTGTGGGGCAGTGGCTACAACGGGGGGCAGAGAGGAGGGAAGGAGAAGTTGACTGGGGAAGAGGGAGAGAGGTCTATTAAAAACCTCTCAGTGCATAACACAAAATGTCAGGGTTTATAGCTTCATTCTTGGCATTGCCGGGACCGAGAACCCAGCACAGAAATGTCACCGCTTGTCATGTTTAATCACCTGCTGTTTGTTAACACCTTCCCTGCAAGGAGCCTGTCTCAATCTGCCCCTGGGCCCCCAAGGGACCCGGAAACAGAAAACATCCCCGTCTCCATCCCTGTGCTCCTGGCGCTGCCCCAGGGTCCCCAGGGAGGAGCCCCATCCACCACCCATCTGCAGGCCTCCCACGACCCTAGAGCGATCCTTCCCGTCAGAGAGGCCAGGGAAAGGGGCCCATGCGGTGCGAGCAAGAGGCTCACCCTCCGGTGGTTCGGCTGGGTGCTCCCAGGCTGCCTATTTGCCTCTTGCCCCTTCCACCTGCCTTTCTAGGGCCGGCTGGCTGGCTGTCCCTTCTGTCCAACCAGCCTCGCTCCCCGACCAGGGGGCCGGGGGTGAGAGGCGGCAAACACAGGCCGGCCTGCCCAGAGCCCCAGCGCCTGGCGTTCACCAATCTGCTTGAACAGCAACCGCCATATAACACGGAACATTCCCAGTCACTGTCCTCAGAGCTACAGCCCGGGATCACAGCATCTGCGGTGCCGGCTTGGCGCGCTCTTGGGAGCATGCTTTCCTGAGTTGTTCATGCTAGATAGGCTCTGTCCTACTGCCCCTTAATTCCTTCCTCTGGGGTGTGTGGGGGGTAGGTGTGCGGTCGGAGGGTGGAAGAGGCCGCTCAAGCTGCCTCAGTCGGCCCAAGGACACCTGGCTGCTCCCTGCTTGTGAAAGCAGTGTGGTCAACACCTGCGAAGGGAGCTGGGGCCTCTCTGGGATGACACCTGCCACACCCCGTACGGCCCCCAGGTTCAAACCCCATGCAGGGACAGCTGTCTGTAAAGCAGCAAGTTCATCCTTGACGGTTCCCAAGGGGGCCCCATCACTTCTAGAAGCGATGAAGGCCAGTGGTGATATTCACCCCCTAGCTGGGGCCTCCCATGACCCCGGGAACCATCCCGACCTTCCCCTCTGGCGCAGTCTCTGCTCGCACGGAAACACATCTGACACACATGCGTCCACCACCCTGACTCCTAGGAGAAAGCCCATTCACTTAGACTTTCTTCCTGAGGGGCCCTGTGTTCTGAAGGGCCCGCTCATTTCCATTTCACCAAAGAGACAAGTCAGAATGTTTTCCAACTCTCCTTTCACCCTTCCGGCCAACAGAAGGGATTACTCCCATTCTCAGGAGATAGGCAGTAACCAGGGCCTCTAGGGGAGGCTTCCTCCAAAATGCTGCGAATGCAAACTGCATGAACTAGTGCATTTCACTTGGCAGGAAGGCCCGGGATGTGTCCACATGTTACAGGTGGGAGAGAGGTGGGACCCAGAGATGTTTGGGGAAGGGGGCCAGACTGCACAGTAAACGTCCTGGGCTGGGCTACCAGGGGAAGGGTCCTCCAGAAAGCCCGTCTTCCCATTGGGAGGCAGCCCTACCCCCGCACTTGGGAACATACTCATCATTGTCCCCGGGACTCCTGCTTCCCCACCTGTGAAACAGGACAACTCCCTGTCTTTCTCTCAGGGAACTGAGGACAAGAAATGGGATATTAAATGTGGCACGCTCTGCATCTCTCAGAAGGCAGGCAGGTAGTAGGTAAGCTCACAGGTGCAGTGGCATCCTCGCCATAGGGGGAAGGACTCAGCCATAAAGGGGCGGGGTGCAGAGGTGGGTGCACAGGTGCAAGTCCTCTCCTATGTCCAGCAGAGGTTTCCCCGGCAGTGCCTCGTCCTGCCTGGGCAGGTGCGTGTCACACCCCCCGGAGTTCACGTGCACCTAGCTGAATGCAGCAGCTCATGGAGCTGGGTGTTTTAGGTGGAGCCAGTTGTCACCCACCCATCCTGGACAGAGAATATTCTGGTCCACAGGCTCTCCAGGACCCCAAGGGAGGCACCATGTCAACCAGCCCATCCACCTGCCTCCAGAACTGAGGTGTTCACGGGACATGGGTCTTTCCAGTCCTGGGCAAACCAGGGCGACTGGTCGCCATGCTGGTGACTATGCAGTGTGACGGCTGGAAAGTGCTCCTGAAGCTCTGCTTTCTTGCCTGTCAAGAGCGCATGTCCTTGACACCCAAGACGTGCTCCTGGGTGAAGGACCACACAGGGCCTTCTTATGCATCAGGGACATCAGACGAGCCTCTCCACCTGGGGGATTTGAAAAGCTGCCCCCATTATGGACAGGGACCTTGAACACACATGGAATGCGTCCCTCAACTCAGCAGGCCATGGTGGAGCCCAAGAGGAGCGGGGGCCTGACCTGAGGTTTGGGGGAGCTCCCGGTCTAGACCCGTTCTGCCCAAGCCTCTGGGATTTATCAGATGAGCACGGCTTCCCAACGAGGCCCCATGCTACAAGCCTTCCATTAATTTACTACTCGATGGGAAATTACTCCTCACCCAGGAATATAAGTTTTCATCTTATTTTGAGTTAGATTCTTAAAGCAATTAGCAAGGCATCTGGCGATGACCTCACCGCCGTGGCTGGGCCCTGCAGGGCAGAAGGGCCGCCCTGAAGCTGCACAGACCCCTGGCTCCAGGCCCACGAGGGCAGTTCGGGGAGAGCGGGGAGCCCCTAGACACCGGTCCTGGGTCCTGGGAGGGACGTGGGGGTGGGGGGCACACGGAAGCCTCTGATATTTGCTGTTTGTGGGAGACGGCCTTTCCAGCACCACCTGCCCATGAAGCTCCTGGTGGCAATTGCCGAAAAGCCTCGGCAGCTGGGGCCATGGGCACATTTTCTATTTTTAATTGTTCAATAGGAATATTAACTCATCTAGGACCGCTCCCAAGACACACTTCCCGGCCAGAGGGTTTCCCCCATTTCCCAGACCTTCCTCTCTTTCCCTCTCTCGAGTCAGAAACCAACTTCAAAATTAGTAACTGGAGACACAGACCTCGGTGATTTTGCAAAGATCAGAGAACTGGGGAGAAAATAAAGCAGACACCCCTCACCCCAAGGCCCCGGGACGGACCTCTGCTCCCCTCCCGAGCTGCTGATCCAAGCACACGTGGGCACCGCCACTGCTGCCACAACCCCGCTTTTCCTGGCTGAGGAAGACTCGCAGTCTCTCTCGCTCCCCTCGGTCAGCCCCACTGACCGTCTGCTCACTCTTCGATCTCGAGGGCCACCCAGAGGGGCTGGGGACACTGAGGAGGCCCCTAGGGAAGGAGGCACGTGTCCCAGGTCCCAGACGGGCCTGGCAAGAGGCTGACTCTCCTTTTCGCTTCCATCTCCGAAAGGAAGGGAGGGCTGGGTCTCTATGGAGCCCAGAGGAGAACCTGCCAGCAGCTCCTCTGTGGGAGCAACACCAAGGGCTCCCGGCCCAGTCCACCAGCAGCACAGTCACACACCCCAGCCTGAGCCAAGTGTCACTTGAGCTTGAGACGGACCACACTGCCGGGAAGAAAGTGTTAGGGATGAACCCAAACCCTTCGGTCCTGTCACCCCATATCCCGGGAGGCCCCCCAACAGCACGGGACCACTTGGTCTCCTCTCCCCTACGTGCCCTTGGCCCCCCTGCCCTGCTCTTCCTTCTCAAGGTCACGGGGCTGTCCACACCAGGAATATTTACTCACCAGACTGGCCCTGTTAGCAGCACTCACCACAAATATGCTTTCTGATAAAGTTGGCAGAAAAAAAGTTCTAGGGCTCAAAACAATGTCAGAAATCATCCCCCACCCCCAGCAAGTGAGGGTGAGGTGAGGCCTGCAACCAGGCTGCACAGCCAGCCGGGAAGAGTCCTGGGGGAGGCTTTTGTCACTCTCACGGTTCTCCTTCCTGTTTTACTTCCCAACATACAGCCTGTTGCCAGGGCACCGGGGGCTGGGATGGTTCTGAGCGGGTACTGGGGCTCGGCCCCCACGAGGCACAGCCTAGAAGCAAGGGCACGGGGGGCAGGCCTCTGCCTCCCCCAAGCCAGGAGCCTCCTGGGAGCCTCCGGAGGACAAGGCCGGCGGCCTCTTACCTCTGCTTCTCCCCGGGCCGTCTCACCTCACTGAGCCCCCTTCCCACCCACCCGCCCTCCCTCGGTGCACATGGGCTTTAATGTTTTTATTACCTGTTTGACTCGCTGCCTTATTGCTTCTCCCCTTAATGGGGCCGTAACCGTGGAAACGAGGAATAAACGGCCACCAGAAAATGAGATGATTAAACAGGTCACCCTGGCAAAACAAACTCAGCCAAGGAACCTCTGGGGTGGGAGGGGAGGCTCCCCCTCCCCCAGCAGGACCAGAAGGCTTGGACCAGGCCGCCCTGCATCCCTGTCCTTAGAACTGGGGCAGGTACTCGGGGGCGCCCCCTGCTGGGCAGTGGAGGCACCTGGCCGACCCCTCCCCAAGGCAGCCCGCCTGGCTTGCTGTGGCCTGGGCTCTCCGGCTCTGGGGTCTCCCGCTGCTGCCCACCAACACAGAGGTGACAACGGGGGCCACAGACAGGCACGCAGGGACGGAGACGTGTGAGAGCCCCCGCCTACTCCTCTCCTCTCTCATGCAGCTCCCCCCCAACCCTGAGGTCACAGAGAAAGCCCTGAAGAAAAGGCCTACGCAGGCCAAGCTCAACTCAAGAGGGTTTCCTCTGGGAACCCCTGGTCTCCTGAGACACAGAAATGTGCCCATCCCCCGCGTCTCCCTGCTCCCCGGAAGCCAGCGATGCCCTCCCCTCAGGCCAGGAGGCAGCAGGGACGCAGGGCCCTCTTGGCCTTCAGAGGAGTCTCCACAGCCTGGAGCCCAGGGCACTGGCTGAGGCTGTAGGGCCAGAAGCAGCCCCAGGAGGCAGCCCACGGAAGCTCCAAGGACCCCAGCCAGCTCAGGAACGGCCCAAACACTGTGCCAGGGGACAGAGGCCTGAAGTCTTAGCAACGTGGGGGGTGGGGGGCTCCTCCTGCCACTGGGTCTACCTAGCTGGAGGGGCCCTGGGACCCGGAGCAGGACCTGGAGAGGACGGATGGCCAAGCTGCAGGGAGATCTGTTGGCGGGGAGATGGAGACGGGCAGGGGAGGAAGTAGAGTCCCAGACCACCCTGGCCCCCGCCCTCTGGTCCCCCACAGGTCGCAGGGGGCTGCAGGTGCCAAAGACTCTCCCAGGCCCAAGCCACGGTCACAGTCAGCAGCTACTGTGGCCCCATCTAACCACACAACGGCTGTCTTTAGCTCTGGGCCCCCTTCATGTCATTCCTAATCCCAGCCCCACTCCTTCCTGTAAACCAGGCTATAGAGAGCTCTCAAGGAGCTAAAACCCAGGTCCCCAGGGAATCGGCCAGCGTTTCCTGCCTGCCTCCTTCTGCCCCCACTAAGAAGCTGGGAGGCACTTGGCGAAGAGGCACATCAATCAATCAACTGCGCCAGCACTAACAGTGGGAAGGCACGAGACCAGCCCCGTACCCAGTGCCAGGAGGAACCGTCCACATAGAGCGACTGTAACGGAGCAGGAGGAGCAGCAGAGCAAAGTTCTTTCCTGGCCTTGACCTTCTGGGGGCCTGGGTACAGAAGTCTGAGTGCCACCCCGACACACCACTGCCGTGGGCCCAACCAGATCCTCTGAGATGCAGGCCCCCAGCCAGCACCTTATCTCCTATCTCTTTCCAGGGCCAACTGGGTAGGAGGCTTTAAAGAGGAGGGGCCAGGTAGGCTGGAGGGCCTGGCTGTAGGGAGCCGGGTGGTCCGGATGGGAAGGGCAGAAAGCTGTGGTTGCAGGATGGGAAGCAGGAGTGCACCTGGGTGGGGGTGGGGGTGGGGGTGGAGAGGACGATAAGGCAGCAGGGAGAAAGGCCACCTGGAAGTCCACAAGGTGCTGGGTGTGCGGAGAACACCTGGCTGCCTATCTCCTGTCCCATTACTTCCCATCCTTTATCAAGTTCAAAGGCCACTCCTTCAGAGAGCACCCTGAGCTCCCCACCCTGTGCTCCTCGCCCGGCCCGGCCGTGTGACAGAGGAACACACCTGCCTCCCTCCACCAGGCAGGTCCTGGAGACCAGGGAAGGCCCCAGCGGCTGCGGCTGCGGCTTCACCACGGCAGCAACTCCAGCAGGTGCTCCCTCAGGCCTTCTGAATCCCTGGCCTCACCACCCGCAGGGGGCCTCTTCTGGGACAGGGGACACTATGTCTGGACCAAAGCGGGCTGTGAGGATGTCAGGCTGCCCTGAGGCAGCCAGGTGGCCGATTTCCACCACCCATCCGGGGACGCCAGCCTTCTCCTCCTCCCCTGCTCCTTCTTCCTCCTGCTGTACCGTGGCCCAGCGACCCCAGAACAGCAGCTGCCCACCTTGGGGACCCACAGGCTGGAATTACTACAGAGCAACTTCCTTCTTGCCCCCCAAAGATGATGAGAGGTAGGAGGAGATGTGGCAGGCACCAGGGGGTCAAGGTTTAAAGCCCAACTCAGACAGGAGCAGCCTTGTGGGCCCTGGGGCTGGAGAGAAACGGCCTGACCCCTGGAAGCAGGCGGGCCAGCCAGAGGAGCCTGGTGGTGGGCCAGCCCCACTAACCTGGCGGGGTTGGGGCAGGGGAGCCCGAGCCTGGACTCTTCCCGGCCCCACCCGATCCCCAGCCCAGGGACTCGAGCCAGGGGCAGCAGCTCTAATGAGGAGATGCTGCTGCGTGACTCAGCCCTCCAAAGGTGTCTCCATTTATTTTATTTTTCCATCATAAAAACCCAAGCTGCAAGTCAGCCAGATTCCCTGGCCGTGGGGGCTGGGCGAACAGTGGCAGGACGGCCAGGCCGCGCAGGGTCTCGGTGGCCCCAGGGCCCTTCTCAGAGAGGACAGCCAAGATCTCCTGGCCCGGCCCTCCAGGGAGAGAGGGCCTGGGGTGGGCCCTCTAGGGATCCTTCCAGAGCCACCCTTGCTGCCTCTGGCTCCTGTTGCAAGAGAACGGCTACGCCAGGGCTTTGTACCCTGGATTGCGCTCTGACATCTCACGACTAGGACCACAGCTGGTTCAAGGGCCACGTCGCAGCCCAGAGACACCTGTCTGCAATGCCTTCTTCCAGAGAGGAGGCCCAAGCCGTGTGCTTCTGTCCTCGTCCACTCCCCTGCCCCCAGAGCTGCCTCGCGGAAGCTCCGCGGCACAATGGAGTTGGGAGCCAGGGAGCAAGAGGCCTGAGAGGTCCTCTGATGCTCGGGGCCCCACCAACGTCACAGCCAGCCTGTGTGAATGGTACCAGGAAGCCGGCTACTTCCGAGACAGCCCGTCTGTCCTTGGCTCTGACTGCTCCTTCCTGCCAAGATGGCACCTACCCCTCGGCAGACTGGCAAAACCGGTGCCCAACCTGACTGCAGGGACCGGCCCAGCGCAGACTGGTCGAGTGGGTGTATCTAGCCAAGTAAAGGCTTGAGGAAGAAACATTGAGGACAACCTGCTGGGGCTTCCTGCACAGCTGAGGCCAGGGCTGGGGTGCAACGGTGGGGGTGCAGGTGTCCGTGCGCCCCCCGGCCCTCCTCCCGCTGACCTCCCCTTGACACCATGGTGACCCAGTGGACAGTGTCACCCCTCTTGGCTCTCTGTCAGAGGCCATCCCCTTGAACTGGCTCACTTGCGCCTTGGCCCCTGACCTGCAGGGCCTCACTGATGGACAGGTCAGCCCTGGGCAGCCCCTCCTCTCCTCCTCATGCTCTCCCTGGGGACAGCGGGGCAGTCACAACCAGACCCTAAGAACCAAGGGCAAGTTCCTTCTCATAGCTCTACTGTTGCTTCAGGCCTCCAGTCCTGCTGGGGCCCAGCTGGAGCCTGGGGGGGGGGGGGGGGCGGGGGCTAGTCCTGGGGAGCTTCCCAACTGCAGGATGGATTTACCTGTGTCTGAAAGCTCCCTCCCTCTTCCCTCCCCTGCCCTGCTCCCTCCCCCAGGGAAATCACTCTAAAAGGGCCTAATGGAACTATGTCCTCCTCTCTTCCTCTCTCTCCTCCCTCCCTCCTCTCTTTCCCTTTCCTTTTTTTTTTATTAGCATTTGTGGAATTTATTCCCAAACTCTCCTAATCTTCCGTACACAACCATTTGATTTGCATAACCCAACCCCCTCTCATAAAAACTGGCTGCTAGTTTAATTAAAAAATGTAAATTTGCTGTCATCTCGGGGCCTGGTGAATTAGGACGACATCGGCATTTTTTATTGCTAAAGACGTCCAGATTGATCCAGCCCTTGGCTGAACTATGGTAGGGGAACAAGGGTCCACATGGCCCCTGAGGGTCCTGGGGTCCTGCCGTCCCTCCTGAGAAGCCCAGGTTCTCCAGCATTGAATGGCTTCTGGACGGGGTGCTTCAGGACCCAGACCTGTCCCAGGCGGGAGAGGACGTCGACCCCTGATCTCATGCTTACAGGGCCCCTGGCGCCCAGCAACCTCTATGGGGCTAGTGTCTCCACACTGCGCTGTACTGTGCCAGAGAAGCTCTCGGGGAAGCCGTCCTGGGTCCCCCGAGAACAGAGCCCCTCACAGCACCAGTGCGGAGCCCTGCTAGCCACGAGCCCTTCGGCCGCAGCCGGGGCCAGAAGCACACCCCAGGCACTGAGGGTGCACCCCAAGATGGGCTCACAGGGGATCTCAGAGTGCCCACCTGCTTCCCTTTTTTTGTGAAGAGGGAAAAAAGTGCTTTTCTTTGGAAGTTCTGAAATTAAGTGAAACTTCCAAATTCAGAGAAAAGGCTGAGCTGGTAGCAGCAGATGACTCCTCCAGGAAGAGTGTGCGCTAGGACACCTCGAGCTCCGCCCGCTGACAGGCCAGAGCTCCAGGCTGCGGGGAGAGCCCTGCTCCCTCCGGAGGGGGACCTGTCCACCTCAGTGGCTCCTCCAGAGCCTAATCCTGGGGCGCTGGAGCAGTCCGTCTCCCTCAGCCCCGGAGACGCTCTAGAAGGTTCTGCCTCCCACAGGCCCAGGAGCCTCTCTCTGGTCCGGGACACCCTCCAGGAGGGCTCTGGGGTCATGTGCCCCCAGCAGACGGGGAGGGACCATTGGTGTAAGGCAGGGGGACAGATGCCAGCTCCAGCTGGCACCCAGGTTACAAGGAGGAAGACAAGGAGGGCCCGCCTGCCAGCTGAGTAATGCCTGGGCCCGCGGTGCCCGCCCACAAGCAGAGCCCAGGCCGGGCAGGGGGTGGTGCAGGGCGCCTGGCCCATCTCTAAGGCCTGCTCCTGGGCTGGGTTGGGCGGGGGCCCTTCTTCTGAAGAAAGGGGGTGGGGTCCGGGGGCAGGAGGCGATGAAACACCTGATTACACCTGATTACAGTGGGGGTGGGCGTGCGTGGAGGCCAGGGAGGGGTGGGGGCAGCAGTGGCCTTACAGACCTTCACAGCTTTGCCCAGCAGGGGGTGTCACACCTTTCCTGGGCACGCAGGCCCCAAGGACCTCCACATCACAGTACCTGAGATCACACCTGCTGGACACGGACAAAACTCGGAGCCACTGCCCCTGCCCGCACACACGCACCCACTTCCCAAAGCTGACCACCGTGTCACCCACCCTGGACCCCCCAGTACTGCCTCCCTCCTGCTCTCTCTGCCCACTCCCCTTTGACCTCAGAAGGTCAAATGTCAGCTCATGGGTCCCAAGGGGCAACGCCATGAACTTGGGCCCATTACAAACAACAACCCTGACAGCCACCTATTCTTCTCTAAATGAGACAGGAGGGTTCAGAGATCATCGTCAATGAATTATCAGTCTGTTTACTACGGACTTCTTTCAAAATACATTGAGAAAGAAAGCAGCGGCTTTTGTCAGGCCAGGATCTGAGGGTCCTGGTCAAAATGTGGTTTCAAGAGAGGGCTAATTGAAAGCCTGAGGCGCTTATGGTAAACCTCACTCTGGGCTCCGGTTGGAACCCCAGATGGGAAGAAAAGAAAAGCACTGAAAAAATTAGATTAAAACCAATGAAAACACCAAAATATCAGGATAAACTGCCCCAAGCCAGCACCGTGCTACCTGGGAGCCTAGTCTCTGTGCCATACTAGGCCCCCCCAAAACCCACAGTTCAAATTCAGTAGTTTGTCCGGTGTACCCCTTGTGTGTGTGGGGAGCTACAAAAGGGGAGGGGAGAGAGTCCTGGGCCCCTCACTTTGAACTGATAACAGCCGCCTCATCCCACGGATTCTCAGGTGAAAAATACTCATTAGCCATAATAAGCAGCTTGATCATCCGACACAGCCTTGTCCCAAATAAATTAAATTCCTTTACCTTGAGACAGTCGCCCCGAAACCAGACTAACCACCTTTCCCAACAGGACGCTGCTTTCAAAAACTAAACCACCCCCCACTAAAAAAATAAAAACACACACCCCAGAGCCTGACACACAGAGATCTTTGCCGGAGAAAAATAACACACACACACACACACACACACACACACACACACACACACAACACGGAGCCATTCAAAAAACGCGGAGAACAAAAACCCCCACAAAAAACCCCTAAATCCTCTCTCTGGGTGCCCCCCAGCTCCCTCTCCCCTCGGTTCTTTCATAATGACAAGCATCAAATTAGTCACAGTCACTAAGCAAGTAACAAATAATAACAATAATATCATCAGAAGCCTCGCAATCCAGAAACCAGGGCGAGAAGCGCAGCGGGCGCCGGACCCTCTCCAGGCCAGCCCCCACCCCTGCTCAGCTGCTACCTCATTGGGCTAAAAATACTAACTTCCGTAAAAGAACCGAAAGAAAAGTGAAAGAGCCTCCCCTGGTTCCCACCGCCGGTACCTGTACCAAGATCCATGCTCCTCTCTTTGGTCCCAAACTCTTCGAGGAACGCCAAAAACAGAAGGGGAAAGAAAAAAAACATCTGTTTAGTGTCTCGTGGGGCCCCCGCCGCCCCCCCGCCCCCGCGGCCCGCCGCCCGCCCCCCCCCCCCCCCCCCCCGCGGACGCCGGAGCGGTCCCCGGACCCGGCGCGGGGCAGCGGCCCGGGCAGAGCCCAAGTTTCTGCCGCCCGCCCGGCCGCCCGCCCCCGCCGCTCTCGCGCTCCGGCATCGCGCGCTCCGCAGCTCCGCTCCGCTCTCCACTTTACTAAACTAAAAGAGAAACTATTTATAGACGCGGCCCGGGTCGGGGGTCCGGGCGGCCGGGCCGAGGGGCGCCCCGCCCGCGCCCCCCGCGCCCCCGCCCCCGCCCGCGCCCCCCGCCCGCGCCCGGCCCGAGCCCCGCGGCGGCGCCCCCTGCCCTCCCCCGCCCCAGCGCCGCACTCACCATAGTCGGAGAGTCGAAAGCCGAATTCACTTAAATAATCAACTTTCATAATACTTAATTAATGCCTAATTGCAACTGATTACTCCCCGAATAACAAGTTGTTTTAAAGCCCTGATGTCATTGCTCCTGACGGTAACACTCAGGGTAACAGTTTGGCAGGAGGGAGCGGGCGGGCGGGAGGGCCGGGGGCGCTGCCAGGCGCCGAGGTGATTGGCAGGGCGGCCCCGGCACCGCCTCCTCCGGGCCCCGCGCGCCGCCCCGGCAGGTGAAAGAGCAGCGCGCGGCCCGCCCGTGCCCGCCCGTGCGCGCCCCCGCCCCCGCCCGCGCCCGCGCCCCCGCCGCCCGCGCCCCCGCCGCCAGAGTGAATGGGCGCGCGCTCGCCCGCCGCCGCGCCCCCGCCCGCGCCCCCGCCGCCCCCACGCGGACGCGCGGCCCCGCCGCCCCCGCCCCGGCCCGCCTCATTGGCCCAGCGACGCCCCAAACCTCAGACTTCGGGAGGGGGAGGCGGGGCCTCGGCGCGGGACGGGCGGCGGGGGGGGGGGGCGGCGCTCGGGTCCCCGCGCCCACTCCCGCGCCCCCCTTGCGCTCCCCACCCGCCCTGCCCCGCGCACTCCCGCGCTCCCCCTCCCCCGCGCGCTCCTGCGCTCCCTCCCAACCCCACCCCCGCGCGCTCCCGCGCCCTTGCCCCGCGCACTCCCTCCCGCGCTCCTCTCCCCCGCGTGCTCCCGCGCCCCTGCCAACCCCACCCCCCGCGCGCTCCCCCCTTGCCCCGCGCGCTCCCGCGACCCTCCCATCCCCACCCCCCCGCGCGCCCCCGTGCTCCCCCCTTGCCCCGAGCGCCCCCCCCCGCGTGCTCCCGTGCCCTCTCCCAACCCCACCCCCCCGCGCGCCCCCGTGCTCCCCCCTTGCCCCGAGCGCCCCCCCCCCCCCGCGCGCTCCTGCGCTCCCTCCCGCGCTCTCCCCCGCGTGCTCCCGCGCCCCTCCCAACACCACCCCCCGCGCGCTCCGGCGCCCTTGCCCTGCGCGCTCCCTCCGGCGTGCTCCCGTGCCCTCTCCCAACCCCACCCCCCGCGCTCTCCCCCGCGTGCTCCCGCGCCCCTCCCAACACCACCCCCCGCGCGCTCCGGCGCCCTTGCCCTGCGCGCTCCCTCCGGCGTGCTCCCGTGCCCTCTCCCAACCCCGCCGCGCGCTCCCGCGCTCCCCCCTTGCCCCGCGCGCTCCCTCCCGCGCTCCTCTCCCCCTCGTGTGCTCTCACGCCCCTCCCAACCCCACCCACCCCCGCGCGCTCCCGCGCTCCCTCCCTCGCTCCCTCCATACACCCGGGGGAGGACTCGCTCCCTTTCCGCGCCCCTGCCCCGCGCGCTCCCGCGCTCCGGGCGCTGGCTGGCCCCGGGACTCCCCGCGCACAGGGCCACGCAAACTTTTCCACGAGGGCGGGCGCAGGGGTGAGCGCTGCGGGGCCGTGCCTGCTGGGTCGCGCGCCCTGAGGACTCAGGGCACGGGGACATCCGGGCTCGTGTTTCCCCTCCTAGCTGACTCTGATGGTGGGGGCAGTGGCGAGGCTGTTCTGTGCCCAGGAGTTAAAGCTCCGGGGGGCGGGGGTGGGCCTGGTGGGGCAAGCGGGACAGGACACACGCGTGGGCCTCGCGGAGCCCTGCGCCACCCGCTGCAGACTGCGGGGATAGCCAGGACCCCTGGCTTCCACTTTGCCTTGAAAAGCACTCGGGTGTCCTCCCGGACCCCAGCTGCCCCAGGCCGACCCAGACCCCCTTACACATCCCTGCTCTCCGCTAGGGCTTCTCTCCCCTTCCTCTGCCCTAAAGGTCAGCCTCCCTGGCCCCACAGTGGGGTCAGGAGGGGCATCCAGCACCTCCTCGTTCCCCCACTCCACTGGGCAGCCTTTACTCGAGTCACCCCACACAGACTCAGGCCAGCACCTGCCTTGGCTCCCTCTGCCCTCCTGCCCCTGCAGGCCTCAATAAAGAGCTTGGCCCCAGCGTCCTGCCACCTGCCCCTCCGACAGGGGTCACAGTCTGCCAGCCCCTCTCTGGACCAGAGCTCCTGTGCACTTTCCTAGGCCCTGCTCTTTCCCCCAGAGAGAGCACTCTGGTGGGTCTCTCTGTCCCCAGATGTCCCGGCTCTGGCCAGATGTGTTGAAATTCCTTTATTTTCATGATCCAAGTTACCCACTGGACTTGGAGGGCCTCCAGGAAGGAGGCAGCCAGGTGAGCAGGAGCGTAGACAGCTCTGCTAGCCCAGTACTTAGGTCTCACTGTCACTAGCTCTCCCTGTGTCCCTTGGGTGCCAGCGCTGGGCTCTGCTCTCCTCCTGGTTCAGGGAAGGCCACACTGCCTCTAGGTAGGGGAGGGGAAGAGACCCTGGGTTTTCTCTGATCTTTGGGCAGGATTCAGCAAAATGGCACTGGCTTATTTTTGCAATATTTCTGTTTTGCAAAGGGAGAGGCCCAGGGAAAACTTGGGACAAAAAAATCAGAGAATAATCTTAGTCTATTCTTTCTCCCACTTTCCCCTTACTTTTGTTCTTCATCTTCTTTTTCTTCTTTTTTGTTGTTGTTCCAAATGGCCCAACAGAGAGATTAGCATCCCTTCCCTATCTGCCCTCCCCGGTGCCTTCTTGGAGAGACCCCTTTGCCTATACACAGGCAGCCCTCTGCCAGTCAGTCATGCCCGTTACTATGTAGAAAAGCAGCTGGAGAGACCCAGACACTTTACTGAGGATTCCCTTGACCCTGAAACCCTGAGCAGAGCATCAGAGCTTCTGAACCAAGCCATGTGCTACCAGGTGGTGAGGACAAGTGGTGGCGCAGGCCAATCTCTGAAGGCATCTCTGCGTCCGGTACTACTCTGCAGTATACGCACGGCTCTGGCTGCCCTCACCTCTGACTCTCCAAAGCAAGGCTTACAGCTTTGGGCTGCAACGTCAGGCAGGCAGTCCCAACCCGATCCTGAGTGTCTGCCTCCCCACCTGGGCAGCTGGGTATGGAAGGAAGCCTGAAGACCTACGTCACATAGGAGTGGAAGGGTGATTTCTGGGTTTATTTGATGATGCACGTATGGGGAGCCCCCTGCATATGTGGCCCACACAGCCTGCTAGCTATCTCTGAAGGTCCTTCTGGGCTTCTGCTGATGGGGCTCAGGGCATGCCTTCTAGTCACCTAGACAAGGCCTGCTGACTTGGCTGCATGGTGACTTTGGGGCCTGCGGTGGAAGGACGCAGGGCAGACAGGGCCAGCCAGAGGGACCCGTCAAGCACGGTGGTGGAGGGAGGAGTGGGCTGCCTGTAAAGCCTCTGTTGTGCCAAGGCAAGAGCCACAGTCGGCCACTACAGGCTTACGAGGGCTTGCCCAAGAGCAGATAGGCCAGGGAGGCACAGAGAATGAGGCCATCTTGGCGTGTTATGATTTGAGAAAGTCTGAGAAGAAGGCTGAGGCATTGAGGTCATGAGGTGTGAGTCAGAGGCTGCATAATGGAGGGGGTCCCCAGATTCCTGTGTCTCTCTCTCCCCTTGGGTGTGTGCTCAGAGGAAGGGGAGAGGCCCAGGACTCTGGCATCTCTAAGGTTATGGCCCATTTTTGCATTGAGAACCCCAATGCGGTGACCCCAAGGCCAGGCCCCAGGGAGGACATCTGTGCCTGGGACTCGGGGCACGGGAAGCCCGCCCAATGCCTCAATTCTTCCCGGTCTCAAGGCCCTGGGCCCAGAGACACCAGTACCTCCTTACATGCCCCATCCCATCCCCAAGAGAAAATGCAGAGCCGTGCCCAGCAGTCCCAGCGGCCAGGCCCCTCGCGGGCCCGGGGAAATCCGTCAGCTCTCTCCAGGCCGCGTCCGGGGTTGGCTCCGGGTCCCCTCACACCCCCAGAGTGGGCCCACTCATTCTCTCCCCCTCCCGAGCCCGGGGCCTTCTCACTCACCAGCCTGTTTACACACCAGGTATCTCAGGCTTTATCTGCTCTCATTCTGAATTTGTAACTTTCACATAAACTTGAACAAAGCTCCTTTTGTTCCTGCACCCCACCCCAGGATCCCAATAAACTGGTTCCCTCTGAGGCGACTGGGCCAGGGCACAGGAGCCTTGGCCAAAGGACTGTGTGTACATGTGAACAAGCATGTTCGCACCTGCGAGGGAGTCCGTGTGTTTGCGTGTGAGTGCACTGCTCCGGCTGACAGTGGGAGGGTGTCAGGGAGAGCGTCGAGTGAGCAAAGTGTGGACAGGAAGCACCCCGGCACGGGGATGGGACAGTCTGCTCGGGCACCAGAAGTCGCGGGCCCTGGACAGGTGGGTGTCCCGGGTGGGGGGCAAGCAGGGTCAGAGAAGACACAGGGCAGAGAGGAGCAGTGGAGCGGGTGGTGCAGCGAGGGGCCGAGGCCAGGCTCAAGCTGAGTATAAGGCAGATACAGGGATCGCATTATGGCAGTAGAGGGGCTGGCACAGCCGCACGCTCGGCCCCGTAATCCTGTTAGCCAGCAATCTCCATTCCGAAAGAGCTTCATTTCTTTGTGAATATTTGTAAACTAGATATCTAATGGAAAATTATAGGAAAATTATAGTGAAATTCATGACGGAGAAATCCGATTATCCCTAATTCAATTATGCCATCTTAGCCCACACAGCACATTTCCCATTTTTTTCCCATAAATACCGATGCCAGGGGTCCCGGTAATCAAATAAAATTGAAAATCATCTTCCCATTAAATTCAATTAGCCGCAATTTCTAAAGCCTATCAGAGATTTTAATTACTAAATTATAAAATTCTCCAATGCTAAATTGAAACCAAAAAAATTGCACATCCTTATATTTCAGAGAAAAAAAAAAGGGGGGCCAGCAAAATCCTTGGAAAAAATGCCCTCCTTTCTGTACTCAGCTCCGAAGCAGGTTCCCCACCTGGAGGGACCTCACATCACTGCCTACTTGCCCAGTTGGGGATGAATCCAGGGGCACGGAAGACAGGCCTCTGCCAGGGAGGGGTTGAGGCACGGTAATTTAGCAGAGGAGCAAACCACACCCCCAAGCTTCAGCTTGGCTGGCCCCGAGAGAGGACCTGCCTTCCTCACTGGCTGTCCCAGCTCCTGAAATACTCTCAACTCTGTCCCCCACGGACAGGCCTATAACTGCCACCTTCTTGGCCCGTGGACAGGGCGCAGGCTCAGGTCACAGCTTGGCCTCGGGGCTCTGCATGGTTCTAGGGCAGCAGAGCAGAGGCAGTGCGGGCGCCCCAACCACACGCTGGAGGGGCCCTCAGATGGCCTGTGCTGGGTCAGAGGCGGCAGTGGGATGGAGCCCGGCGTTGAGGGTGGACAGCAATCGTGGGATGGCTCTGTGGCCCCGAGTCTCCTCTAGAGCATTTCCAGGGCTCATGGGTCCTGGCAGTGTACCAGCCTCCTGGGAGAAGAGCTGGGGGTGGGCCTGGCCCAAATCTGGCCTCTCCTCCACTTGCAACTCATTCTCTGTTCTCCTCACCCTCTTCTGGAAGGCGGGCAGCCCTCAACTGGCCAGAGGGCATGCCCTGGCCCCACAGCAGCACTCACTCTTTCACTGCTTCTCCTTTTAGCGCAGTGTTGGCCACAACCCCAACGGTAGCCCTCCTCTCTATCCCCCACAGGCCACTTACCCAGCTCTAAGGGCTGCTCTGGAAGTCAGAAGAGCCTGGGGACGTGGCATCAGTGGTGGCATAAAGTGACCCTAGGCCTGAAACCCAAGGTGGGTGGCTGGGTGGGCGGCCGATGGGTCCGGCAGCTCCAGGGCAGCCAGCAGCAGAGTTGCCGGCAGCCCAGCACCCAGGGAGCAGGGAGCAGGTTTAATTTGCCAGGCAGGCAGGAGTGCCAGCAGGGGAGGCACCCGCAAACAAAACAAAAACAAAAAAGTTAATTATCTTTGGCTTTTTCTTAATAAATATCCAAACTGGCCCGGCCGGATCCTCCGCTTTGGAGGGAGAGAGAAGAAAGAGGAAAAAACCCCAAACCAAATCCAACAGACTCATTCTCTAGTCTACCTTTCCCTTTGTCTCTCCTCCTTGTATTCGTCTCTTATCAGAGGCAGTACGAGTTTCACATTAATTCCCAAATTTTGCAAGTCAGAGTATGGCCACAAAAAAATTTTGTTTTGAAGTTTTGGGGAGGGAAAGCAGGAGCGTAAAGAAGAAAGCAGCAGGTGAGAAGGCCAGGACAGAAAGGCCAGGAGAGCGCGAGAGTAGGACGTTAGGAGATCCAGCGTGATGTGGGTTCCCTGTGGGCGCCGTGCGACCTAGCCCGTGGCCCAGCCGAGGCGGGACCTGGTCTGGAATGTGGTGTTGGCACTGGATTTCAGCTACAATGATCAGTGACGGCAACATGGAGATAGAGTCTCCTTTTAAAACCCTGAAACCACCTGGGTCTCCCTGGCCACATGGGCTCCCCGGCTGCAGCCCCAGGAGCTGGGCTGGGACACTGGCTGGGCCCCCGGGGCTGCAAGGCTTTTCTGTGTGGACTCGCAAGTGTACCCAGGGAGTGATGCGGGCTGCCGCAGGGGCCTGCCTGAGCCTGCCTGAGCCCGGGGTGGGCAGTCCCTCAAGGAGCACTGAGTCTGGAGCCCCCTGCCTGGGTTCAAAGCCCAGCTCCCTCCCTCACTGGCTGTGCCACCTTGACTGAGTCACCCACTGACCCTCTCTGAGCCTCCATTTTCTCAGGATCAAAGAGAATAAAGAGTGACTGCCCAGGGCTGGGGGGTGAGGAGGAGTGTAGGGTGATTGCTGATGAGTATGCGATTTCTTTCTGGAGTGATGAAAATATCAGAGAGTGATGGTGATCACGCAATATATTGGGAATATACTAAAAAACCACTGAATTGTACATTTGGCTTATAAATTATAGCTCAGTAAAGTGGATTATAAAAAAGTGCAGACAAAACCAGGGGGAGAATGGCAGCGCTCGCTGCACGGAGTGGTCGTAAGGGCGTAGCACGTAGCCTGGCACAGAGGGAGTGCTCAGTCAGGACGAGTGAGGAGGGACGGACACGGGCCTGGCTGGAGGGGTTGGCATCGGAGGGCCGGGGCTGGGTCCCCAGCGCTGGGCCGCCCCCACCCGTGGATGGGGTCCTGGCGGCCATCCCCTGGCAGGGATGGGAGAGGGCACGGCCCTCCTCCTGCCTCTCTGCTCGGGTCCCTGGAGAGGAGGCTGCCCACCGTGGCAGGCGGCCTCCGCCGTTCACTCTCCTCGTCTCACGGAGCACTCATATTTTCCATGTGCAGCAGACCGTGAATTCACCTTCATACTAGTTACAGGGTTATTTAGCTTCTCCTGACACTGACAATCACCAAACTTTAATTCGCTGCTTGGCTTCTCCCTGCTGTGCCCTCTGCCCACCCCCAAAATCCCTAGGAGAGGGTAGGAAGGACCTAGTCCGGCCCCCTGTTGCCAAAGCCTGCCCTTCGGTGTGATAGAGTGATGGAGTGACGGCAGGAGGGGGGTGCTCAGGAGGAGAGGCTGATGGGCAGAGGGTGGGGGCGGGGCCGGGGAACAGTGAGGAGAGAGGAGGGACTGAAGGGGCAGGGCCGAGGGGGGCTCCCGTCCTGCTCCTGGGCCTGACACTAATGTATTCAAGCCGACATCCATCCTATTGTGCATGAAGGCTGGGCTGACCAGGCTGTGGATCTGAGGGCTGGCAGCCCCAGCCAGGACCCACGGGGCCGGGACTCGCTGGGCTCCCAGGATCAGGCCACTGGCATAGACTGGCCCCCTCGCCTGATGCTGGGCAAGGAGGTGTTCATCCAGGCACCCACCTGAGGGAGCCCATCCCTACTGACCTGAGACGCTGGCGCTCATTTTCTCCTGCCTCCCCCTGCGCCAAGTCTCCCGCGAGGCTAAGCCAGCTTGCCTTGCAGAGGCTTCCCTCCAGCTTATTGCTCTGCTGCCGGCATCACATCTCTCCATCACCTCACATGGTCACCATTATCTTTCCCCAAAGCCTCCTCAGAAGCCAAGGTTTGCTCTGAGAACCATCTAGTTCAACTAGGGGACTCTCTTATGCCCCAAATCCATGTTGGCCCCGTCAAGAGTCCCAGGAGCAGACAGCCGAGCCAAGAGGATTCTCCACGACCAGAGGCCTGGAGGAGGACCCGGGCCAGGAGGCGTGGAGCAGAGCCAAGAGGAGGGCAGGTGCAGGGAAATCCATCGGGGGGTTCGAGCTATGTCTGCTTCCACCAGCCTCATTCCACTGTCCCACTCCTGCTGGTGGAGGAAGTGGCCGTGGTGGTCTGGGCAAGAGAGATGTCACGGGGCCAATGGCACAGAGGGAGAAGGGGCTTGTTGACTGCAACTGTCCATTATGGCTCAGATTATAAGCATATTGCACAGGGCTCTCTGCACGATGCCGAGGAATCCAATACGCTGAAAGGTTAATGCAATCAATTAGGGTGACAAGGAAGTAAAGTAAAGCCTTCGGAGTAGATGAAAAGGAGAGAGAGAGAGAGAGAGGGAGAGGGAGAGAGAGAGCACACGCACCATGGAACTGGGGGTGGCAGTATGGGTGGTGGAGGGCCAGGAGGAAGAGAAGCTGGCGGGATGCCGGGAGGGGGAAACAGATGCACAATAGGCCAGGAGCCCATGGAAAGAGGCCTAAGAGGGCCGGCAGCAGAAGCAGCAGGAGCGCATGGCCAGTGGATGCGGTGCTTCATCCTCCCTGCCCGGCCTCCCTCCCCGCCAGGCCAGTCGCTCCTCTAGGGCTCGAAGCCAGGCTCCCAGATCTGTTCATAGCACCAGCGACGCGTCAGAGCAGCCCTGGGCCCTGCCTGTGAATGGAACAAGTGCCCAGCACGTAACCTCCGGGCCTTCTCCACCGCCACTGCAGCCTAGTCCCACCTCTCCCAGAAGGGGCCTGAGTTCTAACTCAGATTCTTCCCACGGCCTGCTTCACTCCCAGCAGCACCCCTGAACGCGACCTTCACAGCTCTCCCCGAGCACTGCCTGCAACAGCCCGGGAGGCACGGAGCATGTGCAGGACAGCCATTTATGGAGGATGAGAGAGAGGGGCCCAGAGAACTTATGGACCTCACAGAGCCCTGTAGCAGAGAACCCCAATGCCCTCAGCCTGCTACCTGTGGGGCAATTCCTTCCATGGTGCCCACTAGAGTGAGGGCACTCACCTTCCCTAAGAAGTGAGACTCTCGGGATCCCTGGGTGGCGCAGCGGTTTGGCGCCTGCCTTTGGCCCAGGGCGCGATCCTGGAGACCCGGGATCGAATCCCACATCAGGCTCCCGGCGCATGGAGCCTGCTTCTTCCTCTACCTGTGTCTCTGCCTCTCTCTTTCTCTCTGTATGACTATCATAAATAAATAAAATTAAAAAAAAAATTAAAAAAAAAATATCTCATTTAAAAAAAAAAAAAAAAAAAGAAGTGAGACTCTCAGGGCCCTGGACAGGGGTGGGGAACCCCTTGGAACCTGCCCAGGGACGGCCAGGGCTCTAGGAGGTGAAACGCTGTGAGGGAAGGAGTGAATGTGAGTTCTTCTGACCCATCAGGCCCCAAGCCAGGCACCTCTGACCACACTGACTCACTGGTCTGCCAAAGTAGCTATTCTGGGGGCGCCTGGGAGGCTCAGTCGGTGAGCGTCCGACTCTTGATTTCTGCTGGGTCCTGATCTCAGCGTCCTGAGCTTGAGCCCCGTGCTGGGCTCTGCACTTGGTGGGGAGTCTGCTTGAGATTCTCTCTCCCTCTGCGCTCAGCCCCTCCCCCTGCCCCTTTCCCCAAAGACACGCTCTCTAAAATAAATAAATCTTAAAATAAAAAAAAAAAGAAGAAGAAGCTATTCTGCTCACTTTACTGAAGAGAAAAAGAGCTTAGAAAAGGCTGAAGGCTACACAGGGCTCCTGGGGTGGGATGCCAAGCTCTCAGGAAATGGTGGCGTCGAAGACAAGCCTGGACTTCTAGGTGGGTGGGAGCTGCAGAGGACAAGGCCCTGAGGAGGGCAGAGAGAGGGCATGGCCCCTCACAGACCCAGTCTACAAGCCGCCCACGGCCCCCGGGGATGGACTCCCACCCCTGCCCGAGCCCCCAGCGCAACCCCATGAAGTCGAGAGCACAGGGCAGCATGACAGGCAATGCTGTGCACCTACTTAGTGCCAGGAAACTCTACACTTAAAATTGGCCACAATGGTAATTTTCATGTTAACGTATGTTTTGCCACTTAAAAAAATAGAGCAGAGGTCAGGAGGCTCTCTTCCTCTAAAGGGTTTGAGAGTAAATATTTAGTCTTTGTGGCCTGCGTCCTCTGTTGTTGCTACTCCGCTCTGCCCCTGTAGAGTAAGAAGTAGGCAGGACCGATATGCAAATGAGCGGGCAGGGTGATGCTCCAATAAAACTTTATTTACAAAAATAGGCAGTGGGCTTCCAGAGAACGGAAGCACCTAGGGCTGACTTTGAAGACCCAGGATGCCGTCCTGCCACCTGGGGACAGAGGTATCCAATCTGGACCTTGCTGAGAAGCGGAGGGAGGGCTGGGCAGAGGCTCTTGTTACCAGCAGAGGATGGATAAAAAAAAGACAGAACAAGCGCTGGTACGGGCAGCCCCTGTCCAGGAACTGGCCCAGCACCTAGCCTGCCCGGAAGCCCTTCACTTGGCGTGCGATCCTCATGGGGATACGAAGGGGCCAGCGGGGCTGACCCGAAGCTCTCCGCGTCCTAGGGCTCTCAACGCCACCCAGAGGTGTCCCACAGACGACGCCAAGGGGATGGGATGGGCAGCAGTGGGCCAGGCGGGCCAGAAGGGACGCCAGGGGAGAGGAAGGCGAGGACAGAGGCCCGGGAGCGGAGCTGTAACCAGGGTGGAGCTGGCGGCAAAGGGAGGAATCTACGGGCCCCAGCGAGAGCGCAGGGCGCGGGCCGGGCCTGCCCTACACCGGCCGCCTCTGATCACGTTTTCAGGGCCACTGCCCGCAGGCACAGACAATGCTGGGGGAGCCTTTGAAGTCCCAAAGGGATGCCGCGGTGGGAGCCGCGAATCTTCTCCCTTCCCCCCATCCTCCCAGGGGAGGGGGCCGGCAGGACAAAACCCGGAGCCAGTCACAGCCAGGCCCGAACCGTGTGAGACAAAGGGAAAACAAACAGGTTTGGAGTCAGGCGCACGGTGCCGTGTCTGTCCCCCGCCCTGCCGAGCTGGGATGATGGATGGCTTCAGCCAGCCAGCTCGCCCGCCGGGCAGGTCCCGCTATTTACATAACACTGGCGTTCCACCGGTCACCTCTGACACTGCGCTGCCTGGGGCCGAGGCCCGGTGGCCCTGAGGTTCCTCGAACCTCTTGGTGACAGAGACAGCCTGTGAAGGCCCAGCCAGCGTGGGGAAGCCTGGGCTGATCGGGCGCACGGCCCGAGGCCTCCTCCCTACCAGCCACTCACGGGGGGGAGGAGGCCACTGGGGACGGGCAGCTCCAAGGACAGAGGCCAGGCTGCCATCCTAGTCCCAGGGCTTCCAAGTCCACAAGGCTCCCCAGGAGTAACGAGCAAAGCTTCCAGGGACCGCCAGCAGCAGCTGCCACAGCGGGCGGACAGCGCCACGGAGCACTGGGGACGGTCCGGAGGGGCGGTGAACCCTGGCACCGGAGGTGCTTCTGCCCACACGCCCTCGGACACATTCCATACCCATGGTCCACAAACCACGCGTCCGTACCCCATCCAGCCTAAGAGCCAATGTGAGACGTTCCTACTGGCGCCATCTTTTCTGGCTGGGTTGAAATGGGCAGGGTAGCTCCACTGCCTGGGCTCCGTCTTTCCAATCCCCCCTGGGTGCTCTGCACGGCTGGACCCAGCCCAGAGCGACACTTGTACCAGGCCACCAGTGCAGGGAAGACGCAGGACCAGGGAGGGCTCTCAGGCCTTACCTCGTCGTGGGTCCTAGAGGCTCCTCTCTTAGAGTAGGGGCGTTACTTCATCCTGGGGAGGGAGAGAGAGGAGCCCTGTTAGTCTTTCAAGGCAGGATGCCCACAGCAACACGGTGCCTGCCCTCCACCCTGCTACGTGCCCAAGGGCTCCCTGCCACCTATGGGCCGAGGGGCTGATGCTCTAGGACCGAAGGAAGGGGGTCAAGATGGATTTTGGCCCATTGAAGTATATGCCAACCAAAACCTAAAAATATTCAGAAAGCAGGAGGAGCCGACAGGGAGTATACAGGGTCCTCGGGACACCCCTAACCGAAGAGAGAACAGTCAGACCCTACTGCACACATCTCTGCAGAGGCGGAAACAGGAGTCTGTGGGTGGAGGGATGCCGTGGCTAAACCCAGGGGCCTGGGGACAGCAGGATACAGCGGCGCCCGTCCCGCCACTCTCTTCCCCAGCCCCTGGGGCTTTCCCCCCACCCCGTCATAAAAATGACAGATGCCAAGCTGTTCACTACAGTAAGGGGGTGACAGAGGGGCAAGGGTGGACCAGGGGCCACGGCACCGAGAAGCCTCACCTCCCAGGATCAGGCTAGGACAGCACCACGTACCCTGAGGTCCTACCAGTGACAAGCAAGCCACGCTGGGGGCCCACACAGGGAAAGGGACACGGTCCAACAACACAGAGGGTCTTTAGCCAACATATAACAGCCCAGCTCTCCGGGCTCAGACCCTCCTGCCCAAAGCTGGGGTTTGGGGAGCCAGGTTCAAATGAGACAGACTCCTGATGTAGATAGAAAATCCAAGGAGCCCTCGGCCCCCCAGCCGTCCTCCACGCCCCCACGCCCCCCCCCCCACACCCCCACAGGGGCCTCAGAACCCTACCCACATTCGGGGAGGATTTTCTGTTTATTACGTTTTTTCCTCCCCACTCCTTCATTTGTGGCTTATCAATGATGCAAGAGGAATAACACCAATTTCCTTAGGCTGTGTAATCCCCAAATCAGATTGGGGGGATTGCAAGAGGTGAGGTGACCTTGTACAGGGCTCCGGGAATGCCACCCAGTCCTGCCGCCCGCCCTCTCTTTCCCAGGACATATTTAGACAGATAATGCTAATTGTACTTGACAAGTCCTCCTAAGGAGGGCTGGGTCTCCTGCCAGCTTTTGCGGCCTTTGCTAGGCTGCCTGGGCAGAGGTGCCTACCCGAGCAGAGCCCACCCTGCCAGGCACAGGGTTCTGCAGGGGGAGGGCGCTGGGCAGCTGGGGAGGCTGGCCTCCTGGGCCTCCTGCGCCCCCGACCCAGAGGGTGAGAGCAGGGGCCTGCAGATGGCTGGGCGGACAGTGATGGGGAGCAGTAGAGAGGAAGGGGGAGGCTGGTGAGAGCAGAAAGGGGAAGAGGCCAGAGAGGGGAGCTGGGAGACACAGAGGCCGGGCAGGGCGGGGCCACAGGGCAGGGGCTGGAGAGCCAGGCCTCCGCTGAGAGGAGCTGGGCAGGCCTGGCTGTCGGAACCCGGATGTGCATCGTCCCAAGCTCACAGCCTGACATCTCTCTGGGCGCTCTGGGCAGCCTCTCTTGAACCCCCAAATCCCCCCAACCCCATAACTCCAGTATCTCCCTTCCACCACCTTTTTCTCCCCTCCCATCCTCCCCTGCAACTGTGCATTTATTAATTCATGAGGCACTAATTAGTTCTTTGTTTAATTTTGTGTTAAACAGACTGACCGGAATGATAACGACTTGCTGCACGGTGCTGCCGTCCCCAACCGCCCCTGTTTTCTGACAACAAGGGAGCGAGGGAGGCCGGAGCGCTGAACCCAAATCCCTCAGCAGTTGCACTTCATTAAGTCAAAATGTGACAAGAAGCTTAGAGAGCAACTTGCAGATCCGATCGCACACAACAATCGCAGGAAACTTTGCGGGAGTTGGCCGGGGTGGAGGAGGGAGGGGGAGGGGCAGGGATGCTGGCCGTTGGGGGCCTCTCAGGGCAGACAGGAGCAGGGACATCAGCTAGGTGCACTCCGGAGGCCCAGGGGGACCCTGAGAAGTTTAGCTTCACCCCTGCCCCCGCCCCGGGCATCCTCTCTGGTCTCTGCCCTGGCTGTCCCTGACCTATGGTCTGACCCGTGTGACCTAGTGGCCGGGCACCCCCAGGTCCCCGTGGAGGACCAGAAAAGCTGTGGGGCTTAGGAAGGGATCCTGCAAGGCCAGGGGACAGGTACAGAGCAGGAAAGCACAGAGAGCAGGAGCCTCTACATTTGGCGAAAAAAGAGGAGTAATGTGTCCGGGATCTCGGCCAACACACCGGATTCTCTGCCGGCTGTGCATCCACCGCCCCACTGGCCATGCACCCATCCGACGGTCCTTATCCTAAGCACTCTGACTGGACAAGTGAGGACCAAAAGGCTGAGGTCTGTGCCGAGGCACACGACAAATCAGACACAGAAGGAGGCCCTCGGGCTTCCGGACCGCAGGCAGGCAGCTGAGCTGACCAGGCCAACGGGCCGCTGACCGGCTCCCTCCTGTCCACATGAAAAGCAGCAGCTTGGCCCCAGAGGCATCAAGCTGCTAACCCCGTTGGCCCAGGGTGTGAGTGAGGATGGGCAGGCTCACGATCAAGCCAGCCCTGCCCCAGTCTGAAGGCCGAGCCCCTGGCCCTAATTTCGATGATGTGGACGATGTCCCATGTGAATGAGAACACAGGGGGTGTGAGGCGGAGGAGAGCAGAAGTGCACGGAGAGCTGCCAACCCTGAGCCTCGTGTACCAAGGTCCTGTTGCCTTCCTCCCATTGGCCACTGTACCCACCAGGTGCGGCCCGCCCTTGCTGTGCGAGCTGTCCTTCTGGAGCACGGCCGCCCTGGGCCCCGTGCAGCCTGGCCCGCCTTCGCCTGGCCATGCTGGAGTGCAGTGGTCTCTCCCCCAGCCTGGCAGCCCTGGGCTGGCTTCTGTTAATTTGCTGTCAGGCTGCCTAAGCAAACCAATTAAAACTAATCATTAATTATAAAAGAGAGCAAGAAGAGTAGAAGAGAGAGGAGAAGGTGAACATCTGAGGTGGGGAGGAGGAAGAAGGAAGTGGGAAGGACAGGGGAGACCCCGAGGGCCAGCTGGGAGCTCTGGGTAGGGATGCAGTGGGCCGGGGAGTGGGGTGCTGGAGGCTCCTCCAGGCTCAAGGAGCGCTGGCCTGGAAGGAGGGCGGGAGGGAGGCCAGAGCCAGGGAGGAGGAGGAGGAGGAGGAGGAGGAGGAGTGGGGCTGCCCTGGTGAGGGGGTGCAGGGGCAGAGGGGAGGCTGAAGGAGCTGCTGTGACCCGTGTACCATGTACCGGGACGGAGAGGCCTCACCCGGCTGTGGTCCCCTCTGGCTGGAGCAACCGACTATCCCCGACTTGGCTTCGCAGTGTCTCCCCCACGGCTCCCCAGCCCCATATTTATGAGGCTCAGTTGATTATGCAGCACCAGGCCAGGCTCCCCGTCCCTGCGGCCCCTACCTGCGCCCCAGCCCTCTCAGGCCACGGAGGCTCGGGGCAGCTGTCGGCCGCCCCTCTACCCCCCGCGCTGCCCTGGCCCCCTCCCCCAGCCTCACACACACACACACACCCTCTCCACGGCCCTTTCACAGGAGCTGAGGCCATGTCAGCGGCAGCTTGAGGAGGAGAGCAGCACAGACAACAAGGGGCAATGTCATGGAAACGGGCACTTTCCCCGAGAAATATTCTGTTTGGCCTCCTTCCTGCATTGAGGAGCTGTCAGGAGCCTGAGTGAGAGCCACACCACCCCGGGACCAGGCGTGACAAAACCTATTTTCTGCCTCAAATTTGATTGATTAAAAAACTTTTTAGGAAAACCATGTTAAAAGAGTGAAAGAGAGAGAGAGAAGGAGGGAGCCAGGGAGGGAGGGAGAGAGAAGGAGGGAGGGAGGGGCAGAGGGGAGAAAAGAAAGAATAGAAGGGCCTGCGAGAAGGGACTGAGCAGTTACCTCAGCAAACATGCGGGATGCGGGATGCGTGTCAGTGCGACACCCGCAGCGTAACCAGGCCAAACGGAAAGGTCAAAGGAAGCCCGAAACTTTACACAGTGGTGAGTGGGACCAAGAGGGGTCCCAGGGCTCCGCACAGTGCAGCAGGGGCCTGGCCCCTCTTGCGGGACAGGAACCCTGTGCCCCAAGGCAGCCAGTGGGCAGTGGGCAGGGGTCTTGTGGTTGGCTCTGGGGCGTTTCCAAATGCAGTCTGGGCTAGAATTTGGCCAGATTCCTGAAAAATCCATACAAGGTCAGCAGGGAGAGAGGGTCCAGCAGTCGGAGGGCGGGAAAGGTGTTTCCCACCTTGTTCTGTCAAGTCTCGGATCAGGAAGTGTTTTTAATGAACATGTGAGTCTAAACGCAGGGACGCAGTCACTGATGCCTGCCCGCTGGGCCCGAAGCGCTCCCGCCCGGCCTGTGCCACACGCTGCCCTGCGAGCCCCCCTGCCCAGCTGCCCCCTCCTTTCTCCCGCCTCAGAAACCCAGCCCTGCCTGGCCGGGGCCTGGCCTATGCTGGGCGGCCAGGCCTTGCACTCAGGCTTCCAGGACAGGAGCCACCCCCCCCACCCACCCGAGACCTCACGGGGCAGGGGAAGAAACGCTCCCACTTCCCAGAGGCCCCGCCTGGCCACCCAGTGCAGGTGCCCGACACCGTCCTGCTGGGACCCATCCTCTCCTGGTGGGAGGGACCCGGGCTGGGGCTGGTCTTGCTCTCCTCTACTCCGAGAACCCTGAAGGTCAAGGCCAGGGGCAATTCTGGCCGTCAGCAAGGAGGTTTCTTCGGGGTGCCGGGAGGTGCGCTTGGCAGGCTCCTTCCCGCTGCGTCAGCTCGGCGCTCGATGTGGTCAAGGCAGTGCCTCCTTGGGCAGATGGGCACATTCTGCCAAACAGATGCCCCCCACCAGGTAAACCAACCCTAGACCTCTCTCTGTCCCTGCTCCACAGGAGCTGTAGGTCGCCACTGAGCACATACTGTGCACCTGGCATGGTGCTGGACGTGAGCAGATGAAGCGTACGGCCCACGGGAGAAGGGCAGGGGCTGCAATCCTGCCTCTGCCACTTATCACCCCAGGATCTGGCGGGCAGACGCTTCACCTTGTCCAGGACTCAGCTTCTCTAATGGGACAGAAGGAGCAGAAGTCCCCGCCCCAAAGGCAGTGGTTCAGTAAGTATTTCTTGAGTATCTACTAAGTGCTGGATACTGTCCTTGGCCTCGAGAACTGTGGGAAACCACAGGCAGTCCCCACGCAGCTTCCGTTCTCACGGCTGTCGGGAAGGATTGCTGAAAGAATGCACAGGCACTGTGGTCGGCAGAGTAAGTGCTCAGTATCCATGTCCTGTTGCTAACTTCCAGGCTCCCTGCCTCTAAGAAGCTGGGGGGTGGGAGGCCTGGGGGGCTCAGGGGTGGAGTATCTGCCTTCCGCCCAGGGCGTGACCCCAGGGTCCCGGGATCGAGTCCCGCGTCGGGCTCCCCGCATGGAGCCTGTTTCTCCTTCTGCCTGTGTCTCTGCCTCTCTCTGTGTGTCTCTCAGGAATAAATAAATAAAATCCTTAAAAAAACAAAAGAAGCTGGGGGAAGATCCAGCTGTCTGCCCAAGAGAACAGGAAATAGACCCAAATAAACACTTGGACACAGGTGTTCGTAGGTGCTCTTCACGACAGCTGAAAGGTGACCACAACCCAAACGTCCATCGGTGGGTGAGGGAGAAGCCGCGTGCGGTGGCAGAGCCGCAGGACAGAACGAAGTTCTCATACACACTACAGCAGGCACGCACCTGAGAACACGCTAAGTGAGAGAAGCGAGACGCAAGGATCACATGCTGTGTGATTCTGCTCACACGCAATGTCCAGGACGGGCGAGTCCAGGGAGAGAGCAGGGTAGGGGCAGGGGGACCGGGTGGTGGCTGCTGGCGGGTACAGAGTTTCCGTCTGCGGTGATGAAACATTTCTGGAACTGGAGTTGGTGATGGCTGCGCAGCACCGAGAAGGGACTCCATGCTGTCGGACTGCGCAGTGTAAGCTGGGGACGAAGCTAAGTTTTATCTGACGTGCATTTTGCCGCAACAGGGCAGAACGGGACAGCCAGAGAAGCCCGGCAGCTCGAGGCTGGAGGCAGATACTCCCCACGGCACCCAGCGCAGGGTCAGAGACGCCAGGGGCGGCAGGGGACGCACCACAGCCTCACGCGGGCCCGCGCTCCTGGACGGCGGCATGCGCACAGCCCAAGAACTCCCAGGCCTCCATGAGGCGCACTCCGTGATGGCCCAGAAGGGGGTCCCCTCACACACGCCGCCCCGGAGCCTCGGCCCCTGAATCCCCCGAGGCTACCGTGCCCCTGTCGTGTGGATCCCATCGTTTGCGCCAGGCTCCCCAGGTACCTTGTGCTGCTGCCCAGCCGCTCGGTGCAACAAGCCACCCTCCGGCAGGGGAAAGAGGGCCTGCACCAAGGACGTCCCCCCGCACTGTGGAGTCCCACCTGGCGGGGAAAGCCAGGGGACCGGGAGAGCCAGGCCCTGGGGGCAGCCCCCGAGCCCCCTCCCCGGCCTCCTGCCCGCATCCGGAATGCGTGTGCACACAGAAACCCCTGCCTTGGCCCGGGAACTGTCAGGAGATCAACAAACAAAAGCTGCTTCTTGACAGGGAGTCATTTATATTTTAGCTTCGTTCCATTATCCTAACGAATCCTTCATCAGCAGATGCAATATTAACAGCAGAAAATCAGCTCATTACATCCGGGGGGAGTTCATCAAGGCGGCAATCATGTATGCAGCTCCCCAAGCCTGCAAGCGGCCAGTGTGGCTGTTATTTATTTATTTTGTTACTTATTTATTTAATTTTGGGGGTTCTTTCCACATAATTGCGCCGCATCTCAGATCTTTAATAAATAATTTGTAGGTCCTGAACTGCAGACGGCTCTGCTCTCTGCCATGAGAGCCTGCATTAGCCAAAATATTTACCAATATTTAGAAGTCATTAGACTTGGGAGGGTAGCGGGGAGGGGCACCGTGTGCTTCCACAAACAGCCTGCTTTGGGGCTAAGGTGCTGGGTCCCCGCGCCAGTCCCCTGACCCCAGCTCTAGGTCTGCGCGGGGCCCTTCTGGACCGGATACTGCTGGAGGGCAGGCCCGCATCCCTCACTCGGGCCCACTGGGTTTGCGCGGGGCCTTTCCTGGGAGCTGAGGCACGCGGGGCTCAGGCTGGCTGCGGGCTGTCCACAGCTGATGGTGTGGCTGCGGGGCGCCCCGGGTGTGCAGCGGGCTCCTGTAGGGCGCCCCAGGCTGGGCAGCTGGGCGAGGGAAGCCTGACTCCTTCCTCCCCGCTTTCCAGGGTTATGCCACGGACATCAAAGGGCAGGGGAGTTCGGTGGGTCCAGAAGGCAGACCTGCCCCCTCTCACAGGTGAGAAAACAACTTCAACCAACGCAAGCTCTCTTAGCGAGGCGGCGCCGGAGACAGAGGCACGGAGCCAGGCTCGGACTCAGAGGGGCTCTGCACAGCCCGGGCCCCCGAGGCTTGGCTGTGGCCTGCAAGGCTGCAGTGGCCAAGGGCCTGCAGGCACCCCCCCGACGCCGGGCACACCCCCACAATGGTGGCCCCCCATGCCAGGCACTCCCACACCGGGCAGCCCCCCATGCCGGCACCCCCCCACGCTGGGCACTCCCATGCCGGGCACCCCCACGTCAGCACCCCCCATGCCGGGCACCCCCACGCCAGAGCCCCCCCCCACACCAGGCACCCCACACCGGCACCCCCACATCGGCACCCCACACCGGCACTCCCCCACGCCGGCACCCCACACTGGCAGCCGTGCTCCCAGGGTTTCCCAGCGGGGCTGGATCTGTGCCCAGCCAGGAATGTGCTCCCAGGACGTCAATTCTAATCTCCCCAGCGCCCTGACAGAATTAAGCTCCAGTTTGTCCGACAACATCCCAAAGTTCCAGAAATCCAGGGCAGACTCTCTAATCAGGCTGGAGGACAAAGGTCTGGCCTGACCCTGTCACTTCCACTTACTCCTCCTGTCTGTCTGGGCATGGCCTCTCCGCAGCCGCCCCCCCCCCCCCCCCCTGCAGCTCCGCAGCTAAAGCCTAGGAACTCCCAGGACAAGGCCCGGCCTGGGCCTGCTGGGCTCCCTCCGGGTCACCGCCTCCAGGGAGCACAGACACTCTGCTCCTCGGCTCCAGGGACAGGGTGCTGGGTGCACAGCTGTTCTCCTGACTCTGGGTTCCCTGTAGCTGCCCCTGAGGCATCCTCTGGCCTCGCCCAGCCTCCACCCTGTTTGACGGGTCAGCTCGTGGGCCCTGTAGCCCTGTTTGGGGACCACCGTGTGGGCGGAGACGTCCCCTCTTCAACCAACCCCATGAGGTACCGGGGTGGGGGGGACCCTGGGTAGAGCAAAGTAGCGGCAGCAGCCCCGGCCCTGGCCTGTGGTAACCACCCCGAGAAAGGGGTGAGGGGCCAGGGGGCTGGGGAGCTGGGCTAGAGGCAGCCCCGTGCGGCGGGGCGGAGGACAGCCCCAGGAAGCCGCAGGAACAGCCGTGCCTCCTTTTCCATGGCAGTCTCTGGAAGAAGCCAGAAGAGGCTAAGCCTTCACAGCTCATGCACAAAGGCGTTGTGGGGACCTGTGGCTTAAATTCGGTCTGGTCACATCAAAAGGTTCACGGGGAGCAGAGGCAAAGGAGGAGCAGGGTCACTGGGCAGGAACACGGGGTGCTGCTGCCCAGAAAGCCAGATGAGGGGAGGCCCCAAGAGAAAGAGGTGACAACAAACAGAGACAAGGTCTGAGGAGGAAGCCACAGACGTGGAAGTGCCGTGCGCCCCTTGGCTGCTCCTCTAGGAGCTACGGGGCCTAGAGCGGCCAGGACAGGGGCTCCCCCAGAGCCACCAACTGGCAGATAGCTTGGAAAGTCCTGGAACGCGGCCTCCCGCTTCCTCCTGCGCCCCGGGCACAGAGTCACGGGGTCACAGCCCTCCTGTCCCCGGCTTCCTCGGCCACGCTATGCTTGGCAGAGGGGGATCCCCGTTCTCTAAGTGGCAGCACCCGGTTCTGACAGACCGTCTCGCATTCCCCCGTTGCACGGCGGACCCTGCCCTCAGCAGCTCAGCCAGCAGACTGGCCTGGAGGATTCGCCCGGACACTGAGGTGGGCTGGGGCCCGAGGGCCGGGGCCCGAGGGCCGGGGGCCGCAGATCAAAGCAGCCAAGGAGAACGAAAAGGTCTCTTTCACCTGGAAGAATGAAGGTATTTATTGTATTTTTTTGCCGAAAACCAGAAAAATCTACAAAGGCCACCAGTGGAGGTTGGGAGACCGACTGCTCGTCGGCACCTTCGGCAAGGCCCCTGCGGCTCCCGCGCACCCGTCACCACCCTCACCCCCCGCAACTCCACAACCCCTAAAACGTCCCAGTTGGCTTCTCTGCCCTTCCGCCTGCCTCGCCTTCTCTCCTTGCTGTGCTGGGTGTTGGTGAGATGTTGGGTTTTTTCTTTTTTGCAATTTATCAGCAGATTGTGTGGAGCTGAGTGGTGTGAGCCTCACCCTGCTAAATAAAGCTTTGGTATTTCTGATAAAGCCATCAAATTCCTTATCACACTGACACAAAGTGCATTTAAAGAGACAGACACCCTGTCCCTCCCACCCCACCAGCTCCTGCCCCCTCTGCTCAGTTGAGATTTCCAGCCGCTCAGGCTCTTCTGGATGGGACACCAAACACAGCCCCTGAGAATGTGGAGGGGGCAGCGGAGAGGGGGCAGGGGACAGGAGACGGGGGAAGCCCAGGGGCCAGCTGCCCTCTCCAACTCCCACCCACCCACCCACGTCAGAGCTGCCGGCACCCAGACCAGGGACCCCGGGCCACAGGGAGTGGCATGCACTTCCTGCCCCAACTCTGGAAGCAGGAGGAAGCTATCAATAGAAACGTCCCACAACAGGGGATGTCCTCATAAACAGAACAATCCTGTGTTAGGACAACAGCCGGCAGCTGGAGGAAGAGCTCCTGGCGGGCTGCTGGACCAGCAAAGTTACTCAGTTGCCGTGGACACGTCCGGTCACCTCGGCCACAGCAGTACCTGAGGGCTGCCCCAGCCATAGCACTGCCAAAGGGGGTAAAAGGAAGACCAAGAGGGGCTGCTGGGGCCCACTCAACACGGGGCTGACGAGCTTTCACATGAGGTTGACTCCTCACACAGCCCCAAGAGGTGAGTGGACGGATGAGGAAACCGAGGGTGGCCCGAGGCCACAGAGCCAGGGGCAGGCCCAGCGGGGGCTCCAGCCCAGGCTGGCCAACAGCTCTGAGGAGCGAGAGCCCCTCTTCCCCTAATTGATTTGCCAAGCTCACGTCCACCTCCTCATTTATGATCCCACAAAGACAGGCCTTCCCGTGTCCCGGGGCCCCCTCCCACCTCCCCGGCCCTAGCTCTGCAGCCCAGGCCCTGCGCCCACACACAGCCTGTTGGTTGAGGAATCAAATTTATTATTTTTAATTATTTTGATTTATCAAAGCAGCAGCTACAATCATATTAAACCAACTTGGCTTCTTGGCATTTAACAGATACAGCTGCTGCAGGACTCCCCCAGACTCCATAAAACACCCGGCCTGTCCACAGGCTCCTCAAGGAGGGCACCCAAGGCTCCTTCTCCAAGAACCCCAAATTGGAGGACCGCTAGGCACCCCCACCTGGCCTGCCAGGGCACATGCTGACCAAGTGGCTGAGGGCCAGAGAGGAAAATGAACAAGCTGGGCAAAGCTGCCAGGCCCTGTGGGAGCTCATCACTTCCACCGCTCAGCCCTGGAGGCCCTTCCAGGGCCCTGGCTCACTGGGGACCAGGCAATAGACCTGAGCACATGCACCCCCGCCCCAGCCGGCATTTGTGGGGGCCTCTTGTATTGCAGGCCTGTGACTGGGCGCTCAACGTAGACGAGCCCGTGTCCGGGGGAAGAAATCCTGCCCAAGGAGCACAGCTCATGAGAACAGCCAGACCAGAGTCCAAACAGATTCATTCTGAATGAAAAGCCCTGATTCTTTCTACCATATGTCCCCGCCTTCTCCCTTAGACCCAGGAGCAGAGTTCCAGTCCAAGCACTGCCACTAGTGGGTGAAGGTGGCCAAAGGAAAGAACCCTGAAGTTTAAGACGATGGCCCAGGGCTGCACACCCCGAATATTCAGGATCTAGGTGCTTATGGGACGCAGTCCCCGAGAAGCAGCACTGTGGGACAGGCAACACTACCCCGACAGGCTTCCACGGGATGCTCGGACCCACCGCGGGGCACAAGGAGAGGCTGGCCCACCTTTTGAGGTGAGGTGAGCTGCACAGGTGCGCGGCTTCACAGCTCAAGCAGGGAGCTGGCCACGCCCCCGGGGCAGCCCGATCCCGGGAGTCCAAGAGCCCAGGGCACCGGCAGCAAGGACCAGCAGGGTGTGCGAAGCGGGCACTTCACAGTTCTAAGCAAAACCACACCCCAGGAGCATGGGTGGGCCTGAAACAGACCCCTCTGGCTCAGGGGCCCACAGAACCCACTGGAGTCAGCTGCCTGCAAAACCTTGTGAACACAGGCAGGGCTTTCTCGGCGGGGTGGGAGGAGGCCGCAGTGCTGAGAATCTCAGCCCACGTCCTCTGATTTCATACACGGAAATTACAGTCGGCTGCCATGAAAGCAGGAGCCAGACCCCACTGGTCCCCACTGCCCAGAGGCCCCACAGCCTTGCGTGAAGAGCACGCGGCTGTGGCTACAACTTCTGAACCCTGATGGCACCAATGGGTACCTTATCTGGCCTCTCTGAGGTCAAGTGTCCTTATCTATCAGATGCACGGGCTAATAGTCCCTATCTCAGAGGGCGGCGGTGAAGATTCAGGAAGACAATGAGCGCCGAGCTTTAGCCAAGTGTCTGCACATTTCCCATGTGCAAAAAGTGGTGGCAGTCATCCCTGTCGTCATTGTCATCATCATCATCATCGTCGTCATCATCATCATCATCATCATCACCTAAACACCTAGCCAGGATAAGGAACAAGGGATTGTGGCTTTAGGCCCAGTGAGGGCAGGGAGGCTGGGGAGCAAATAAGATGTTGCTGACTGGCCTCACTGCTGTGCTCCTCAAAGAGCCTGGGGGCGCTCCGAAATGTCTAGAGGAAGCTGTCCCTGGTGCCTGCCCAGCACCCAGCATGAGCGGCCCGCAGGGGCCTAGCCGTGCAGGCAGGAGGGGGAAAGCACGAGGACTTTCTGCAGCCCCATCTGCCTATCGAAAACTACATTCACTCAGCTTTCTCGGGAACTCATGCCCTAATATGGGGCCAGCAGCTTTCTGGGTTATTTCGAGTACTTGTGATAATGACTCCAGGCTCTGCTCCTACTGCCCCCAGAAAACTTTCCATGTGGGGACAGGGAGGATGGCGGGTGCAGGGAAGCCCAAGGCCAGACAGCATGCAGAAAGGGGGTGCAGGGGGGTGAGCCAAGGAGAAAGGAAGAGCAGGAGGCTGGAGGAGTAGGCTGACTCAGAGGTCAAGGTCGGGGGACAGAGAAGCTCAGAGCCCCAAGACCCAGGTGGGCACCGAACCAGTCCCCGTGCCCACTACTCCCTGCCCTGGGGAAATGCACCCAGGACAGCAGTCAGGCCTGCACCCTGCCTCCTCCCCCATGTCTCTGGTCGGGGTCCATTCCACTCCGGGGCCAAGCCAGACTCCTGGGCAACCCCTAGATGCTTTGGGGCCCCTGGGCTCCTGGATTTATTTACATATTAATGATCTTCTGCCCAAGCTTGGCCCATGGACTCCAGATTGCACAGGGTTAACTCAGACAGAGGGGCTGGCTTTGCCTTCACTCTACCTCAATTTCTACTGCACCCATCACCTACCTCCCCCACCCCCTGATCTTAGGAAAAAAAACCCATCAAAATAACTATTTTATGTCTCCAAATATGCAGATCATTTTCTTTAATGAAAGATGCTTGACGTCTCCGATCCAATTAATATGCAAATGCAGGAGAGGATTTATTTGTGACATTCTGTCTGGGTGAGAGAAAACAAAAAAGGCCTGTTAACCAAAACACTAATTGCTGTGACTGATTGTCACATATCATCATTTTCATAGGATCTCCTCCATTCCTAGCTCTCAGGGAGCTCGAAACCAGGACTCATCCACGTAGGCATCCAGGAGAAGCAGGGCAGACCGGCTACCTGTCCACCCGGCCCCTCCCCACCAGACCTATGTCGGGGGGGCCCCCTGAGAGTGAGGCTCTGCTGGCTGCTGGTCCCACAGGGCGGCTTCCTCAGGACTTTGCCAGTCCCTTGGCCTTCCTAAGGCTCACTTCACTCAGGTGCTGGCCCGCAACCAGAGAGGGAGGCTCCGGGTGTGCTGGGTCTGATGGGCTCGGGGGCGGCCCCAGGCAGCACACCTTCCTGCCTCACTTCCCCCACCGGCCAGGTGCTCTTTTGCCATCTGCTCCCACCTGCTAGGAAGTGTCCCAAGGGAGGAGAGGGAACCCCTTTGGGTCCTCTTGGTGCCCACCCCTCACTCTCTTCTCCTGCTTCTCCAGATGTATCTCTCCCAGCACTTGTCGAGAGAGGCCATGGTGCCCTCCCCCGAGATGACACAGGGAGTCTGAAGGTGCCTGGGCACGCACTCTGGCTAGGCGGACGCCTGTACGGCAGCCCCCATGGTGTGACCGCACTGAGGTGGGTGGGTCAGCTGCCACAGCCCAGGCTCCCCAGGGCCGCTTAGACTCATCAGTAGGCCCATGAAGCCCCCCTTTTCCTTTAGGGGGAGTCCTTTAGGGACACCCTTTAGGGTGTCGACAGGCATCCTTATTCCCAAAGGCCAAGAGGAAACTGGAAAAGACTGTTTTTTTGGCTCAAGATACCAGGTGAAAGACAAGAGGATTCCAGGTGTTAGGCAGTTCCAAACTCAAGGCCAAGAGGGAGAAGATTCACTTAAGCTCCCTTCTTTCCCACACAGTGGACCAGGGGAGACTGGAGGCTTGGGAGCTTGGAGGGCCAATGTCTTATCATTTGAGCTCAAACATTCTGGAAACTCAGAAGTCCTCTACTACCTTCTTGCCTCCTCCCTAGAACACCCCTGAGTGTCCCAGGACACTGAAACGGGGGTTGGGGAGCCAGGGTGGGCCAGGCCAAAGAGCCACGAGGGTCCCTGGGCACCTCCATGGGTGCTGGGTACAGCTGAGGGCACAGGGAGGGACTCTGTCCACATCCTGCAGGGCAAGTCCCACGAGGGTCAGTGAAGCCACAGCCATCTAGTGGGCACCAACATGGACCCGCCCAGGACACTGAGGCTGTCCCTAGTGGAGCCACGGTGGTGGTGGGAAGGTGGCTCCATCCCAGTTGACTCCCATCTCAGACGTCCCCCTCACCTGCCCCAGCCCAGCTGCTGCCTCTGGCAACTCCAACATAGGCCTCCAGGAAGAGCTGGCGCCAGGGCAGCACAGGGCAGACACTCTCCCCCCAAAAGGCCTGCCCCCGCACCCCAGGAACAGGCTCAACAGGATGCCATGCGGGGGAGCTTGGAAGCCTTCCGGGAAGAGCACAGCCCTGGCACCAGTCCCGCGGGGAAGAAGGTGAGCTGGGTCTGCCACTCTGTCTGCCGCTCACCTGACTCGCGCCCACGGCGGCTAAGCACCAATGGGGTGTGCGTGGGTGCAGACGGGAGGCGCGCATCATGGCGCCAGGAGCCAAAGGGGGAAGGGCAGGCGGCTGGGGAGTGGCAGCAGGTTGGCCGGTCAGCTGAACAGTGCTCCGACTGTAAGCCCCAGGTGTGAGGGCCCCACCTGTCAGTGCAGAACGAGAGGAGGGGTCCTCCCGGAGCAGGAGGCTGGCTTTGCCCTGGCCGGAAATGCCCACCTTCCCCTTGGCCTCTTCTCCACCATTGGTTCAGCGAAAAGGGACAGGCCTTGTTCCTACCTTGCATGTGTCCGTCCCGCAGCCCCTCTCAGGCAGAGCCTGTGGGGCACTGGTGGGCGGGGAACATCCATGTGGTCCCCTGGCACCATGACTTAAGAGTCCCTTCAAAGCCAACCCACCTGCACAGCAGACCTTCTCATAAAGCAAAGGAGCAAGTGGCCGTGGCTCTGAGCAGTGTGCTAAAGCCAGGCACCTACCTGGCCACCCCCCACCCCCAGCCTCACCCTTGCCCTGGTGTCCAGCCTGGGAGCACGCGCCCAGCTGGATATGGCAGCCTGACCTATGGAAGCTGTGATGATCAAGTTCGGGTAGAGCTAGACCAGCTTCCTGGCACCGGGCAGAGAGGCCCTGCCCTTTTCAGGTACCCTCATCTGGGAGGTCAAGACCCCAGGGCACCAGACTGGGAGTTCCCTCTCTCTCTCAGCCTTCCTTGGCCCTGTCTCCCATTTTTTCCCTCCACGATATGGTTCCAGAACCAGATGCCTAGAGAACATGTCTAATTGAGGCATTTTCCCCAAACTCCTGCAACCTGGCTACTCCCACAGTCCACTTCGCACCAGCCATCCCGGGTGGCCACCTAGTTCAGCTCGGTTTCACGCACCTCCTTCCCCAAAGCTCTCTTTCTCCAGGACCTCGAGGTTCTTACCGAGTCCGAACCATGGCAGCATGGGTCAACCCCAAACTCACACCCAAGCCCGGGATCTCCTGGAGCCTCCCAGACCATTCAGGTTCTTGGTGGGGAAGAGTCTAGAACTTGTTTCCCAAGTCCAAGACCTAGGAGCTCTTTCTCCATGGGTCGCTTCCAGGAGGGTAGAAGCGTTCCTCCATCCTTGCAGAGGGGGGTGTAAGGTTAACGCCACACTAGCTTTAAAAATACCGCAGCACAATCCACAGGGTTAGAGCAAAGGCCACATGGTCAGAGCCGGACTATAAATAACCAGCAAACCATTTCCCAGAGCTGCGGCCCCCTCCCCAGCACCAAGAACCTTTCCGAGGAAATCAAAGTGAACACAACTGTTACCAAGTCACTACTAAAATATTTACCAGCCTGGCGAAGTGCCGAAGGTGCTTGGCACCGAGTGTTTGCTTATTTACAAGGCTGTTTTAAAGGGTAGAAAGCAAAATAAGGTAACCTGAGCTATTAAATGGAGGGGCCAGGTGGTACGTACCAGCTGTCAGCTGTCCCAGGGACACCGGGAGCTGGAGCAGCACTGGGGCAGAGTCCCCCGGAATGGGCCAGGCAAGCAGACAGGCTTGGAGCTCCAGAACAACCCAACCAGCAGGGGGGGCTCGGGGTTATAAGTAGGGGGTAGGGGCTGTTTCTCCTTGGCTCCAAACACCAGCTAACCCAAGCCCCCAACCTGCTCCTGGACTGCACCCACACTCAGAGGGGCCACAGGGGTCACCACCTTATCTGGGGGGGCCCAGGTAAAGGGGACGGACACCAGGGAAGGCAGGCAGTGGGGCCCCCAGAGGATGACGTAAGGGGACACAGAGACCTGAGGAAGAGAATGCACTCAAGTGTTCTTGTCTCCCTCCTCTTCCTCTTTCTTTGAAGTTCCCTTGTGGTTTGAATTTCATTTTGATTTTTCTCAACTTTGGCAGATTGGAGTTGAAATAACCTACAAATTACTTAATGTGCTGTAAATCTGGGGGAATTCGGGAGTAATGGGGACCACATGTTGGCCAGGAGGAAGCCCACGGAGGGCCGAGGGAAGGCGGCCTTCCCTCGGCCCTCGCAGATACACAGGTGGCTGTCCCAGGCAGGGACACAGGATGCCCGCGGTCCCTGTAAGGAGGGGGCTCGGGCTCCCTAGGAGGGGGGGAGGATCCCCAAATGGGCCCAGGAGCTCCGGGTGGACACACACAGCACGGTCAGGCTGCGGCCTGCCCACGTCGCCGCCTGGGGCAGCCCGGTGACCGTGGACGGGGGGCAGCCAAGTAGGCCGCGCGCCAGGTGCCTGCCAGGCCCCTCGGCTTCACCAAAGCCGCAGCGCTGGCCCTGCTCCCCTCTGGCCTTCCGCTGCATGTGTGTGGCTGTCAGCTGAGCTCCCACCGCCTCCCCCCTCCCGCCCTCCCTCTTCAGCAGATTTCTCTCAAGTACTAAGCCATATGGTTCCAGTTAAGCTCCATATTTTTCCTTGTCGATTGAAGAGACACACTTTCCTCTTTGCCAGACAGTTTGCAGATTGCTCTGTTGGCTCAATTTCTTATTGGATTTCTCAAAAAACCTGACATTTTAAATTAATTTACAGCCACAACAAAAAGAGTTCAGAATTTTAATGGTGTTGTAAGTAATTTTTAGGTAATCCACTCCAGATTTTGATATTAACCTTTGAAACCTGAGTTCATTCAGCTACTATGTTACAGTCCCAGTCAGACTGGGCCTGGGGGAGGCCAGGCTGGGGCAGGGGCAGGGGAAACCCCAGGAGGGGGTTGCCTGGGGAGCCCTGGACCAGGGGGTGAGAGCGACACAGGGCACGCAGGGCCCGGCAGGAGGCCCGCACGACAGCGGCAGGTGTCGGGGAGTAAATGTGGGGGTGAGAGGACCTCCTGAACATCCTGGGAGGACCAGCCAGACTCAGCGGGGGGCAGCATCCCCGGAATCCCAGGGGAGGACGAGCAGGGCTCCCGGGAAGTGGCACGTGGCAGGAGACACGCTCCACACCAGTGCACCAGGAAATAATAATGATAATAGTAATAATAATGGTGACAGCTAACATTTGCTGAGCTCACTGTATGTCAGGCGGTGTATTAAGTGCTTCACCGGCTCTAGCTCCTCCACTCCTGCAAACCACCCCGGGGCAGCTACTGCCCCGACCACCACGGCTACTAGGGCTACGGACGCCAACATGCCTTATTAATGGGTATCGAGGGCTCAGCACAGCCCAGGCCACGCAAAGCCCTCTGTACCCATGACCTCGTTAAATGGTAACAGAAACCTGAGACGGGAGGTGGGCCATCCGCATCCTCGTTTACAGGGGAGGAAGTGAGGCTCTGAGAGGTGAGGCCAGGTCTCCACCGCCAGCTGCTGTTGACCAACAGCCAGGGAGCTCCAGGACCCCACCTTGCCTGGCTGACCCCGCACCCCACTTCTCCTTCCCCCAAATGCCACAAAATTGCCGCACCGTGGTCCTTCTGGCTGGGGCTGGGGCTAGGGGGCACGGAGGTGCGCTCCTCCGGGCAGGCCAGGCCAGGGCCTGCCGGGCCTGCCGGCGCCACCTCTTCCCCGCCTGCCTCCGGCCCAGCTGAAGGCCGCACGCCAATCCGGACAGAGGAAACCCCGGGCATGGAAGAGAAGCCCTAGCCAACGTCTTTACTCGGCTCTGGCACTGAGCGGCCCTCGCCTGGGTACGGTGCCAGCTTACTACACCAGCAGATTGCTCGCATTCCTTCCCTGCAGGAGCTTCCCAGGGCACCCAGGAAAGGAGATGCAAAGACAGAGGCCCGGCCAAGGCTGTTCGGTCCCAAGAGGGTCCTCACGCCCGCAGCGATCCAGAGCTCTGAAGGGGGGCCAAAGGGAGGCTGGACAGGGCCTGCCCTGAAACCAGGGTGTCTCCCTTGGCCTCCTCCTCATCTTGGGGAAGATGGAACAGGGCTGGGGGCGGGCAGAGGCATCAGCCCGTGCCAAGCCCGCTGAGATGTCACATAAATAGTGCCGTGCCGTATGGGGCCTCGGGAGCTTCCCTGTCATCAAAGCTAGGAGAACGGAGAGAGCTGACGGCTGGTGGGGGACAGGAGGGAAAGGTTCTCACTTTACTGGCCCTGCCCGTCAACAGAGATCCATGCACAGGAGTGCGAGTGCAGTGCAGGGGACCCGGGACTGAAGTGACGGCCGACAGGGAGCAGTGGGAGCCAGTGTCCAGGCCTACGGCCTGTCAGGGAGGGCCGTGGGAGAACTGGGCAGCTCCGGTCGTCATGCAGAGCACGGGCTACGAAGCCAGGAGGCATGGGTACGCCCCGCAAGGCCAGCCCACAGCCCTCAGCATGGGAAGTGGCTCTGGGACCTCATCTCTGGCCGGGCCATCCATCCGTCTGTCCATCCATCCACAACCACCTGCTGTTTGCTATTCTATTCTGGGTGCCAGGTTTTCACAAGGCCTTGGGAGTCCAGAAGAAAACCTAGCCTCCCAGAAACGCACAGGCTCAAGAACCTCAGCCCTTTAAAATCCCCAGGGACCGGGAGATTCAGCACAGCCTAATGCTGCCGAGCAAACACAGACACAGAGCCCGCACTCTGACAGGTGCTGCCCTCTGGGGTCCCCTCCCCGCTCCCCTCAGACCCCAGGTTGGATTCCTAGACTCCAGGGACGAGGGAAGACCTCCTGAGGAGCTGGGAACCATCAACTTCTGACCTCTCACCACTTCCAAGGAGAAAGGAGGCCTAGGCCCCCAACAGCGGGGTCATTTGTCGGCAGCCCTGAGAGATGAAGGCTGGGCCTCGAAGCTGGCCTTTGCCTATGTCCCAATCAGAGTTCTCAGATGGGCCAGGCAGCAGCTGCCAGGCTGCCTGCTGCCCGTGCCCAGACCGTGCCCAGACCTTGGAACCTGTGGAGCCCCTGGCTAGCGGCCAGACAGCATGTACGAGTATCAGGGGGTGAGGTGGGGGGGGTGAGAATTCAGGCTTTCCATGCCCCCGGCACCATGCCAACACGTGGAAGGTTGAACTCACCCCTGGCGGGATGCCACGTGCCCAAGGAGTGGGCATCTGCTGGCACGGCATCGTAGGAAGAAGTAGGGGTCCTACCACCGCCTGTCACTCCGGGCTTCCCCTGACATGTCACAGGGGTAGGTCCGCTCCCCCCTCGCGTGGCACGGACTTTGGGGGTCCCCCAAATGTCCCTCTGGCACCATGCCCACCACATACCATGGGCCATCCCCACTGGCACCCGGCCGCACATGGAAGATTCAGACGCTCTGCTGGACCCCAGCCAGGCTCGAGTGGTTCTCCCTGCTGGCCTGAGGCCATAAACGGGCATCTCTGGGCTGGGGCCCATGGTACCATCCACTCCCTGCAACGGCCTACAGGACTGCCCTACCTCCCGCTCTGTCCACAGACAACCATGCTTGGTCACTTTATGGACCACGGGACAATGCCAGACACCTTTGTAAAATTAGTTGCAACATACACACTAGATGTAAAAATTAAAAGGAATGTCCTTCCCCTCCGGTCACTGGGACAATCCCATCCAACCGATTAAATTTTCATCTGTGTTCCGGCTGAGGGAGCAAACCCCAGAAACTTTCTGAATTGTACCCCCCTCCCCGCCCTCCGAGTTGCCTACTGGCCTCTCGCTCTCTTTCCAAGTCTTTCTTTCTTGGCTTTTTTTTATTATTTTATTTTTTATTTCCCCCTCTTGGTCAGGTTAAAGCGCTCCTGAGGGGTGATTGACGGGGGTTGCCATGGAGACTCTGGCTTGAAAAAAAGCCTCGTTAGTTGCCAACTCTGTGTGTTGTTGTTTTACAACTGTGACCGACCGTCACATGAGAGGGGGGACAGCTGGGGGCCGGGCAGCACAAAGGGGAATGGCTTTTTAATGGAGTGCCTGGCCAGCGCTTGAAGACTCAATAAAGAGTTGCTGGTGAGTCCCCTCCCTGGGCCCGGCCCGGCACACGGGAGCCGGGGGCCCTTTGTTCCTCAGGAGCCAGGATGGGAAAGTTCAGAAGACCAGCCACGGGGAGGTGAAAACAAGAGGCCTTCCCCCACCGCTCACAGGACAGCTATTTTCTGTCACTCTCAGGGTGCCGGGATCGAGGGGACAAAACCCAGTGTCTGGGCCAGGCCGCCACGCTGGGGGAGGTGGCTGCAAGGCAGCTGGGGGAAGCCCGTGGGGGAGCGGAGGGAGGGCACGGGCCTGCCTCTGGCTCCTGCATGTGCTCCCCCACCCCAGCGGGAAGGCAGGTGGCGGCTGGGAAACCGGTACTGTGGGGCGGGGGCGGGCGAGGCCTGCACAGGCTGCGCCCCCCGGGGAGCCGGAGGCCACAGGAGGCCCTTCCGGGGCTGGACAAGCCTGGGGGAGTGACCCTTTCCCTCTCCCCAGGCCACGTGCGAGGACCCCACTGCAGGGGTCCTGTCCCCAGACCCAGGCCCGGGCAGGGAATCAGGCCAAGACCTTCGCCTTTTCTCAGGGCGGAGACCAAGTGCCAGAGCAAAGCCCTTCTCTTCAGCCCTGACCAGAGAGGAGACAGAGCGGGCGGGCGAGAGAGCGAGTGAGAGAGACAGAGAGACTGGGTGGCTGAGGGCGGTCGGTCCTCAAAGTGTGGCCCGCGGGCCCCTGGGGTGCCGGAGACCTTTTCATAATAATGAAAGGCACAACAGCTTTTGTCACTGTGGTGACCTGGGCATTGATGGCGGAAGCCACAGTAGGTCAAACCCACCAGCACCGCCGCTCGAACCAGCGCACCGGCAGCCGCGTGCTCATCAGCGCCATGCACCTGCAGTGAAAGAAGAGCCATTTTTGCTTTAGAATGTCCTTGAGGAAGCCGTAAAAATTGTTAATTTTTATGAAATCTTAGCCCTTGAGGACGTGTCTTTAGAATATTCAGAGGGATGAAATGGGAAATAGACCCAGAGCTGCTCTGCCGCGTGCCCTGGCTTCCGGCGCTCAGCCTCGAGGACTGGTGCCCCGCGACCCGCGGGCAGCCGCTCTCCACCGAACACCATCTTAGCCTGACTGATGACTGAGCACGATTTCTCAGACTCGGGACCCGGGAGACATCTTCACAGAAGTGAACAAAGTAAGACTCACTTCAAAGGGGGAACAAAACTGACCGTATTTGGTGCCAGTGATAAAAATCTGAGCTTTCGTGTGACAATGAGCTTTTGGGAAAGTAGGCCTCCGTGACTTTGCCAGCGCCCCACCAGGTGACCAGTCGCTCATTCCGACGAGACTGGTGATGATACCAAGGAACATCATTTTCTAAAGTATCATGCGTGTCACAAAACGTGTTGACATCTGGAAGGCCTGCACCCCTGGGCGAATCAGTATTTTCTGAATGACCCACGCGTCAGGTTACAAAATCACGCGTTGGGCAACGATTCATTCAAGGTGCCAGGCGGACCAGGGGTTTTAGTGAAGAGTGTGCAGAGTTCACGGCTGTGGTTTCAGATTCCACACTGCGACTGACCTTTGGGAAACCATCACTTGCCGAGTTTTAGTGTAATAGCAAAGGATAACCCCCACTGCGGGCTGCAAAGTCTACTTCGATAATCCTCCTTTTTCCAAATACACATTCGTGAGAAGCTGGATTTTTTCCCATCGACTAATCAAAACAATATATCAGCCAGGATTGAAGACAGAAGCACATGTGAGAGTCTGGCCGCCCTCCCTTAAGTCAGACGTTAAAGAAACCTGCAAACAGGTAACGCGGTGCCACTCTTCTCACTAAGGTTGTGCTCCGGAAAATAGTTAACTCTCATGAAAATATGTTCTTACTGCCAGCGTGTTATTGCTGTTATCTTTACAGAAATTAATAAGTAAGTTTTGGATTTTTGTTCTCAGTTTTAATTTCTCCTACAGTAAATACCAATGGCTATACCCCACATTAAACCAAAGCCCTTTGGGGCCCTCGACTTTTTAAGCGCTTAAAGGGGTGCCAGGACTGACGGTTCGAGAACCACTGGCTGAGGGCATGGGGGGGAGCAGACAGGAAGAGGGCAGAGGGCATGCGTTGCTGTGCTTTGTGGGGCAGGGCTCCAGGAGGGATAACTCTGCCCCCACAGTTGGCCTTGGATTCAGTAAGAGCCTTTGAGGAGAATTACACATCACATCCTATGGTGAGAGAGGCAACCCTGGGCAGGATGGTGACCTGGGTGAAACAGTACTGGCAAGGAGAGGGAAAGGAGGCGGCCACTTCCGAGTTGACCCAGGAGAGGAGGGGTGGCGGTGGTGGCAGCGCGGGAACGCAAGCTGCAAGAGAGGTGACAGGCCCTGGGCCCCCTGCCCCATCAGAGAGTCAGGAGGAGCCAGTGGAGGGGGTGCCCAAGAATTTAGAGCTGAACAGGGAATCCTGCCACCAGCATGCCATTCACAGGATGCCCCGGGCCCTTCCCAGGGACGTGCTAATTACCTTCCCCCACTGGTCCCCACGGGTAACCAGGCTGGAAATGAGCAGAGGCGGGCTCCAGCTCACGTTGCTCTGTGCTGGCTGGGAAAACCAACGATCCCCCGCCCCAGGCTTGGCTCTGGTGCAGAGATGTGGAATTTCCCAGGAAAACATCAAAATCATCACTGAGAGGGGAAGACAGTTGGAAACTATCTTGAAGAAGAGAAAGAACAGAAAAGACAGGCCGGGCTCCCCAGGCACAGCTGTAACGCAGGCGCAGGGGACATGAATGCTGCAATGACCTTTTTCGCCTCACACACAAAGTCCCCAGGACAGCACCCAAACTTGACCCGGGGCCCCAGGGCATGACCTCCTCCCGGGGTTGGAAGCTCAGGGACCCACGGGCCCTACAGCTTGTGCTGAGAGCAGCATTTGAGAGGGAGCCTCTGGACACCCAAGCAGCCACACGTCTGTGTCCGGAGTTCCTAACACCTGACACCCCACACGGAGGCTCGGGTGCAGCACTCCAGCAGACACACCTGTAGGCCCATCCATCCCACATACAGCACTGAGAGCTGCTTTGTACCAGGCACCACATTACAGGCTAGGAGCCCATCAGGAACAATGGCAGAAAGCCCTCCACCCTCACAGGTCTCGGTCTCAGAGAAGTAACCAGGCAACTGGAGCAGGCACCTTGACTGCGAAGCTGTGGGAGCACAGGAAGAGAACCCTAACTGGCCTTGGGTAACCCGGGAAGGCTTTTGGGAGGAGGTGGTATCTGGAAGACCTGCTCAGAAGAGACGGGATAAGTGTAGGTGGTAGGAGTCTTGGGTTTGAATCCTATTTCTTGGCTCAGTGATTCTAAGCCATAGCCTCTCCCCTGTACATCAGAGATATTAGTATCTGCATCATAGGGTTGCTGAAGAATTAAGTAAAATAATGCAGAGAAAGAACATGAGACGAGGACTGCCACATAAATATGAGGTGTTGTATTTATAACCAAGCCAGCTCCTGCTCTTACCCCCGCCAGGTCCAGCCAGGGCAGATCCCCAGACCGGTCCACACCACGTGGGAGCACTGACAGGTCCCCCGGCCCTATCAGCCTCAGCCCTGACCCCCTCCACACACCAGGCCCTGGGCTGGAAGGGGACAACCTCAGGGCCCAGTGCAGCAGATGACAAGCAGGGGTGGCAGCTGCCCACCTCTCCTGGGTCTGTGGAGCGGTGAGCACGATTTAGTGCTGATCTTGAATGAGTGTTATCCTCCAGCAATGGAAACTCCAAGTCACCTGCCTGGGAAGAAGCAGGGAAAAAAATCCCACGGCCATGCCCTCCCCTGGAAAAAAAAAAAATTCTAGGAAACAAAATACAACGACATCTTTTTATTTTGTTTTTTTCGGTAATTATACTAAAGATGAAAAACTCATAATAAACATCTCCCAGTCCCCACCTGCTAACAGTAATTATAATAGACTCAACAATAAATGGTAAAGCAGGGCAGAGCTGCATCTCGGGAATTCTCTAGGGCATGTGGATTAGCTCGGAAAGCCTGAATGATTAAAATACACTAATTAAAATTTTGTGTTCCTTGGTAACTCGTCTGCCTGGGCCCCTGGTGTTGGCAAAATGGGAATTAACGTGACAAAAGCAACACAGAGGGTTTTTGTTTTAAATAAAGAAAAAAAGAGAGAGAGAGAGAGAGAGAGAGGGAGAAGGGAAGATCTATATAAACAAGTTAGACACCAGGAGAAAAGAAAGACGAGGTGGTTTTCTCTCTTTTTCTAAGTGGAGCACCAGGATGTTTAGGACAGGGAAGCATAAGGGGCAGGGTCTGGGCCTGGAAGGGAGTCCCTGTGCCTGCTCTGGGGTCCCGTGAGGGGCACAAGGAGCATGTGTCCAGGGGTCACTGTTTAAAAATAATTACTGGAGGGAGGAGGGAGAGAAGTCGGGGCAGCAGGCGCCCACCCAGTCTGGCTTTCCAACGACATTCCTCTAGGGCGGGCCGCAAACCCCCAACTCCCCGCCCCATGGCCAACGGGACCCTGGGAGGACGCAAGGGAGCTTCTACCCCATTGCAGTTGCACAAAAGAAATTGAACACTTTTGAGTTGCCCTTAGCAACCTAATTGCATCAGTACATTGCACACAGGAGCCAAAGTAACTGAATTTTGATGAAAAGACGGCGGTAATTTACGGCATCACAAAATTAGTTGTCATGGCGACGGGTTAATTACATCTCAAATTAACAATGCAAGTGTGGTGAAATTAAATATAAATCATATTTTCTGCATAAATTATAGGGGTTGATTAGACCGGGGCTCTGGGAGAGGGAAAGGTTGAGCCGCCACGGGCCCCAAGCTGCATTCTGAGCTGCCGAGAGAGGCGCCTGCAAATGCGGGCGCGGATGGGGAGCTCTTGGAGGGGACGGGGGACCAGTGGAGTCAGGCGCCAGGGCTGCCGAGGCTGCCTCCCTCTGCTCCTGCCGCCACTCCACTCACAGGCTCAGCTGGCTCCACGCAGCGCCGGGGCTGTTCCCAAAGTTTGCTTGTGTTTGGATCAAACTTTGGCTGGGGGAGGGGGCGGCAGGCGGGCAAGAAGGAGCGCCGGGGACAGAGGTTCCACCCTCAACCATCCCAGATGACTCTCCGGCGTTCTGTGCCCTGAGCCCCAGAGCACCCTCCACAGATGGCCGGCTTAACCTCGCTCTCTTCAGTTAAACGGGGTCAAATGGTTTCTGAGTCACAGGCATCTGCCTACCAGGGGACAGGCCCCGTGCCACCCGCCAGGCAAACAGCACAGGCCAAGTGGGCAGCATTCATGGTAGCGGCCTGGGGTGTCCAGAGACAGGCTGTGGGTGGCAACAAGCACATCTGGCTGGTCAGGCACCCATGCTATTGACGCCGCTCCCCCCACCAGGGGCAGGGCAGCCTGACCCTGCCTTCCTTGAACTGCGGACAGTAAAAAGCAGAAGAGACCCCAAGGAGCACTGTGCCCACGCCCTCTGGGGGCTCTGCTGGCCGTACGCAGCCCAGGCGCCCAGGCCCCGGTGCCACCCACCTGTTGCTGAGGGCAGCCCTGCCACTGAGCACGACTGGACCAAGTCTGGCTGGGTCTCTGGGAACCCCCAGGCCAGGTGTTTCCCGGAACACCCGGTTGACAGATGCTCTAAAACCATGCCTCTGTCCTCCTGCTCCTGGCCTTGTTTCTCGACTTCTGGAGAACAAAGTAAAACTCTGGTTCACAGATGAAAGCCCCACCTGCTACCTGGACAGAGGTGTCAGGAGGCAATAAAGCCAGTTCCAAACTTTAGTGAGCAGCGAACCGCTGGAGAACTTCCTTAAACCTGCAGAGCCGTCAGGCCACAGCTTCGGAGACCCTGTTCCCCACCTGGAGGGACCAGAATCCACGTTTTTAACCTGCTCCCTGAGAGGGTCGCTACAGGTGGTCCCAGGCCCACACTTAAAGGGCACTGGCAACACGGTGTGTGATCCCAGTTTGCAGAGGAGGAATGGGAGGCCCAGCGGGGTTAAGTCACTTTTGAAGACAGGGCAGAACTGAGATTCAGAGCCACGTCCCAGCAGTCACCCACCACGTGCAGTGCCCCCCCCCCCCAAGGCCGCTGTCACATACCATGTGGGGCCACGTGGGAAACACAGGGACCAAGGGAACCACAAGCTTGTCCTTGAGGAGGGCACAGCCCAGGGTGGACACGGAGGGTCAGGTACACAGACATGGCCCAACGTGTCCAACCCATCACTAGGGCACAGAGACAGGGGAGCAATGGTGGGAACCAAGGGAAGGCAGGGGTCACCACAAAGTGAGTCAGCCAGCCCAGAGCTGTAGGCACTCCCCTGGGGTACCTGGCTGGGGCAGCGGGCTGTGCCATACGTCACCTGGCCCAGGTGGGAGGAATTTCCTGAAAGGCCCCTGCAGAGAGATGAGGTGGAGGAAGGAAGAGAAGGCCCGTGGCGGTCCCCCTGACCACGGATGTGCTTGTGCAGCTCATGAATATTTCAGTGGCCATTTATTTATCCCTGCACCATCCAGCTGCTGGGGCCACAGGCCCAAGGTGGATAAATATAGCCACTGGGCGATCAATGAGGCATCCGCTCCCCCCAGCCACATCCATTAGGCCCCTCGTTCCCACAACCTGCTGGCTGGGCACCTTGTCCTGCTCAATTGGTTTCCGATTTTCATTAGCGGTGGAGGCACAGCCCCACCCCGAGCCTAAGCATCCCCTCCCCCTGCGGGCCCTCCCCCCTCGGGCCAGGCCTGCCGTCAGCCTGGAGGGGTCTTTCCGAGAGCCCAGCCCACCCGAGTGGTGAGGCAGAGAGGTGCAGACTCGGCGGCCCCTGTGCTGCGCAGAAGGTGCTGGGTTTCCCTAGGACTCTTCACCCACCTCGAGGCCAGCTGCTGAGTACCATCTGGTCATAGAAACCTGAGGTTCCCGTTTGCTGGTCCTGAAGTTTCTAGAGAGGGGAACCTCCACTTTCCATACCTGAGGTGAAGGAGCTCGAGGGAGAGTCTGCGGGTTGGGCTGCCACAAGGGGATTCCGGCTCCGTTGGCCACTACTGCTCCCCTAGGCTGGAAGTTGCGCATGGGTCACCCTGGGCTCCTGGCCTCCAGGGTCAGGCCTGCCTCTAACCTACTGCCCCAAGGAGGAAGAGCAGGCTAGCACGCTCTCATTGAGGCCTCGAATCAGAATGGAAAGTGCTAACCAATCCCCAGTCCCGCTCCTCTACCAGGAAGGGCACCTCTCACGTGGGCTGAGTGCGGCACTCAGCCGGGTTGAGACCCCGGGAGCAGTCTCAGCCCTGCCCAGGGGCCTGGTGCCCACCGCTTCATCCCACAGACATCCCTCAGCACCCCGACGTGCAAGACACTGTCCTGGGGGCTACAGCTGGGAACGGGACAGACCCAAGCCTCTGCCTTCCTGGGGCTTGGCCTCTGTGGGGCTGGGGAGGAACAGATAACGAAGACAAGAAACGCCAGAGTTCTAGAGGACAGTAGGACACGGAGCAGGATACAGAGATCAGAGGACGGAGGGAGGGTGACGTGAGCTGCCTCTGAGGAGGTAACACCAGAGACCAGATTGATAAAAGGGAACGTGGCACCCTGGGCCTTCCAGTCTGGGTCCCAAGGGGCTGACGCAAAGGGGCCAGAGGGGCACCCACCCACGCCCTCCTCGGGTGCCAGGTGCCCACAGACCTCGGCCAGTGGCTGGCAGGATGGGTGCCCCCGGGCAGGCGCAGAGCATCCCCCTGGCCTGGGGAAGGGCAGGACGAGTGAAGGGAGACGGGGAGACAATGGCTGGCAGAGGCCCAGGGGCATGAGGCCACCTGCCCCGCCCCTGTGAGCACAGGCCCCTCCTCCAGAGCTGCCGCAGGACAGAAGGGAGCCAGGGCGGCCTGGTGGGAGCTGCGAGGCCACGGGTGATGAGGGCCCCACACAGAGGGCCTTGACCCTCCCTGGCCACCCACCTGCTAGCGTCCAGGACACCAGGGGGCTGGGAGGTGAGAGGCAGAGTGAGCACAAATTCCAGAGGGAGCAGGAGAGGGAGGCAGGCCTGTGCCTTTAAAAGAATTTTCATTTAAAGGCTCTTCTCTCTTCCACCATTTCAGTGATCTATATGCAAATATGCTAATGCATGCAAATTAAGACACCACTTTTAGTCCCAATTTAATAGAAAGCATTAAAATACCATTTTTTTTTCCAAAAAACTCCATATGCATGAAGGAAGGATTTTTTTCTTTCTTTCTTTTTTTTTTTTTTTTTTTTTTTTACTTTTCACTAAAGTCACATTCCGGCAGCAATTTTATGCTGTCAAAATGTTCTCAACGAGGGGAGATTTGACTGGCTTCTCTGAGAGCCAGTCATAGGAAGCTTGGGCTCTGCTTCTCATGGAGTTTTATCTTTTTTTTTTTTTTTAATGGGGGGGGGGTGGCAGGAGGAAAAAAGAAAGTAAAGAAAGAAAGGAAGGAAGGAAGAACGGAAGGAAGGGAGGGAGGGAGGAAAACAAGACACCCAAGAATTTTCTGAAGGGTGGTTTCTAATTCCAGGCCAGGGTCCAATCCACTCTGCGTAAAGCGTGTCATTAAACCACAGCCACCAAAGATGTGCAGGGCAGCCCCGGCCTGCATGTGCTCAGGTCCTGCTCCCTGGTCCGGGCGCATGCAAAGCTCGCGGGTGCTGCTCTTCGCGTGCCACTTGGGGGACAGGCTCCCAGGGGCCCGGAACAGCCAGCCACAAATGCCTAGGGAGGGCAGCACCCGGGAGAGGAGGGGCTGGAGGAGGGCACCAGGGCTGGAGGAGGCACGGGTGGGGGCGCACGCCAAGGGCTGTGGATCTCCACTCCACCCGCTGCTCTGTATTGAAACTCAGCGGCTCCCACTTGGCTAAGAGACCTCTCCCAGAGCGCCCCAGCCCCTCCACGGGACCCACGGCCCTCTGCAGCCTTGCTGGCTTTCCCTTGCTGGTCTTCCCGCAGACCCTTCAAGACACTTCACATTCTTGATCTGAAAGGCCTCTGTCAAAAGCACGGCCCCAGCTCCCTGGCCACCGCTGCTGCGGGCCATCTTCCCGTTGGCCGGCCCTCTCCCCGGGCTGCGGCTCCTGATGCGAGCTCCAGGGCTCCGACTCCCGCACATGCTCCGCCATCGTTCCCGCCTCTCCTTCCCGGTGAAGTTACCTGAGCTCAGGAAGCAGCCAGGGGCTCCGATCACAGCCCCCAGCCCCTCCAGGGGCGATGCCCAGACATTCAGGGGGAAGGGGTAATGGCCAGCCCCCTGTGTGGGTGGCACCCTCGGTGGACAGGGTGTCAGCCCCGCGTCACACCGGGTCCTTGTTTTACAGTCAGGGCACCGCGGAAGCCACCGCCTTCTGTGGAAGGGCATCCCCAGGCCGGGTGCCCAGGTGGGGGCTTCTCCGGTGCTCGCACGTTTACTCTCCTCGGGACCTTACAACTTAGGGACAACCAGCTCCAAGTCACAAACACACAACAGCAAGGCCCAGAGCCGGGAGGCCGCTTGCCCAGTCTCACAGGAAGTCCCGCCAAGGGGCAGTGGGGCCTGTGGGTCCCTCCTACTCCCAGAGCCGGCTGGCGGGCAAGGGTGGCGCTGCCAGCACGGCCCTGCCCCTCCTGGCGGGGCCTCCGCCCGTCCCACGCGGGGCTTCAGTTCTCCGTCTGTATAATGGGAGAGGGAGGCTACACTCAGCCCGGCCCGACTGGCCCCATCTGTTCACAACTGTGTAACAGATGGAAGGAAATCGAGGGGGGGGCGGTGGGTGCTGTTCTCCCCAAGCCGGGGCAGTGAGGCAGCCTGGCTCCCCCGGGCCGCCCCACACTGAGGAACAGCCCTGAAAGCAACTGGCCGGGAGGTTGAGCAGGGTTTAGGAACATGCAGGAGAGAAGGGTCTAAAAGCTGAGACAGAGGAAGGGAAACTGCAGGTTGGGGTTATAAGAGGAGCTTCATGAAATTAGAAAAGTGCTTAGACTGGGCCTGGAGGGACAGTGAGGCCGAAGCCCCGCTCCAGAGACCACTGCGTGGGAAAAAAGAGCAACGGACAGAGAGCACCCAGGGGCAGTGGCCGTGGGCTGGGCAAGGGCCGAGGATGGGGGCGCAAAGCACACAGGAGGTGCACAGGGTCTGCAGGGGCCCAGGGTTGGGGTGCTGGCGGGCCAGGGGGTCACGGGGTTGGGGTTGGGGGGTTGGGAGGTCAGGGGGGCCGGGGGTTTGGGGGGTCAGAGGTCGGGGGGCTGGAGTTGGGGGGCCAGGGGGCAGGGGGTTGGGAGGTCGGGGGGCCAGGGGCCGGGAGGTCAGGGGGCCGGGGTTGGGGGCCTGGGGGTCAGGGGGCCGGGGGTTCAGGTGGGCCGGGGGTTCAGGTGGGCCAGGGGCCGGGGGGTTGGGGGGTAGGGGGGTTGGGAGGTCGGGGGGCCAGGGGTTCTGGGGTTGGGGGGCCTGGGCATCGGGGGGCCAGGGGTTCAGGTCGGCCAGGAGCTGGGGGGTCGGGGGTTGGGAGGTCGGGGAGCTGGGCGGTCAGGAGGTCAGGGGGCCAGGGTTGGGGGCTTGGGGGTTGGGGGACCGGGGGTTCAGGGGGGCCAGGGGGCAGGGAGTTGGGAGGTCGGGGGGCCGGGCTCCACACGCACTCTCGTCCAGCGCACATGGCAAGGCAGGAGGGCACAGCGGCACGGTGCTGACACGGCGGGCCACCCAGCAGAAGCCGTGGTGCAAAGAGATGTAGACATTTACCCGATGGACACCGCTTGGTGCCAAACCCCTGGTTTTATTGTCAAGGGAGAAAACAAAGCCAACCACCGAAACTCCTCAACTGAGAATCCACACAGAGGGAAACGATTTCCCCATCAAACCAGTTTTATTGGATATAAATATCTAATTATTTGTACCAGGCCCTGGAATGCCAGACATTTTGCAGCTTTTATAACACGTGTAGGAGTCTTTACAAACGATGTATATAGCGACACGCACTTGTCGCTGCCCACCTCGCCGTGTGCATGGTTATACGCACAGATACGGCTGTGTAGTAACCACCCTGATTTGAATTTCATCTGAATTTTCTGCTTAGCGAGCAGTTGTGACGCACCCAGAAAAAAAGCTACAACACATTGGTGCTGCTCAGACCCTCTTTCTGGGGGGACATTTCTGCCCCACAAAGCTCAGGAGCAAGGGACACGGCACCACTCTGCAGTGACACACGTGCCCTCGCCTCCCACAGCCCCTCGGCGGCTCTGAGACGCACTCTGGCTTGCAGCACTTTAGACCACAGGACCCACGGCTGCAAGTCAGCACCTCACAAGTGGCACAGACGCGATGTCCCAAACACACAGAAGTACTGACTTTTCAAACACAAAGCACACGATCGCGCTTCATAGCAACCCCTGTGTCAGCTTGGCACAGACCGTGGAGGGCGACAAAGAACCGGGCAGGGGGCGGGGGGGGGGGTGTCTTGTGGGGAATAATGTGGCTCAGCCTGTCATCTGGAGACCCATCCTCATCTAGAATTAATGCACTAAAGTTCTTTTGTTTTTCCCCTAAATGGTTTTAAAGAGACAGCGAATTCTCCGTCCGGACCCAGGGCCGCAGTGTGCAGCTGGCCGGGCTCTGTGGAGAACAGGCGGCCGACTGCAGCCAGGCCGGGACCAGTGTCCATCCACCCCTGCCCCCCCCATCCTGCTGCCGCGGGGGCTTCTCCCAACTTGGAGAAAGTTACAGAGCTCCCGGCCTGCTGGCTGCCTCCCTGCAGCTCAGGGCCCGCATAGGGGTGCGGCGGGCCGGGCCGGGGCAGGGCGGCGGGGGTCAGCTGGCAGCAGGGGGGCCGCTGGGGTCAGTGCCTAGAGAGCTGCAGGGGGGCCACGAAGGCCAGTTCCCCAAACAGGAGTCCCCAGGAGCTCCCCAGGGGTCCCTGAGGAGAGAAGGGCTGAGGCTGGGGACAGGAGGAGCCTGGGCCCGGACCACAGCACTCTGGGCGCCCCGAGGGGAATGGCGGTCGGGGGAGCCGCCCCTCGAGGCCCGAGGCACGAAGGAACCACTTCAGTTTGAGCACTACCTGGGCAGACAGGCCAGAGGCTGGCTGTGCACTCGGGTGCTGGGAAGGGGCCCAGGCACATGTCCGGGCGCCGCTGGCTCAGACCAACGGGCTCACGGGGAGAGTGGGCTCTGCGTCTCCAGTGACAACCTTCTGAGAGTGCCTGCACCCCCTGTGCCTAGAGACCTGTACTCAGGGGGCCGGGGGCCGGGGGCGGGGGGCCGGGGAGCCGAGAACAAACAGCAGCAACAGGAACAGAGTTGAGCCATTTCAATTATTCATATGCCAGATGGATTCTTTTCCTGCCTTTTTTTTTCTATAAAAATAAGGAGGGGTGGGGGAGTAGGTCTTACGACAGTCTCCAAAACGGGGGGAGGAAGGGGAAAGGGAGAAAACACAGAAATCAAGCCCCTCTTTTGTGCCCATCCCCTTCAGCGGAGACCCTGGTCTCCCGACGGGGGGCGGGAGCAGGAGGAGCGGAATGCCCCATCGGGCAGAGATCAGAGGTGTCCTTAGGTTCTCTAGGAGCGAGAGCAAGAAGCGAGGAAATGGTTGAGGGGAGGGGGGGGAGAGAGAGAGAGAGAGAGAGAGAGAGGAGCACGGAGCATGGGGGGGAGGCAGGCAGAAGAGGGTTCCGACCTTCTGTGAAGGATATAAAAAATCCAGCCGCCTCGGGGGACACCCAACTATCTAGCATATTGCTGTTAAAATGTCTGCAAAATTTAATACACTTGGCATGCCATCTAATCAGTCCTTGGAAACTCGGGCACTCTCTCCCTCCCATAGTCACACCGCCTCAGACCTCACGTCTGTGGGGTTCCCACCCTGACCCTGTGCCCCAATTTTAGATAAAGTTCCCCCCCCTCCATAAAACCAGCTGATGTGGCTTTCAGGACACGTTTCATCCTGAAGTTCATCCAAGGTCCAGAATCTAGAAGGTTTTGTAGGAAGCAGGTGGTGCGCAGAGAGAGCCAGGGGTGGGGTCCTGCGGCCAGGGCTTTGGTTCCCAGACTTGCGGTGGGGAGTGGGCTGCATCAGTAGGAGAGAGGAAGAATGTGAGGGGCGAGGGAACGTGGTCCCTGATGGCCAGGCAAAGGCAGCTCCATCCAGCGAAGCCAGCGAGAGCCTTTAAGTGGCTGCCCGGCTGGCACACAGCGAGCGGCAATCTCACCAGAACACACACATGCGCCGCGGCACACGTGGAATATGCCCGACCGGGTGCTCTATCGATCCATCCACTACTGGGAAACTTCAGTGAGCCCCAGAGGATCCTCCAGCTACTCCAAGTCCCCAAAAACCAACCAGGAAGTTTCCAGATCAGCCCCAGGAATGGCTGCCCGACCTTCTACCCCAAGCACGGCAATCAGAGCCCAGCATGACTTGGATATTTTGGCAGGTCACCACCTGCTTCAAAGTGACAAAGAGAGACCTGTAGAGCTCCTGAACGGGCCTGGAGGATCCATTCCCAAGACCATCACCTTCCACCCTATGGAAATGGAGTTCTTACCAAATCTTTTGTATTTCCTCACCTCCGACTGACTCAAAGTCTCAGAAGGCCTTAAGTAGGCCGTAAGAGAGTCAGGGAGCCCCAGAAAGCCTGCACCATGCTAAGGCAGTGGCTCTTCACGGGACAGCAGTCACGTGGGACAGGCCAAGGGTCAGGGGAACCCAGAGTCCCCTCCACCTGCTGGAGAAAACCACGGGGGCCTGGGACGCAGAGCACAAGCGACCCCTACTGAACCTCCCTTCGCCTCACCAGGCAGGTAGGAGGGTCGGCAAATAGGGGAACAGAACCCAAGGGGGTGGAGACTGGGGGTGCTACCCAGGTGGGCAACCCACCTAGCTACCCAGGGCCCCACACTCAGAAGGGCACGTGCTGTGCTGTCACTGTTGTGAAACTTTTTTTTTTTAAGATTTATTTATTTGAGGAGGGGAAGGGGCAGAGGGAGCGGGAGAGAGAGAGAGAGACTCCCGAGCAGACTCCCTGCTGAGCATGGAACCTGAGCTGGGGCTCGATCCCAGGACCCTGAGTTCACGACCTGAGCCCAGACCAAGAGCTGCACATCTAAGTGAATGAGCCACACAGGTGCCATGTCATGAAATTCTTTGAAAAAAAAAAAAAAAAAGATACTCTGATCTCCCCTATTTTCATTTTGCATTGGGCCCTGCAAATTATGTGGTTGGTCCTAGGTGTGGGTTTTGGGAGATCAGAGGATCTGGATGTGAATCCCAAGGCTCTGCCCCTATAAGCCAAGTGACATCAGAAAAGCCACTTATTATCTCTGGCTGCAGGGAGCCTCACCTATCAAGTGGGGTGATCACACCTGCTTTCCCGGGGGCCGGAGAGGACTTAGGGGCAAAGTGGGCAAAGAGCTTTGGGAACATGGTTGCACGCTCTTTAAATACAGAGTGCACTGACCAAGAGGAAAGACTGAGGCCAGTTCGTGTTGTGGTGGCTTCCTCCCACCCCAAGGATGACTTGCCCCTTGTAGCAACATGTCTGCTTTCAAAGCACTGTGGAAGGGAAGCCTCTGGCATACCCAACCCGCTGGCCCCATTCTCATTGAAGAAAACTGGGACAGAGTCAACAGATGACCTGCCTGTTGTCACAGAGCCGCCTCCAGGCAGGGCAAGGCTAAGGACATACTGTTCCTGCTGTCCAGGCTCTGCTGTGGCCACAGGACACTTGAGATGGGGGCAGTGAGAAGGAGAAGGAGGCAGGATTTGGAACGGGGGGACGGAAAGGCTTCATTCCATTCCATTCCATCACACACATGCACACGCACACACAACTTGTGTATGCATGTGAGCGCGTACGCACAGAAAACTAAAGCTGAGAACTTCACCAAAAAGAAAGATCGTACCCCTGTTCCATCGAAACTTATTTTAGGGCAGGAGGTAATTGCCAAAGACCCAAATAAAAAGCCAACCACAAGCTGTAAAGGGCTCCAAGTCTTTAATTAGACCCCAGGAAAAAACTGGCAAAACGAAAATGAACGTAGGAGAAGGCTCCCCGAGGAGGGAATATGCATGTGGCCCTTTCCCGCTTCCCCAGGCCAGGAGCTTTGGGTGAAGGCACCCCTTCCTGCGCTGGGCCCCGGAGTGTCGGCTCGGCCCTCCATGAGCGCGGGCACCACGCCAAGCACTGCACACCCCAGGCGAGGGACAGGCTTGGTCCTGGCTCCTTCTCCCAGGGCCTTCCTAGGCCCCGGCCCCGGAGGCTGGCCCAACATTGGGGTGCCTTGAGGCTGAGGGGAGGCTGAGCTCTTCCTACCTGGAGGTGAGGGAGCAAGGAAAGGGGAAAGCTTTGGTTCTGGAATGGCCTTTGACTCACTGAAAAATGTGCCCATCAAGTCACAAGACCTGGCTCCTTGGCCACTGCCCAATCCTACCCACATGACACTGCTCCCATTGCCTGGAGCTGTCCTCCAAGCTGTGACTCTAGACCCTTGTCCTGGGTCCCTGTGGAGTTGGGTGGCCCTGAGTCATGTAGGCAAAGCAGATGCCTCAAGGCCTTTCCTCACATGGTCCCTCCAGGTGAGGGTGTGCTCTCAGGAACCCTCGGGGTGATGACACGCTGTCCCACCCGAGCAAGGGAAGCGTGCAGAGCCCTGGGCTCCAGGCGGCGCTGGCCACCCCATGATCCATTCTGGAGCCCCTGCCTGGCCCTGGTCCTTGGAGGACACAGGGGACCCTGGACTGGGAGGGGGGGAAGCTGGGAAGAAAAAGGAAGGTGGGGGTGTGCAGAGGAGGATGTCCATACTCTCACCCGTCATATAAACAGATGACCCAGTAGACTGACCAAATCCCATGGTGGGCAGATCTTGAGAAGCGCCAAGACCAGCATGAACCCTAGCGCTGCAGAGGCAAAGGCCTGCATCCACGTGAGAACGACAGCTGGCCCCAGTGGCAGAAGACAGGCATTCCACCCCAAAGCCGGGGAAGAACCCGGAAGGAATGGGCCCAGCCCACAGGCAGTATAGGGCAGCCTGCCACCCGCCACACAACCCCCCCCCCCGCCCCCCGCCCCTGCGGCATGGCAGGCTACTGAGATAGCTGTACGAATCGGACCCCGCCTCCCCTCCCTGGGGCCATCAACGGCAGTGGGGCAACCATGCTGAAGACCCTAGTCCTGGGATACCTGGGGGGCTCAGTGGTTGAGAGTCTGTCTCTGGCTCAGGGCATGACCCCAGGGTCCTGAGATTGAGTCCCACGTCAGGCCCCCCACATGGAGCCTGCATCTCCCTCTGCCTGTGTCTCTGCCTCTCTCTGTGTCTCTCATGAATAAATAAAATCTTAAAAAAAAAAAAAAAAAGACCCCGGTCCTGCTGTCATGCATCACCACAGCTGCCTGAACTGGAGCTGCCACCCCCACACCTGGCTCCCCCACCGCAAGGGGCCCTCACTGAGCGGGCTGCATGATGCTCCCCTGGCCCTCCTCTGGGCTGGCCTCTTCTAAGCCTCTCCTAAGAGGACGTGCTCTAGAACCCCGCCGAATGGATGGGCCAGCCCTTACCTGCTGCCAAGACCACCGCCTGCTGGAGTGGTGGGCCGTGCCCTGCCGGATATGCTGTATTCTTTACCAACTTCCTTTCCCAGCTCTCAAACAGAAGGTCAGCAGCCACAGGTTAGCAGGAGGCCAAACAGCAACAGGGGCAGTAGCACCTACGGGGCCCGGACCCTGCTGCGAGCACCGTAGAGGCCACATCCCTGCAAAGACGGTACTGTTGTGTCCATTTTACAGAGGAGGATGTGGAGGTGAAGCGCGGTGAAGTGATGGCCACACATGGACGGGGGCGGGCGGGACGGCAGCCCAGGTGCTGCTCTCTCCATCAGCCTCTTCCCCGACCCAGTTCTCGTGTCCGGCCACTCGTTCTAGGCCTGGCTGACCTCTCCCTGCTGGAGGCTGGATTCTCTGGTTACTGGTTTAATGCAGGTCCCTTGTACAGAGTGTAAAGCAGGTGATAAGCACGACTCCATTCCTAGCTCCCCACCACGCCCTGTGGTGAAGGTCAAGGGCTGCATGGCCACAGCAAGCTGGAAGGTCTTCCCAGGATGAGAAGCAGACATGAACCGGCCTCCCAAGGCAGCCCCCCTCAGCATGCCCCCACACCTCCCATGGGCCCCTTGCTGCTTGCCTTGGCCTCACAGGCTTCCATCCATTAGGGGGAGTGGAATCCCTCCTGGATGAGCCCAATGGCCACTGCTTCCCAACTTCCTTCCTAGCTTGGGAACGGGATGGAAGAAGCAGTCCAAGCTCCTGGCAGAGGCAGCAGGAATCCTGCTAATTAATTAGCTTTGCGTCTTCCCCGAGTGCTCACCAGACACAACCAGATGGTCCCAGAGACGTGCCCTCTACGCCCGTCCTCCCCTTAAGATGACGTCACACCCTCACCTCACACCCTCACCTCACACCTCGCCTCCAACTTCCCTTCCTATATTGCAACCCCCCCCACCCCGCAAATCCCCTTCTCTCCCCCAGCCAGGCCTGGGCCCAGAGAGCCCCAGAGGGACAGGAAGGAGAACGAGAACGCTGGTTCAGGTTTGCAGTGGAGACAGTTCTAAGCGGAGGCAAAGTTTAGACAAGACTTCACTTTCTTCCTGCCTTCAAACAACTCGGGTGGGGGTTGGGGGAAGGGGACCCAGGGCTGAGCCTGCCCCTATTTCTTGGAAGTGTTAAGCGATGACTCTGTGTTCAAAACACACTAACTTAAACCCCAAACAATCAAGGGTCGGCCACCCTGCCCCAAGAGAGCACCACACAGAAGCTGCTCTAGTTAGAAGCAAAAAGCTCACTGGGGCCTCGGCAGGACCACGACTCCTCCACTGGCTCTCTGTTGACCCCTCGGGGTCCTTGGTGGGGTGATGCCTGTCAGGGGCATGACTGTGCCCGCCAGGTGGCCAGCCTGTACAAGCACAATCAGCCGGGCATCGAGCAAGGGAACAGCAGGGGCCCAAGGGCAAGCAAAGCTGGAGGCACAGCTGAGCAGCCCTGGTTGGGACAGCAACGGGCCCTGTGTCCGGAGGCCAGCACCTGGGAGATGTGGGCTCCTGCTGGGGAACCTCAGTCTTCGGTGCCTTGGTTTTCCCACTTATAAAAGGAACCTGAGCAGGATGACCCCTGGGGCTGCAGGGAGCAGGCCGGAGGTGCTGCACGGCCGTGGCCAGCACCAGGTCTGCTCACGGTCGGCACCCAGGAGATGCCAGCTGCGGTTTTTACTGTTATTATTCTTATTATCATCGTTTTCAGGAGCATCGTTCCTTTTGATTCCAAACACTCCGTGGGCCTCTTTTCAAACCGAGCTACAGAGTCATGGGGCACATCTGAGCTCACCGCCTAGAAAAGCCACATTTCCCAAAATGTTTAGTCCAGAATCAAAACCGGCGAGGAGAGGGTAATGAAGATTTGATTAGAGACTGTGAGGGCTCTGGCCGTGTCACGAGCCCGCGTGACCCCAAACTGGCCCACCTGGGCTCCACGAGGCACCCACCTCAGAGCACATGACTGGCCCTTCCAGGCCCATGGGGTGGGGGGTGATCTTTGGGACAAAACACCATCACCTAGGGTAGCAAGGGTTAACACTGGTGCTGGGAGAGGCCGGCAGCACGGAGCACTCCCTGTTTATTAATAAGCTATTTATCACCAGCTTTGCTTTTAATGCCATTTGGGCTTAATGTCGTTAATGAAATATAAATGCCCATGCTAACGATGTGGGTCAGAGGCAGCACGGGCAGCAGACGGTTCGCGAAACAGGGCCAAACCACCGGGCACGCTGGGGAAGTGGCTGAGAGCTCGCAAGCGGAAGAGGTTCCCACCGGCTCGGCACCCCCAGCCCCCACTGCCTGGCTGGCTGTGCCGGGAAGGCTGGGAGGGGGGCAGCCGGGCTGGAGAGAGGAGGCCCCGGGGGCACAGGAGAACTCCTAGAGAATGGCTCCCACCTCTCCTGGCCCCAGGGCCCTGAGCACTGCCAACGGAGGAGGAGCCAGGTGAGAAGGGTCCCGAGGGCACAGTGGGAGCACAGTGGGATCCCGTACTAAGGACGGACTCCAATAAAGCCCACCCAGAGTGCAGCCCAGGCAGCCCGACCCCACTGCTGGTGCACCCTGGAAACCTGGCCCGGGCTATTCGGCCACCTTGGGGTGGGCGCAGAATGGTCAGCAGATGGGCGTGCCTGTTCAGGGCCCCGAGGCCTTGAACCTGGAGGTGGTCCTACGTGGGGGTCAGGCAGGCTGTTGTCCCTGACCTACCTGACCTGGTCTGCCCCCCCCCCAGGGGGCCCTTCCTGCTGACCTCTCCCCACGCTCAGAGAGATGATGACCACCTAACCCAGATTACCCTGGCAACGGCCCGCCTTCCCCTTGGGAGAGGCCCAGACTATTCCCAGAAGGGAGGTGGCCCTGGGACATCCTTCCCAGGCTGGAGGCCACTGATTCCTCAGAGGAGACTTGGACTCTACTCATCCAAGGGCCACCTGGGTCCAGATAGAGCTGACCTTTGCTCCACCCTCCTCATCCCGCAGCAGCAGGCCAGTGGAGGCCACTGGGCCCTGGCCCCACCTTGCTCCCCCCAAGGGCTGCCTCTTCCAGAGGGAGCTCCAGGCTATGGCTGGGAGGGAGCCCAGCAACCTCTGCCCCTCCCTGCTCAGGACTGTCGAGAAAATGCAAGACGACTGGCGAAATCTGAATTTCACATAAACCTGGCAGGCATACTTTTTTAGTGTACATCCCCGATATTACATAGAACACACTTAACTAAAACTTAACTTGTGGTTTATCTGAAATTCAAATTTCACTGAGCACCCTGTATTTTTTTTAAGTTTTTATTTTAGTTCCAGTTAGTTAACATACAGTGAGTGTTATGTTCATTTCAGGTGTACAACACGCAGGCTGTGTTTCCATTTGCTAACTCTGGCCACTGTAGCCCGCTTCTCAGCAGGTGACACCTGGCAGGTGGGTGAGCAGGGCTGCAGCAGACAGGGAGAGAGGATGGAGACCCCTGCCCATCTCTGGACAGCAATCCTTCTTTCCAGAGGCTCTGTGGGTCCGCCCCCCACCCCCCTCGCCGAACCTCTCCCATGGTCACTGCTCACCGTCTGGTGCCACAGCTCACCTGTGGGGGTCCCCTCTCCCTGCACCCCTCAAAGTCACCTCCACGTCCCCAAGGAGTACAAGGCTCATTTGCTGGGGCTTGGTGGAGCTCAGCTCAGCGGCTAATCCCCTGGGTGGCTCCTGTCAGATTATTAATTAGCTAAAGCGGATCGGTCCTAGAACAACATGCACTTGGACTTCAGATAAAGCAGGCCAGGGAAGCTGGGCGGGGGGCTGCTTAAAGTGACAAGAGTCTGTTTCGGAACTGCTCCCTGAAGAGGACCGAGGGGCAGGCAGAGACAAGGGCGGGTGGTTTGCAACAGAGCCCTCAGCACCCCCTCCCCTGCTCTAGAGAGCACACCTGGACGGTGCAGACGCACCTCGGGACCTGGGAGAGGAGAAGCCGTGACAGCTAGGTCTCACTTTTTGATAAAGAGCTTGTGCCTAATCAGAGCAAACCACCCAGAGGTCTTCCAAAAGCTTCTGATTTCACTTGGGGTAACAGCTACGAGGCCTGCGGGATCTGGGCCCCCCCAAGCATCCCTGTGACCTCACGTGGCATCACCCCACAAACTGCCCTCCAACCAGCCAGGCCACTCTCGCGTCCGTCCAGGAGCTCACACTTGCTGCTCCCCCAGTGGGAACACTCTTCTCTGGGGTATTAAGTAGGGGGACTCGATCCCTCACCCTCCTCTGTCCTTACCCAAACGTCGCAGTCCCACTGCTGCGTCCCTCGGATGCCACACCTAGAATTACAAACCCCCATGGCACCCTGCCTGCATACTACTCTCCAAACCTGCTGGCTTTCTCCTGGACACACATGGCCATCCAACAAATACTATACTTCTTTATTTCGTTTGTCATTTGCCTCCCTCCACTAAAATGCAAATCTCACAGCACAGGAGGCCTTGCTCCGTTCATTCACTGCGGCGGTTCGGGTCCAGTTTGCCGTGTCTCTCAGTAAAGGCTTGACAAATGAATGACGGAGGTGAAGGTCAAGACTCGGACCCCCACCTCTTCAGCTCTGAGCCAACTGTGGCTGAGCCCTAGGCTGCCCTGGGGGCTCCCTCGGCACCTGCCACCTCTCCCACCGACTCCCCCTTCCCCAGCTCTGGTCTCACATAGGTAGGTGCTCCTCCTACCCCCTCCTACCGTCTTCCCTAAGATGCATTTCTAACTCTGGGTCTCCTGAGGGACGGCCTTGGGGACCCATCTCCCGGCCACCCAGACCCGATCCTCCCAGCCGGGCCCCCTATGGGCTCTGTCCCAGAAGCAGGGGGCGGTGGGGTAGCAGTGAGGGGTGAGGAGAGGGAGCAGGGACTCCCAGCTGCTGCCCTGGCCCAGTTCAGCTGCCGGCAAACTCCTGGGCTTGGATTGTTTTGACTTGAGTCGGTGAAGCTGAAATATTGAGTCACGACGGCCCTAAACTTCATTACCAGCTTTTAGTGCAGATTACTAAAGGAAAAAAGTTGCTTTTAATTGCTTCTCCCGATTAGCATTTCTGGAGAAGAAACTAGTGATTAATTACACCTTACCATTTCCACCCGCAGGCCACAGGGGTCCCAACCCCAGGCTACCACACGGAGGCTCAGGGGCAGGAACGGCGTCTGCTCCGTTGGGGCCAAATCAGAGCCAAAACTCAGAGTGGGCAGCAGAAGGGGAGGAACAAGCCCTGAGCCGACTTAGCAGAGTGGCCATAGCTAATGGCGGGGGACGGCCAAGGGTCCCCACACTGGGCTGCCTCTGGCCCCCGTGGGGTGTCCTCTGGGCTGAAGGGCTTTCACCCAGACCAGCTCTACACCTGAGTGGATCCCGGAATAGCAGAGGCTGGGGCCGCTGGGGACACAGAATAGCAGGAGCTCCAAGATCTGCAATAAAGGACGATGTGTCCACAGCCACTGGGATTCATTCCTCTCTGGATGCAACCTTGTGGTCCAGCTCCCCCAATGCCCCAGAGTGCTCTCCCTGTGGAGGTGCCAAGGTCACAAGGACAGAGGCAGGGCACAAGACCTTAGCCCTCCAGAAGCCACAGGCCGTTGTCCCCCTGGAGCACTCGTGTCACCAAATGAAGAGGGGCCCCTCGGTAGCTCCAGGCAGGCAGGCACCACCCATCCTCCCCAATCCCTCTCCCCTTGGGTGTGACCCAGGGGCTTCCCCGGTCTGCTAGGGAACAGGGGACAACTGAGGAAGGAGGTGAGGCCCAGGGTCGGGGGTCAACAACATCAGGCCGAACTCTCACACAGAACAGAAATCAGAAGGGTCAGCGACACTTCCCACACCTTACTATTTCTTTCCCACCTCTTCATGGACCCTTCCCCACACCTCGCAGCTCAGCCATCCTCCAGAGCATGCGGTGACCCAGGGGGGCACAGGGCTGGTCCCCTCAGCCCCTCAGCCAGCACCTCCCCGATCCCACCATCCACACGGCACCCCAGCTGCCTGCCTGCAGCGCCAGCCCCACACCAGATCAAAGCCCAGGAGGAAGGAGTCGAACTGTCCAGGCCAGTTACGAGTGAAGGCCAGGGATCTAGAGCAGACGTGGAGGCCGAGAGCAGAAGAGCCTCCCAAGCACGCAGACACATGCACCTGCCCACCCAGACATGCCCGCCCCAGGGCTGAGCCCAGGGTCTGGGTGCTGGCTGACACCCCCTGGGAGCCAGGCAGAGGCACCAGACGCATCCTGGGACATGCCTGTCACCCTGCAGGACGTGGCCAGCCTGCCCTCCTGCTCCCTCGCCCCTCCCCTTGGAGGTCAAGCGTCCAGAGCTTCCCTGGAGGCCGAGCTGGCCCATGTGGCCGGGAATATGTTGCTAACACGGGCAAATCTTCACTGGGGCCCCCGCCACCGGCTGTGACAGCTCCCACCGGTTCCAGCCAGGCCTGCTGTTTGAGCCGTGCAGCCGTCGGCCGAGGGTCGAGGATCGCTTCACTGTTAGTGCATCACGGCTTGGGGGCCTTCCCCATCCTGGCCCAAGCACATGAGACCAAGGCCCAGGAGAGCAGAGCCTCATATCAGATGCCCGGGAGAAAGGGATGGGGGCCCAAGTCTAATCTGATGGGGTCCCCACGGGAATTCACACCGTGAACTGTGAGATGACTGGCCACGCGTGAAGGCTGCTGGGCTCCCGGCCCACACACTGGGGCTGGAACTAAGCTGGCCCCGGTGGAAACACGGTCTTAGGCTGTGTGACCGGATGCAGGGGAGAAGGCATGCAGACGCTCAGCCCTTGAGAGCACGGATCATGCTCCAAATCGCAGTGACAAGAACTGTATGAACTAGACCCAATCTCAAAGCCAGCGCTGAACCCTCTGGGGCCGTCTCTGGGCCAAAAGGAGAGCGAACTTGGAAATCCCTACTGAAAACAGTGCCAGAGACGAGCGGGCCCCTGGCCTTCCCTCAACGTGGTGCCGGCCAGCGGTGCGCAACCCACCCAACAGCACAGTGCGGCAGGGTGCCTCACCCTCATCCACAAAATGTGTGGCCTCCAAGGGCCACGGGTGGTTCCTGGCACTGTCGGGTGGGGGCGTGAGAGGGGAGGAGGTGCGGGCCCACGTCGTCGTCGTGGGGGCTCCCAGAATGCCTGCGTTGACCTGGTGCCTTTGTTCGCCATCTGCTCCCACAGGGAAGCCCTACAAACCCCTCCTAACGCCTCGACGCGCTTCCACGTCCTCTAGGCAGCGGCCCCGGCAGCCTCCCCTCCAGCCTCTCAGGTTCTCTCTCGTGCCACCCATGCTCCCCACTGCAGCCCCAGCCATCTTTGTATTTATTTTATTTATTTACTTTTTAATAAGATTTTGTTTATTCACAAGAGACACGGAGGGAGAGGCAGAGACACAGGCAGAGAGAGAAGCAGGCTCCGTGCAGGGAGCCCCATGTGGGACTCGATCCTGGGGCTCCAGGATCACACGCTGGACCGAAGGCAGATGCTCCACCGCTGAGCCCCCCTGGGGGCCCGCCAGCCACATCCCATTACCTCCATGCTCAAAAATATCCGGTGGCTTCCCCAAGGAATAAACCCCTCTCCCCTGGCACACCCACCCTTCCAACCGTGACCACCTCCTGGCCACCAGGACCTTCTTTCTGCCATGAACGTACTGAGCTCACCCCACCCCAGGACCTTTAGACTGGTCATCTTCTCTTCCTGGGACATTTTCTGCCTGCTGCTCGGGTGGCTGTCCACTTCCTGTCCTTCCATCTCAGCTAACCATCACCTCCTCAAGGGGCCTCCTCTGACTGCTGCTCACCTCACACCACTTCATCCTATGTCCACTCTGCGCCAATGGGCTCCTCGTCCCCTCTAGGGGACTCCTTGTCTGCCGGCCCAACTACAACTCCACGGGAGCGGGGGCTGCCTGCCCACTCTGCCCGCAGACACCAGGCCCCCAGTTGCTGTTGATTGAATATAACCAGGTCGAGGGGCGTCTGGGGGGCTCAGCGGGTTAAGCGCCTGCCTTCAGCTCAGGTCATGATCCCAGGGTCCTGGGGTTGGGCCCCACCTGGGGCTCCCTGCTCAGAGGGGAGTCTGCATCTCCCTCTCCTCTGCCCCTCCCGCTGCTCGTGCTCTGGCTTTCAAATAAATAAATAAATAAATAAATAAATAAATAAATAAATAAATAAATAAAATCTTATTTAAAAATGTATAACCAGATCTTACAGGGCACCGCCAGAAAGGGGGAGAGTCTGAACCAGACAGGAGTAGGTCTGCGGACCGGGCCCGAGCACGGACTCCCCGCGGAGCTCGGGTGAGGAAGGACACCTCTGAGACACGGGTCAGCCCTGCCCCAGAGGACGCAGGCCTGGTGCCAAACCTGGGAAGGGGCGGGTGAGCGCGGAGGGCCTTGGCCACCACAGCCCTTTCCAGGGCCCTCCCAGTTCCTGAGCTTCATTATTAAGCCTTAGACGGCCGATGCCAGGATGCAGAAGCCCCACAGGACTCACGCAGCCCGTCCCCTACGCCAGCATCACCCCTGGGAGTCAACAGGGAGTGGAAACTTCAGAAAAGGAAAAACTAATAGGCATGTTTTGCTGAGGGAATGAAGAAAACAAAAAGCCTGTCACTGAGAACAGAAGGGGCCACGTTCCACCTTCAAAGCGGGGGCTCCGCAGGCCCGTTGGCAGCCTGCTCCCGCGCTGGGCCCAGGCTGGGCCAGGGAGACCAGCCGGAGGCTCGGAGATGTGAGGGCCTGCCTTCCTGGGACCCATGACCATCAGAGAAGCAGAGTCAGGCAAGAAGAGCCCAAGGGTACAGACATGCAGGTGCTTGTGCCAAAAACCCAGCAAGACGGTGGTGCCAGCAGTCTCGACATGGCCATCAGGGGACAACAGAGGCAATCTCAAATGTGCAGAGGCCACTCCTGAAGCATGATGGCCTCCAGACGCCAGGAAGAGCCGGCCACCCAGCCGCTCCACCACGGCAGCCCAAGGAGGCGACATTTACATCTGATTTGCACACCCCTGCCCTGTACCAGGTTTCCGCTAGTCCCCGAGGTGGCGCGGCCTGGAAGGAAGCAGGCCTACAGCTTTGGGGACCTCTCAAACCCCAGTGGGCACCAACACACCCGTTGCTGCCAAGTGTTTCCTCCCTGCAAGTTCAAAGTCCAGAGCTGTGGAGCCCAGCCACAGAGGGAGGGGCAAGACACACCTGCCCATGGCGCCCCCAGGGCGGGTCGGTGCTGGGAAGTAAGCTGGGGCTGCTGACTGCTGCTTGGCACACACGGGAGGCGTGGCTTGCGGCCTCGCCCTCCCAGCCAACCTCTGGGCACTCAGCCTCAGCCCTGACCTCACACCGTGCCCGCCAACTGCCTCAGCACCTGACCCCGCTGGCCTGGTTCCCCCGGGATCCCAAGAGAACACTGACAACCAGTGTGCGCGAAGTCACCCACTGTGTGTCAAACCCCCACCGCAAAAACCGCCAGGTCTGCTACCCACAGGTAGATAGGTGATAGCACCAGCCTTGTGGACCACCCATCCCTGGTGGGAGTGGCTCATCAAAAGACACCTATGGGGGCACCTGGGCGGCTGGGTCGGGTGAGTGCCTGACTCTTGATTTCAGCTCAGATCGTGATGCCAGGGCCGTGGGATCGAGCCCCTTGTGGGGCCCTCCCGGGCTCTGCACCCAGCAGGGAGTCGGCTTGAGACGCAGGCTCCTCCTCTCCTCCTCCCCCTCTCCCTGCCCCATGCCACTGGTTCTCTCTCTAAGAAAATGAATAAAATCTTTAGGAAAAAAAAAGACACCTTTGGTTTCCTCTATGAGGGTCCTTCCTGGGCTGGAGGACCACCTGAGCGTGCCCCAACAAGTCACACACGAGCTCAGAGCAGTGCAGTGGCCTCTGGTCATGCAGAAGGACTGGACCTACTGCCCCCAGAGGGGACATGCTTGGCTCCAGGAGTGCTGTCTGCTAGGGCACAGGCCTCACCTAGAGTACCATGTGCTGCTGGCACCACTCAACGTCATACGGTGGTGACGCTGGGAGGACTCTTAAAGGCCAGTTATTCCAATCTCTTTATTCTACAGGTGGTGAAACCAAGACCCAGAGAGGAGAAAGCAGTGACTCAATGTCAAAGCCAGGGCCAACGTGTGGCATCCTGTCCCTAGACCAGGGGTCCGTCCTCAATCCTGCGTCCTCTTACTCTCATCTGGGTGCCTGAGCTACCAGCCAGGTCAGGACCCTCTGAGAAAGGCCTACCAGGCCCTCTCCTAAGAAGGAACCCCCAAACTGGCCAACCATAGCCCCCACCCACATTTCCCAGACACATCTTGGGGATCAGGAGCAGCTACCTTTGCATCCCAAGAGGCCAGGGTCCGAAGTCCACTCCAATGCTGGAGCTGCAGGATCCCCTTCTACAGCAGGGGTTGACAACCGTGGAGGCTAGAAGGGCAGGTGGGATGTAAGGGGTCTTTGCCTTCGGTCAGCGAGGTCTGTTTGCCTACCAAAATGAGAAGGGAAAACAGATTAGTAGGCTACAGTGGAGACCCACAAAACGACTCCAGAGAGGAGGACAACAGATGGCGTGGTTCTGACACTTCGCATGGTAACCGTTGGCCAGAAGTTCTTGGTCAGAGATTCTCGGACCCTGCCTGCCAATCAGCAGACGGCGCTGCCGTGGTGCATGCCATGCCTGACCCTACAGCCAATGCACCCTGTGCACAATTATTAGCCAACTGCTAAGCAGCTGTCACACCTGACAAAAGAATCAAGATAATAGGCCAATCAGATGCCACCCCAGGTAGTAACAGAGTGATCACACCCGGGCTCGGCACCCCGGGTAAAAGGTCAGCCTGACAGCGGTCCAAGAGGACAGTGGAAGCCAGATCAGACCCACGCGACCGAACCAAGCCTTGGGCTCCCCAACGGCCCGCCGCTCCCTCCAGACTTTCCCAGGGCGGGAACCCAGCTGCTCCCATGACCCCCCAGTAGCCTTGTGGGAGTCTCTAAAAATGGAATCAACAGGTGTCTCTGCAGTGACCCAGGATGGTCAGTTTGGTTTCTTCCCTCCCCCCCCCCCCCCAGGTCCATGCTGGTCCTGTACCATCTCATCCCATAAAACAGGATAGAGGGTGTGTACACACCCCTGAGAGGGGGCTGCTGAGATTCATGTGATAGGTGCTGGGCCAAAAAAATGTGGCCAAAGAAAGTCGGTGCCCTGCTACCAGCAACCTTTGTGTTAATTTAAGCAAATATTGTGGTGTTTCCATGGTGATTCCTGTTTTGAATATCCACTACACTCACTTTTTAAAGGGCTTTTCCTGTTTGTGTTTCAACTTCAAATCTGTAAATATTTTCAGCCTTTTTAGAAAAATCAGTCCATGCGCGTGCAAACACACACACACACACACACACAGCACCTGACCTCGGTGCACAAGCTCCCAGGCCTGGAGGTCCAGCCTCATGGATGGGAGCGTGGGGTGTGGAAACCCCAGGGGGTGCTCTGCTCTATCTGCTCCCACACCCACACTGCACATGGGGCTGGCATCAGGGAGGGTGGTGGCTGAAATTCCGGTCCTTTCCTTCCCCCTCAGCCGGGGGATGGCAGCTTCCACGGCGCCTGTGTGTTCCCGGAGCATGTGAGCGGGCTCGGCCTGACTCTACGGTGTGGCGTGGTGTGGGCAGCTACCCAGCAGGTTCTCCAGTGAGCCCAGCCCTCGGATCCCCAGCTCCCTGGAGTGCAGGAACCACCACCACCCCCGCCCCCTCCTCCTGAGGTTAGGCCTTGAGTGGAAGGGTTGCTGGGCTGTGAAGGGGACAGATTCCAGCAGCAACTCCCCCCCACCTCTGCTCTGGGGCACTGCCACCAGGATGGGCCAGTGACAGTGGCCCGGGGCTTGGACCGGCCTGCTCCCACCCCACCCTTCAGCACAGTACAGGGTTAACACCGGGTTTCCTGGTTTCCATGGATTCCCGCCAGGCCCCTAATGTGAGTTTCGTGTGATTTGGGGGAAGTGGATTTCCTTTGTTTTCCAGTTTGGGAATATTTTTTTCTTTAAAAAAGAGGAAAAAACACTTTAATGGGAACTTCAGGGCCACTGGGAGACTTACTCTTCTGGGCTCTGACATTGCCCTGCCTGTGGGTCCAGAAGCCCCCAAAGCCCCGGGGCAGCCCACCCATCAGCCAAGTATCTCCGAGCCAGAGGAAGGGGTGCCTCAGCCCACCTATGGTTCCCTGCCCCCAGAACATACTTCTGCTGGTGATGGGGGGGGAGGGCTCTATTCCAATATCCCATTAGAACAACCCCTGCCCCACCTGAAAGCCAGCATCCCGTGCAGCTGGCCTGCACTGTCCCCTTCCAGACATATGTACACTTCCCAGGGGAAAGGTCACGAGAAACGCTCCCACCTCCCCGACTCCTGGCAAGGAGCTACAGAGCCCAGAGTCTGACCACACACAAATGGGAATGTGAACGATACCAGGCTCTGCTGTCCTGGTTCAGAAGGGGATTCCAGTTATAGGCGAAGGGGGTGTTCCAGGCCCTGGGGGCCTTGTCTGGCCTCTTCCAGCTGAGGGAGGGGCCTACCCAGGGCAGAGGGAGCTTCTCACCTTGGCAGCAAAAGCGACTGGGTAAAGGGTGTGGCCAGGCCTTCTCCTCCCCCTCCTAGTCCGTCTTCCCCATTCCTGCCATCCTCCAGCCCTGCCAAGGTGTGGCCTTGCTCAGGGACTGTCCCCAAGCAAGTGGCCTGACCTATTTACCAAACCAGGGCACAGGCCTCGGGGCCTGCCATGGACGGGGCCCTCCCACGGCACCGGCCCCCAGGGCCCTGGTGGCACTAGGAATCTCGGTCAGTAGGTGGAGAGCCCAGAGGACAGACCTCTCTGGCCAGCAGCTCCGGGGTGAAGGGGTGAGAAGCCATGTGCAGGTACAGAAATAACACTGGGCCGAGAATCAGAAGACGTGGGTCTGAGTCCCAGCCCGGCCACAACTTGCTGTGGGCCCTCGGACAGTCCACACGATCTCCCTAGGGCCCCATTTCCTCATAGATGGAGGTAACACCTTCCTCCCTCCTACCTAGCAGATGGGCTGGGCCATTGTCAAGAGATGTGCAAGGTGGTAAGAGCGCTCCAGAAACGTTCTCCACTACCACCACCTTCTTCTTCCACACCTCTTCAAGGTAACCTTCCAGAATCCGCTCTGAGCAGGCCCATATGCCTCTCTGCTCTGCTCCGCTCCTGGCGCATCCTTCATTGCGGCATTTAAATCCTTACCGGACTAAAGTAATTTGTTCGCGAGTCTGTCCCCATCACTCGGTTTTTAACTCCTCAAGGGCAGAGACCAGGTCCTAATTATCTCTGCGTCCCCAGCATTTAGCACAACAGCTGGCCCACAGTGGGCAGCGTAAGTGCTTGCGGAGTTCAACCAGTCCCCGACCTCATGTCAGAATCATCCCTCTCCAGAGACGGAATGCTTCCCCAGCTGCCTTCCTGCCCCACTCCCTCTGGCTCCCCGACACCCCACCTGCATCTGGGCCTTCCCCAAGCTCCTCCACTGGCACCATGAGTAACTCCAGGTTCATGGGGACCCCTTGTCACCGGATCCTCCTCCAGCCGATGCCAGTAAGAACGGACTGACCACCTACTATGGGACAGAGAGCGTCCTGGGAGCAGAGGGCACACCACACGGGCCTGTCGCCCTCTGCCAACAGGCCGGCTCACCTGGCACCGTGTTAAGTGTTGTACTCATGTGATCTCGCCAAATCTTTACAATACAAGGTCAGAAGGATTAGGGTCCCTGGGGATCGGTTAGGGAGGGGAGGGGAGGCTCAGAGATATGAAGTGACTTGCCAAAGGTCAACCTCTCAGGCCCGGACTCGGGCTGACGGGTGCCAGGCCCAACTCACATGGAAGTTCTCCTTTGTCCCCACCCTCGGTCTCAGCACCGACACACAGCCAACGCTCATCCCACTCCTGCATCTCAGTCCTCCGGCCCCCAGATGTGTCTCCCTTGAGCCCCCTAGAGCCAGCAGAAAGCACCCAGAGATCACAACCGGAGGAAAGACAGGGGTCGTGCTTAGGTGCTTCCTTCTGGCCGGGCTGCGAATGGGGGGAGGTGGGGCCTCTGGTGAGGATGCCCCGGACCACTGGGTACCTGGGACCCCAGCGGCGGGCACGGCTCCTGGAGGGGGAGGGGCTGAGCTGCCCAATGCTGTCATCCGGTGAGATGGGGACAAGAGAGCCACCCAGGATCTCCCCAAAGGAGAGGAGACAACAGGAGGTGACGGGGAAAGATCGACGCCTGAGAGGCCAGAGGGCTGGAAGATCAGGCCAGGATGGGGAGAGGACAGAGCCCTAATGAGCAGATTTCATAAACCACCTGGAGTGAAAACAAAAACACAGACGTGTACGTTGCCCAACTTCAGGCTGTATGGAAAAGGGGGAAAAAAAAACAATAAAAAAATTCACATCTTAATACAAAAATCCTACATGATGTGTTGTGGCACGAAAGTGTTTTTCACTGCATTTTTCATCTGTGATCTCACACAGCCTACCACGGGTCCGCCCAAAGCAGTTGGTATTTGATGGTACACAAACAGAGCAAACACACAATTAACCAGAAACAAGGGCACCAGATATTCAAATTGGTCCAAGCTGGCATCTCGGGGCTTCGGGTGGCCTCCGGAGACGGCTGTGCTGGCTCTGCGGACCGGCCCCTCAGTGTCCGAGGGGGAAATAAAGGGGCGACAAGATCGTGGTGCAACTGGAAGGAAACGTGGAGTTCTGCGAGTTCTCAGAACTCCGCAAGCGGAACTCCCGGCTGGCGCTGCGGCACTTGAGGTGCTGTCCCGCTCCGGCCGGGGGGACACGCAGGGGACCGGTGCCCCAGAGGCCCCTCCCGCCCGTCGTTCACCCAGTTGCTATCCGTCTCCTCTCTGCTCCTCCCCTCCCCCCAGCCGCTGGATGAGTTTACGGAGCCCTGTGCCAAAAACAATCGACTCCAGGGAACAGAGTTCTACAAAAAAAGGGCGTGTCGCCAGAGAGAGGCGGATACCATGGAAACCACCACCTTTTCAGGGCAGCCTAGGTGAAGCCAGGCTGAGGGGGGCATGGCCTGGGGGCGGGGAGGGACACCGCAGGCACGACGCGGGCCCAGAAACCGCCAGGCTGGCCGGTGACCTGAGGGAGCCGCCTGAAGCTGGAGGGTCTGGAGGAAGGGCCGGCCCGGGCCCACCAGGAGCGCAGGCCGCTGGGACGCCACGAGCGCACACACACACCTTGGCGGGCCACCCTGCGAGGTCACGGGGCGGCGCCACCATGGTGGTGGTTCAGGGCACCGGCGGTTCTCTGCAGCCGGACCGTCGGTGCGAGTCCAGGCGCTGCCATTTACCGTTTGGGCAACCGCGGGCCGATAACGTTAACCTCTCTGCGCCTCGGTTTCCCCGCCTGCGAAACGGAACGATAACCAAAAAGGCCAAATGAAGGCGGGGGCAGGGTTGCCAGGCTCTGTCACGGTGCGGGAGGGCAACGGCTGTGTGTGAAGCAGCACAGACGAGGGGCTTCGAGGCATTAACACGCGTCGTGGTGACGAGGACCTGAGGCGGTGCGTCATCAGCTCAACTGGAGAGTCGGCCGGAGGCTGAGGGATGTGACCCGGGGTCACCCCAGGGCCGACACTCTGCACCTCTGCACGGCGCGGGGCGCGGGGAGGCGGGAGGACGGGCCTCAGGACGTCTCTTCCCACACGGACCTGAGGGACCGCAGCGGCAGCGACAGCGGCAGCGACAGCGACGCTCCGAGGTCGGGCGGGGCAGGCGGCGGCGACCGGGGCTGACCGCGGGAGCCCCAGACCCCCAGAGGGCGCGCCCGCGGCCCGGCCCCCCGCCGCCCGCCGCCCCACTCGTTCAGAGGCCTCCTCTCTCGCTCGCTTCTTAAAAAAATGCAATAACGTTCTCCATAACTCACCCGCCCGAGGATAATCGATAGAGCCGAGATGGACTCGGAGCCGTGTTTTACGACCCGCCGCGGGCAGAAAGGGCCACATCAGCAGGTCCGCTCCGCGCTCGGCCCATCCGTCGCGCCCCGCCGAGCGCCCCCTGGGCCCGTGACCCGCCGCGGGGCCGGCGGCAGGGGTCGGGCGGCGGCGAAGCACCCGGCACTCGGCACCCAGCACCGGGCACCCAGCATCCAGCACTCAGTACCCAGCATCTGGCACTCAGCTTCCAGCACCCAGCACCCGGTACCCAGCACCCAGCACCCATCTCCCTGCAGCGCGGCGCTCCCACCTCGTCGCCCGCCGCCCCCCGGCCCTTCCCTGGCTCTGGAGGCCGCCGCCCCGCCCGCGCCCCCGGCCCCCCGACGGCCGCCCGCTCCCCGGGACTCCCTGGCGGGGAGGGCGCCCCGGCTCCGAGGCACACCTGGGGCTCGGGTCGGCGGGCGGGGGCCGCTGCTGCTCCACTCCGCCGCCTCAGCCGCGTCCGTCGTGGTCCGCGGTGGGTCGGGCCGTGAGGTGACGGGGCGGGCGGGCGGCGACGGCGGGGGCTGCGTCCTCCTCAGCCGCGTCCTCCTCAGCGGCGGCCCGCGGAGCCCCGCCCCCGCCCCGCCCCCGCGCCCGCCCACCAATCGGCAGGCAAGGCTCTGCTCCTCCCCAGAATCCCTTGCTGCGCGGACCAATCAGGGGGCGGCACGGCCCGGGCCCCGCCCCGCAGGCCCCGCGGCCGCCCGGGCCTCAGCCTCCGCCACCTGAGCCTCGAGCCCGCGACGGCGACGCACGTTCCCCCGGAGCCCCCGGAGCCCCCACCGCGTGCGCTGGGAGGCCGCCCCGGAGCCGCGGGAGCCGCGGGAGCCGCGGGAGCCCCGGAGCCGCAGGCGGGGTCCTGGCAGCCGGGCGGAACGGCCTCGCGAGGCCCGCGGCTGCGGAACTGGGCGGCGCAGGTGGGCCAGGTGTCATCAGAGGACGGAAGCATCTGGAAGCTTGTGTCTGAAAGCAGGGGCATCACCGCCAGGAACCGATGTCGGAAATGGCCGCGCGCCCGGCCCAGCGACCCGCCAGCCTGCCCGCCTTCCAAGGTGCACACGGTCACTAGCCCACTTTACAGACCAGGAGACTGAGGCCCCGCAAGCGAGGCTGCCCGCTGGCCCGGCGCCTTTATCCACCGCGCTGCAGATTTTTTATTTCTTTTCTTCACGCTTTCTTTGCATTTCCTAATGAGCCATAGGCATCGGTCCTAATCGGGGAGAAAGATGTGTGTGTTTTTTTTTAAAGGCTCTAAAAATAAATAATTTAAAAGGCCCTAAAAAGAGGCAAACCCTTCCTCCCCGGGTGGGGAGCGCACAGAGGGATTTCTGGGGCCGCCAGGCCACCCGGCCTCCAAGTCGCCGCTGGAGGAGACACCAGTACAGACACGGCCCCCGAGGCCGGGCAGCACCCGAAGGCCGGGCCACAGACCATGCGGGGCCTGGGATTCTGCAGCAACCGGGTTTCCTCACGGCCCCACCCCACGGGCCGCTCCTGACAGGTTTCTCAGCAGTTTTGCAATCACCGCCCAGGTCTGCACCGTAAAGAGGGCCACGGGGCCACCTGCAAAGCAGCACACACGCCACTCTCACCGGGCCTCCCGTTCCCAGAACCCCGGGGAGCCAGGAGCTCTGCGCCGGCCCCGAGCCTGGGCCGTGCCGTCTTCCCTCCGTGGCCAGGAGAGGCTTGGAGGGACGGTCATCGCCCCCATTTGCTCCCCCTTGGGGCTTCATCCAGGCTCACGACAAGGGGGCACGAAGGAAATCCTCCTGAAAGGTCTGCGATGCAGGAAGCAGCCCCAGCAAGTACTGAGCCCGGCCAGAAGTGGAACCAGGGAAGATTCCAAGTCGTCTTTTGCCCTTTTTTCCCCCATAGCACCAACTGGAGGGGGGGGGGAATAGGGAGCGATTACCCCACTTGGTCTGCTTTCCATTTCAGCTCCCCCCCACCCCGAGATGCGCACACGGGTTCTCCTTTCGGGGCAAACAGGATAAACGTCCCTACTTTTTAGGGCCTTTTTAATTTATTTTTTCTTAACATTATGGATTTCTGGTTCCCTGCTGTCTGCCTTTCTCTGTCACTGCCAATCTACCTTAAGTTTCCCCTGGATTTATATATTTATTTTTTGGGTTGGTTTCAGGTGCTTCTAGTTTATCAAACAATCAGCCCTGTGAGGTACACTGGGTGTTTCCAGAAATTACATCACAAAAAATCATGCAATTAAAGTGTAAGGGAAAAAAAAACATAGCTGTTGCTTCATTTTGTATTTTAATTAGCGACTTATTGTAAACGTAGACTTTTAAAATGGAGGCGCCTAAGCAAAGCCAGTAAACAAGTTTTTCTAATGAATTAATTTCACCTCTTCCCTCCTCCTCCTCCTTCTCCTCCTCCTCCTCCCAACTGTCACCTTCTAGAACTTCCCGGCCCTCTTTTTTTTTTTTTTTTTTTTTTTTTTTTTTTTTTGTCTATTCCACTTTTTAATCCTTGCCCAACATGTACTAGAAAAAGAATACCCCAACATAATATTAGGAGCCCCGGCTTGTAGGATCCCAGAAGCAGCTCGGTGGTGAGCGTCGTGGCCGAGGACCCTGGCCCTGACCCTGAGTCCCTCTCCGCTGAGTCCCACAGATTCCCCCGCTCCTGCGGGTGCCCTGAGCTCAGGAAGGGAGACAGGGAGCCCAGCACCCTGCCGCGAGTGCCCAGGCAACGGGGAGAGGGCGCAGATGTGGCACACCAGCAGGATCCACGACGCTAGATCACCTGGAGGGCCAAGGAAACCCAAGCGATTGTCCCACTGGGGAGGAAGGAGAAGGGGCACCCAGGAGGAAGAGGAGAGAACCCGTAGCCAGGGAAGGAGCAGGCTCTAAGTCACAGGGCAGCTCAGAGAAGGGACACATCCATGCGTCCCAGGCCCCACCCCCCGACCCCGGAGGGTAGATCCAGGCTGCCACCAGCGGTGAAGCTTTAGAAGGCTGGTGTAGAGCCTTGCTCCTCCCTTTCTAGAAAGTTCCCAGCCTGGGGGGTGGTGGTGGATGGGGAAAGTAAGTTAACCTGCCCCTTTAGCCTAGTTTGTGAAAGAGAAGGCTGAGGATGGGGACAGAGTTCCCAGGAAAGGTAGATGAGCCCCGGACATCCCAGAGAAACTGCCTCTGCCCCATATCAGAAAGCGAACATCGGGGGCGGTTGAGTGTCCCAGGTCACGGCGGAGACTCTGGGCCCTCCTGTCACTCATCCCAGCCCCCAGGCCAGCTTAACAAGCGCAGGCAGGAGCACACCTCCTCCCTAGTCCTGCGTCTCCAAGCGCTGCACAGACACCCCGGGGGAACGGGTTTGCCTGCGGACTCTCGTGGGGCAAGCCAGGGTATTCGGCATCAGGAGCTCAACTCCACTCTGGCCGTTTTATTTTTGAGCGGGAGGAACCATAACGATGTCCTCGGGAGAGGCTGCCGTTCACCTGCTCATTCCCATCTCAGACCATCCGCAAGCTGGGGTCCCCCTTGCACCCGACGCGAAGCCCACTCCGGGATCCCCTCCCCTACGGTACGGCAGGTGGCCTCAAGGCAAGACTGGTGGGGAAAGGCGCACTCAAGAAAGCTCTAGAACACCTGGCAGCAGAATCCTGGCCCCCACTTCCTAAGATTCCCGAAGAAAGGAAGGAGGAGAGGAAGGAAGAACCAGAGAGGAAGGGGCTGGCCCTCCATGTCATCGTGCACCGGTGGGAAGCCAGACCCAGCCTCACGACAGATCCTGCTCGGTTCAGCTTCAATCGGAAAGGAAAGCTCCCATCAAACATGGGCTGGGCAGGGATGTGGGCACCGAGATTAGGAATTTGGAAAACCATCTGAGGAACCTGGCCCTGGGAAGACAGCAACAGGATTTAATACCTTATCCCTGCTGTCTGGTAAACACCCTGAACCATCCCCGCACTCCGTTAGGCAGCCTCGGATCCTCAGGTGTGCCGGCGACGGGCAGGTAGAGACAGACGTGGGCAGAGACAGGAAGGGAGGGAGTGTGGGCCTGGGGGGAGGGGGGCGGGGGAGGAGCTGGCCTGGGAGGTAGGATGGGTGGCAGCCAAGCCAGACAGTCAATGAAACAGCTGACAGGTGCAGGGAAGGGGGGCAGGGAGAAGAGAAAGGTGAGCCGGGGGTTTGGAATACTTGGGGATGCCACGGTCACACCCCAGGAGGCTGAGCAGGATGACAGGAAGGGTCACGGCATGTGGGCCAAAGGCCTCGAAGTTCTGGCTACCTTTTCTCCCGATGGAAAGGGCAAATGGGGAGGTGCTATGGACCAGCCAAACAGGACGAAGCCACGGAAAGGGAGCCGGCTCCCCGGGCCACCTGCGAGAGCAACCCGAGGTGTCCTCCAGGGTCACCCTCTCCCCGACATGCACGAGTTACCTCATGCCGAAGAGAAAGTCAAATCAACCCAAGTGGAGCCTCCTTCTATTCCAGGCTGGAGCCGACGTGAAAGCAAGCCGTGGCGAGGAGCAGGGAGGGTGGGCAGGCCCCTCCAGGGCCGCGCAGGGAAGCCTCCGCTCTCGGGGGTGGCCCGGGGACTGTTAGCCTAGACCTGCAGAGGAGAGGGCCCAGGGTCCCGCTGTTCCCGGGCGTCGGGGGCAAAGCACCTCGGCTCCAACTCTGGCACAGAGGTGGAGGCCGAGAGGTTCTCCTGGGGCCACCTCCACCTCTAGGCCCAAGCGGGCCACACCACTAATCCTCTTTTCCCATTTCCGTCTGCTCCTTGATGTAATTACAGTTTGGGATTGCAGTGCACCCGGAGTGAGCCCCCACCCCATGCACCCTCTACATCCTCGGGTACGCCACGGTGCATCTCGCCGCTCTGAGAATCGGAAACTACTCCAAAAGTCACCCCACTTCTAAATGCCCCCGTCTCCGGTTTCCTCCAGCAACCCTCTCAAAGCCGTCCTCGCCCGGCCACCACCATCAGCTCCGGTCCTCCCTGCCTGTCCCATCAGCCACCGGGGCCTTCTGCGTAGCCAGCAGCGGACAGAGAGGTTCCTGACCTGTTAGGGGGCTGGGCCTGCAGTCCCTTGCCTTCCACGTGAACCCCAAGATCCCAAGAAATCCCCTTGATCCGAAAGGAAGTCGAGAGGCCCCGATGCAGAACCTTCCAGCGCTGACAATAACCATGTGGGGTGCTGGCTCTGCTGCTGGACGCCGGTGACCCTTGGAGATTTCCCAGCACCCAGTCGGCTCCAAATAGGACCCCATAGGCCCTGAGAAGCCATCAGCAGAGGCCGGGAGCTTGTGCCCACCCTCCTCTGCTCCGGTGCCAAATTTCCTGCAACCCACAGAGTGCTGACACCCAGAGCTCACGCTGTCTGCAGCCGAGGGATCTTCGAATGCCTTCTGCCACCGTTCTGCTCGTTTCTCAGCTCCGGTCTTGCCAGTATCAACACTTCGAATCTTTGCACTACACACACTCTCTCGCGCGCGCACACACACACACCACTGCGAACGAGGGAGACAGAACACACTGACAAAAGCCCCACCAGACCTAGGGTTGGGGCTGGAAACCGGTGTCACCAGCTCATTGTTTCCCCCACGTCAGGCAGGCGGCCAAAGAACCCTGGGCAACACATGTCACAGACCTCGCCAGACATCGGTACACTTGTTCGGGTCCCTACCCTTTGGAAGCTGGTCCCCCAATGCATCGCTTCGGGCCACTGCTGCTGATAATTTCTCAGAGATAAACAAACCGGTTTGGATAAAACAAGAACCAACCTGAATTCTTCACCCAAAACTCAAAATGAAACTCTCCGATCTATTTCCTTCCCTTCTCCACCTTCCTATGCCATCATCAGGTTCCCTAAAACTCAGACAACTGGATTTTCTTTCCTTTTTTTTTTTTTTTTTAAATAAATTCAGTTCTCAAGGCTTTTTGCACATAGATACAACCACACCTGGGACCACCGGGCCCAACTGGAAGGGATGCTGGCTTACTGAAAAATGCTCTGCTCCCCAACTCGTAAGCACGCATCAGTCAGAGGGAAGAGCTGACAAGGTTCGGAACATGCCTCGGAACCTGTGCTGGGCTGATACCTGCCAGGGTCCGAATTTTCCTCAGCTCCTTTTAGGCTCAGGGTCTTTCCTCCACGCTCCTAAGGCTCCCCTCAATTTTCAGCCCCCTTTTTTTTTTTTTTAAAAAAAAAGGACCGGACATCTGGTCTACCCGTCCTTCCTAACAGTTCCCCTCAAGGAGTCACCTGGTTAATCGGGGCTCAATGTCAAGACAGGAAGGAGGCCAAAGGGCGGAGAGCAAAGATGTAGGCCTGAGGTCTGTGGTCACGTGTGTCTCCCTGCAGGTTCAGCGGGTGACATGCTTGCCTACCACCAGGCATCCGGGCCTGGCGAGCCCTCACCCATGGCCCCGGCCCTCCCAATCCGACCCCTGTGCCCCTCCAGCCTCCTGGGGGACACTCTCTGCTCCCTGCTCTGAGCTGGTCTGGAACCTGTGCCAGGGCTCTCGCCTCCCAAGCCCCCATCAGTGGGGTCTGCTCGGTCCCTGTAGCTAATTTACACCCGTCAGGGTTTAAAATAGCAGAGGCATAAATGAAAAGTCCAATTTCTTCAAATTTGCATTGTAAAACCATCCTTCAACTTCCTTGAAATAAATTTTACTATTTTATTAGTGCAAACAAAATGGTAATAAAACACTAATACAGCGCCTTGTATCCAGGGGAAGAGCTAAAATTAACATAGAGCGAGCAGTGTTTGCTATTACATTCAATTACCTTTTTACTTGAGATTTACATTCTCATCCCCTTAATCTCCATAGTAGTGGCTTCAAAACCATTCCTCCCGGGCTGTGCCCTTCCGGAGCCCCCACAGCTGGAGCCAGGCCTCCTGCCCAGATGGCGCTCACCGGGCACGGCGCCTGCCCCGCCACCGCAGCTGCCTGTCGCAGAGGGGACGCTTCTCCCCCGCCGGCCTGCCCTCGCGTCTCGGCCTCCCGGGGCTCTGCGAGGTCAAGCCAAAGGCTGTGGGGTGCAGGGGGCCCGGGCTGTGGACCAGCAGGTGCGGGGGCCCGCGCAGGACAGGGCCAGGAAGCTCAGCCAGGAGCCGCTGGGGCAGCAAGGCCGGGGCCGGGGGAGCGCCCACGGGGCCGGGCCCTCCAGCCAGCGCCCCCCTCAGCTCGACAGGCCCTGAAACCACACCGGCCGCTCCCACCGGCCTCACGGCGCCCCATGCTCCGGGAGGCTCCCCGTGTTTCCCGGAGGAGGAAGAACCCAGAATCCCTCGCCTCGCCCCGGGCCGCTGGCGGCGGTGACCGCATTTCCGGGCGGCCCCCAACTCTGTCCTGTTTCCAGGTCCGCCCGACGGCCGCGTGACCATGACATGGTGCCCTCCTCTCCGGGCCTCAGGGTCTTCGCCTGTACGACAGGCACGATGGTCCCCACCCTGCCTTCCTCTCGGGAGGGATCACCGGGACCCCAAGATCAAGGGGGCCCCTTACAGCCCACAGGGCCTCGGAAGCTCAACAGTCAGTCTGTTCCCAAGGCGGCCTGGATAAGGGGGGGCCCGTGGCTAAGGGGGGGCCCTGTGGATAAGATGGGACCCTATGGGTAATGGGGTACCCCCGTGGATAAGGGGGACCCCAGGGATGAGGGGACCCCATGGATAAGGGGGACCCCGTGGGTAAGGTGGGATCCCTGTGGATAAGGGGGGACCCTGTGGATAAGATGGGAACCCCCTGGATAAGATGGGACCCTATGGGTAATGGGGTACCCCCGTGGATAAGGGGGACCCCATGGATAAGGTGGGACCCCGTGGATAAGATGGGACCCTATGGATAAGAGGGGACCCTATAGATAAGGGGGAACCCCCGTGGATAAGATGGGACCCTATGGATAAGGGGGGACCCTATGTATAAGGGGGTATCCCCGTGGGTAAGGGGGGACCCCCATGGGTAAGGGGGACCCTGTGGGTAAGGGGGACCCTGTGGATATGCTGGGATGGGGGACGTGGGGCTGGAACTGCAGCCTCCGAGCCCCGGGCCAGGCCACCCACACCGCCGCGTCTCGGCCCGTCACCCACAGGACGCCTTTCCCTATGGGTCAAACCACTGCCGAGACCCCGCCTCGTTCCCCAGAATCCTCTGAACTAACCGTGAAGAAAGAATCACCAACAGCCGGGGGCCAGGCCGCCCGACAGGTGCGCCAGGGGACAGCCCGGGCAGGCGTGGGGCGGGCAGGCCGGGGCACTGGGAGAGACAGGTCGGCGCTGGGCCCAAGTACCCCGGGGAAGAGCGCTCCGGGGACGCACGCGCACACTCGCGGCCTCTCACGCTCCGTCTCACGCCCGCGGCCCCGCAGGCAGTCACACGCCGTGTTACCTGCGCGACCGCACACGCGCCCCACTTCCCACCCTAACCCCGCGCAAGGTCGTTCTTCCCGAATCTCACTCCTGCTGGACGCGGGGAGGCAGGTCCTGGCCCAGCGGGTCCGAGACAGGCTCCGACGGCGGGGAACTCGGAGTCCCCAGCACAGGGCTGCCCCCGGGACGCCAGGGGTCGGAATCTTACTTACACCCAAGCAGAGGGGGGCGAGGGCCGCGGCCGTGACTGGCCGCAGCAGCCAAGGAAACCTCCAGGCCCCCGCGGCCCAGCCTGGCTGCCCCCGCTCCAGCCCTCTCTGCCCAGACCCTCCCGCGGCCCGGCCCGGATGAGCTTCCAGAAGCAGCTTTCTTATTCAACAAGCAAGAGGCAAAACCCACTGCAAGGAACGACCCCGTGCACCAAACACGAGGCGTTTTCTTTGGTTCAAACCGGCCCTCTGCGTTTTTCCCTGCCTTATTTTCTTTTCCCTCCCCACGGGGGAAACAAAAGAAAGTTTGTTGGTTGAGGCTCAAACGTTTCTTGGGCCTTGTCCGAGTTCTACCTTGTTTTTCTTTTCCTCTCTGTCTGCCCCTCACCCCCACCCCGCCTTCCCTGCCTCCCCACCTTGAATAAATAAAGCACCCGAAGCTGGCACAGGCTGGTATAAGGAAAGTACAAACTATCTCATAATTTTATAATTTTTTTTTAACACACTGGCCTAGGGTTTTGGGCAAAGGACAAAAGCTATTGTTGAGGAGCATACCACGGAGGTCTGAGTCACTGATACGCCTCGGCTCCCGGAGATCTCATAGGTCTCTGCGGCTGGCACAGCCGGTGAGCTCAGCACCCTGCGGGGGCCGTGGGTGCAGGCGCCCTCCCGCCCGGCGCTGCCCCGCCCCCGCCCCCTCCCCAGGCTCCCTGCCGCGCCGCCACGTTGGCTTTGTTGGTTTTTAATCATAGGGGGGAATTTAAAGAAAATGTTGTGAAATAAAAAACAAATCACCGCGGTCCCACCGCTCACGCTGTAATTTTCATTTTGGAGGATTTCCTTTCAAGCTTCGTCCGTACGCATTTGTGAATCTTCCCCCCCACCCCCGTACACTTTCTCTCGTGGCGCTCACTCGCGGCCTTGGGTGTTTTTTCTCCCCCCCCCCCACCGCCCCCCACGTAATAAACATCTTTGCACGTTTCGAAATCAGCTTCAACATTATTACTCGTCTAGGTGACCCGGTATTTCTTCCGCCCTGTTACTCCTGGGCGGATGTGACGAAGCCCGGAGGGGACGGGGCCGCGCCAGGCACTGGAGCCTTGGCCACACGTCGGGGTCCCTGGGCCTCGGAGGGTGGGCCCAGAGGGCGGGCAGGGGCTCCAGCCACCCCGCGCCCGCCGCCGCCCGGGCCGCTGGTTCCGCCAGTGGCCTTCATCCTCACGCCGACCTTCACCCCCACGAGCCGTACTTCCTCTTTCTAGAGCGCCCTGGCAGCAAGGGCCCATGACAGCACTCTGCTCTCCGTTTTTATATCTGAATATCTCAAAGCACTTAGCAGAGACTTTCATTTTCTCATTACCCCAAGGAGAGGAGGTCATTCGGGAAAATGGTACAAATATTCCCATTTGTCAAGAGCAAGAAGGAAGTGAGTTAAAAGGAAAATGGTACCACTTAACCGCGCGAGCAACCCGGGGGGAAGGCGAGGGTCCTCTGCGCCCCTCCGCGCGCCCCGTTTGCTTTTTCCGACCCAACTTTCGGAACCTCGCTGCGGAAGACACGGCTCGGGGCCAAAGTTCCATTTTGCTGAGAACCAATCACCCCCCGGGGCCCCAGCTCAGGAGACCCTCTCGCTTCTCAACTAAAAGCATATTTTCTTATTACTATAATCACGTAAAATGTGTATTATGGAACGCACGCAGTCACCAAAGGGGCGAGAGACACCGGAACACACGCGGTCCCGGGGCAGGTGATACCACAATGGTTAGGTTATGGCTGAACGTTTTCCCTTCATTTATTCTCAAAAGCCACTTAAAACGTGGTTGTGCTTTCCCAGCGTGTGCAGGGGCCCACGCGCCGGACGCAGGCTCCCCCTCAGCCGCCGGGTGAACTCGGGGACGTTCCTTGGCCTCTCTGGCCCTTATGTCCTGACTGGCGCAACAGGGGCCGACCCGACCTGCCTTGTGTTCTTCAGTCCCGCAAAGGTCACAGCCCAGCATCTGACACCCAGCAGGCGCGCGGGAATGTCTCTGTCCTTCCCCTTTTAAGAAACTGAAGAGGTGGGGCCCCTGGTGGCTCAGGGTTGGAGCAACGGCCTTGGGCTCAGGGCCTGACCCCGGGGTCCTGGGATCGAGTCCCGCATCGGGCTCCCGCTCGGAGCCTGCTTCTCCCTTTGCCTGTGTCTCTGTGTCTCTCATGAATAAATAAATAAAATATTTAAAAAGGAAAGAAAGAAACTGAACAGGTACAAGCGCCTCAGCTTGCTGGCGGCCCTGTGGGGATAAAAGCAAGAGGATTCCCCGCATCCTCTCCATCCTTCATCCCCTTCCTGGTTCCGCCACCCCCCGCCACCCCCAGCCCCTGCCGTCTCCACCGACTCACCTGGAGGGCTCGGAGGGGCACTCGGGGTGACAGGACAGGCCCTCCTCCGACCTCCTCCTGCGGGCCAGGCCCAGGCGAGCCCCTCCGGGCCGCCCCCTGGGTGCAGGTCCTAGACCTCAGCCAGGCCATCACCTGGGTGCGGGTCCCCAGGCCTCAGGCAGGCCACCAGCTGGGTGCAGGTCCCAGGCTTCAGCGGGCCACCACCTGGGTGCAGGTCCCCAGGCCTCAGCCGGGCCACCAGCTGGGTGAGGGTCCCACGGCCTCAGCAGGCTGCCAGCTGGGTGCGGGTCCCATGGCCTCACCCAAGCCACCACCTGAGTGCGGGTCCCCAGGTCTCAGCCGAGCCACCAGCTGCGTGCAGGTCCCAGGCCTCAGCCGGGCCACCAGCTGGGTGAGGGTCCAGGAAGCCCCCATGGGTGGGGTGGCCCTCCCCTGCTCCCTCCAGGCCCCACACCAGGCCCACACGTCCAGGCGCCTCACATTCACCCTGCCGGTCTGGCAGGTGGCATCTGGGGACATCTCGGGGCGGACAGGCCTGAGCCCTCCGGAGCCCTCCGCCTTCCTGCCTCACCCCTTCCTTCCAGCCGGGAGCAAGGAGGAGGAACAATAAGGTCACGACGGTCGCTGCCCCTCGCTCCCAGGTGCCAGGCCTCGTGCCAAGCGCCTTGGCTGCATTATTTCCTTTAATGCCAACAGCCACCCCGGGCTTAGGGCACTAGCATCATTCTCCCTTTGCAAGTGAAAAAACAGAGGCTCACGAGGGTTAGGGATGGGCCCAAAGTCACAGTACTAACAAATGAGGAAGCAGGGATTGGGACTTGTGCACTCCATTATTCTAGAACATTCTATGGTGCCTCTGCACGGGGTAGGGGGGCTTCTCCCAGTACAGCAGTGAGAACAACCACAGTCTACTGGGTCTCGTCCAAAAAGGGACTCCCGAGAGGCTTCCCCGGGCACTGGGGACACAGCCCCCCGCCACCAGCAGGCTGTCACCCTGCCACAGTGAGTGCTGCTCCTTTGCCTTTTGCTCCTGAGGAAGAAGAGGGACTCCGCAGCTCCCCTGAGAGGATGGGTAAGCTCAGAGCTGCCATTTCACAAACACGGGGAGGGGGGGGGGCGGGAGGAGCACCTGTAAGGCGGCACCTGCAAGGCCGGTCCCTGCCTGGCTCTCTTGGGAATGATCGAGTGGGCAGGCCTAGGGACATGGGACCTTTCAGGGGCCAGGATGTCTGTTGACCAATCTGCTAGTGAGGGCACGGTGGTGAGGGGAATACGGGGCGGGGGGCACGGCATGTACAAACCCTCAAAACCCTGAGCCTTCTTTGCAAACCAGGGACCGTACAGCTCAAGATGAGCCACCCCTTCTTTTGAAATTAAAAGAGGTCTCTAATGGGAGGCTGGATGTGGGGACCGCCAGACGGGGTTGCCCCATTGCCAGCAGCAGGTCCCATGGAAGCTGGCGGAGCCCAGCAGGGTGGCGGCCGGTGGGCCACCCGGGGCAGACAGTCTCCAATCGTGCTGAGCACAGCACATCGCTTCATTCAGGAACCCAGAGTAAAACGTACAGCTGAGTCTAGCGTTGATTCAGCCGTTAACTCGTTCGGGATCGCTGGTGGAGCCACCGCGGGGACAGGACAGGGTTAGGGCATCCCTGGGGAAGGGGGCAGGCGGGGGCCGCCCCCCTGCTGGTAACGTTGACGCGTACAAAAAGGAATCGTCACTCTTGGTGTTTTTTTTTTTCTTCAAAACCCCTCTAAAAACCCAACAGGCTCTGGAAGTTTAGGGAGGGATGAGTGAGTATGTGTTGGGGTGGGGGGCGGGAGGGGAGCTTGTTTCCTACCCACTGCCAAATTCTCATTTACTGTCAGCTCCAATCCATTCAGAACTCACTGACTCAATTGCCTTTTCACGGGGAGAGGAGCCTGCACAATGCAGGGGACTTTACAGCTCCACATTAGCACACAGAGCACTGGGCAGTGTCCAGGAATAAACACACACGTCCCTGCCAGGGGCCGCCGCCCCCACCCCGGCCCCAAACAATCCGCTAGCCCCGCCTGGCCACATCTGCTCTCCCCTATTTTAATGCTTTGGGTTGATTGTGTTTTGTTTTGTTTTGTTTTTGTTTTTTTTTTAATGTAGTTTGGCCAGTAGAGAAGTGCGTGTGTGTGCACGTATGTGCACGTGTGTATGTGCACATGGGCACGACTTCATGCGCGCTGGGAGCAGCAGGGCCTCTCACAAGTAGAAGGGCTTGCAAGAGTAACCCCAGGGCAGTTCCAACTCTTCTTCTTGCCAGAAGAAAGGAGGGATGGGGAGAGATGACAAGGGATCCAAATTAGGCTCCCAGAAGGTCGGGGTTGGGGGCGGCTCCTTTAACCTAAATCTGGAAAGTGTTGATCATAGAGAAATTAGCATTTGGTCTGGGAATGTCCCCAAGAACTTGGCAGCCACCAAAGCTCTTCAATAATCACATTAAAATAATATCAACCATAATAATATGATTATTATAAAAACCGTGGTCCCCATTTTCCACGTGTCTACTGTGGGCCAAGCACTACGCTAAAGGCTTGCGCCCACCCCAGGAGCTCGGGCCACGCTGTCCAAGACCCCGGGCGCAAACACCGCCTCCCGTTAACCCACAGCCACGTAGACAGTTACGACCCCTGCCCAGGCCCCGAAGACAGCGAGTGAGAAGAGGATTCCAACCCGGTTCTGCTAACTTGGAGACGCACCATGTGGCCCCATCCCCAGGGCAGGGGCCCCTAAGAGGAGGCGGCGGCAGGGGGGCCTTGGCCCCAGGCAGGAGCCCATAATCCCTGACCCCAGGGCTCGGGGTCGGGCATCCCCGCAGCCCAGGCTCCGGGAGGAAGCGCCCACCCTCTCCCACCTGCCTCCCTGGTGCCACAGAGCTGGAGACGCCCTCCATCCGCGCTGCCCCACGGTACCCCGGGGGCCTCTGGGGCGCAGGAAATGTGGCCGGTTCGTTGAAGAACTGAGTTTTTCATCTCGGTTCCTCTCAACTGCCACTGGGCTTAGAGGCCACGGTCCTGGACGGTCCAGATCCTGAGCCCGCCGCTGCGCCTGCCCTCCCAGCCCACGAGCGACGCTGCACATCAGCGTAGGAGCTTCAGAGGACAGAAGCGGGGATGTCGCCCGGCTCAGCCGCCCGGCCTATGCTCCCTGTGGGCGCAGCCTTTCCAAAATCACTGCTCAGCCTCCACCTCCTCTGCCTCCCTCCCTACCATCTTTCTTTCCTTTCCTTCCTTTCCATCCTCCCTCCCTCTCTCGGCCCCTCCCTCCTTCCCACTCCATCCTTCCTTCTCTCCTTCCATTTCTTCTTCCTTCTTTCCTTCCTCTCTTCCTCTCTTTTCTCCCTTCCTCCCTTCCTTTCTTTCTTAGAAAAAAAAAAAAAAGAAAAGAAAAAGCATCAGTTTAATTAGATAAATCCTCTGAGCACGTGGCCTGGAGTTCGTCATGGAAATTAACCTGCTCCCAGATCCAGGGAGTGAAACAAGAACCGGGGTGTTCTGGCAGAGCACAGTGAAATGGGAGAGGCCGGGGCGAGCCATGTACCTCGCCTTCCATCAGCGCCCCTCGCCCCTCGGGTGCCCCCAGCCCCGCAGCCCCCGTGTCCTTGCCTCCTGAGGTCACTGCCTCGAGCCTCCTCGGCTGCTTCTCCGCCCAGGCTGGGCCGCTCCCCAGGGCAGGATCACCCTCGGCGGGGCGGGGGGAGGCCTGGGCTCCGTCCCCACCGTGCCCGCTTCCCTGCCAGCTCGCTGAGCACTTAGTAGGAGGCCCTCCAGGGGCCGGCTCGGCCCGGGCCAAGGTCAGCCTGCTACTCCTCGAACGTTCATCCCGCAGCCCCTACTGTGTGCTGCTCACCGGCCAAGTGACTTCCACGGATGACGCGCAAAATCAAGCCTCCGGGAATGGGAGCCGTGACTACTGTGCTTTCACTCAGGGGCCGCAGATGGAATCCCAACCCCATTTTATGGACCCAGGAACAAAGGATTAGAGAAATGAATCCGCCCAACCAAGAGAAACATGGCTCGTGTTGGGTCCAGCCAGCCTCTGCTGGCCGCACCAGCTCCGCCACGGCGGGGCCCCCACACGGCGGCCCTCGGCAGGAACTCGCAGGCTCTGGGAACACGAGCAGAGGCCACCAGCCCCCTTGCCTCTCATCCCATAAAGCTCCCGTGAGGAATCTCCCTGCCTCCAGCTCCGGAACATCCACTCCAGCCGCAATGGGGACGAGAGACCAAGGGCCCCCCTCCCATTTAGGGTCGGACTTTGCTTCTCGACGTCTTCTGACGCATCACCAAACGTACCAGGAGACCTCAAGGGAGCCCCGGAAGATAAAACACAAAATCAGAGTTTCCAACTAATAGCATCACACCCCAGACCCTCGGGAATCCCAGGCCCCGGATGGAGAGCACAGCACGCTCCGGTGGGCAGCAGGTGCATCCACACTCCCTCCCATGTGAGTCTGGAACACCCACAGGTGCCAGGACGGTTCCAAACACTTCCCAAGCCCAGGTGATCTGATCTTCACATCAAACCCACAAGGCAGGCAGCGTTATCCCCATTTTACAGATGAGAAGACTGAGGCACAGGCTAGTTAAATAGCTGCTGTAAGGACAGGAGTTCGGTGCCCAGCTAACTGGTTCCAGATGCTCGACGTGTAACACACACGGCTCTCCGAGGCACCCCCCACGCTGCCCGATAAGCATCTCCCCCGACACACTTCAGCCCCAAGCGCCCCAGGATGAGAAGCAAACCACAGCCTGACACAAAAACGCAACCGCAGCTCCACACACGCCACGTCCAGGCCCTCGGCTTTCTGGAGTCACTGATACCACATTATATGAAACGGGCTCATCGACGCGGGGGGCACCCGCACTTGACGACGTGACCGTGATAAATTCCTCATTACGTTTCACGATTTCAAAGAACGCTCAGAGCTACAGGGCCAACCGACCAGCAGGAGACCCTGTCAGGGAAATCGGGTCAGAGGCCATTTGATAAGAGAGGAAACCGAGGCCCGGAGAGGTCGAATGACTCGCCCAAGAGCACGCAGTGATTTACTGCAGAGCCAGCCCGGGAGCGGGTCCCCGACCCCCGCGACCCCCGCAGAGCTCGGGACCACCCAGGTCTCCCCCCGCCCCGGTGCCAGGCTGAGGATGCGGGGCTTGGCCCGCGGTCCCCTGGGATCAGATTTCCCTGAATCTCCCAAAGGAGCCTCCAGGACTAGTGGGCCCGGAAATGGCCCTCGCAGAGCGAGCTGCACAGCTGAGCTCCCCGGGGGCAAGGGGGGCGGGCGGGCTGCAGACGCTGGCACGGCCCCGCGGGTTCTCCGCCAGCAATTAGTGCTGGGGAAGGGTGCCAGCCTGGCAGGCTGGTTCCCCACCCCGTGCTCACCGCACGCACACGCACGCACATGCACACCCACCCCAAGACCCCCCAGGGGCAGCGCAGCGAGCACACGCGGGGTGCAATCTGGTCGCCACTGCTTTCAAACAACAGGACAGCAGGATCCACCCACCCGGTCCTGCTCTGCCCCCGGGTTTCACCCCAGCGCAGTCACCAACCAGCCCTCCTCGCTGACGCCCACGCACCCCCTCTGCGAGCTCCCCAGAAGCTGCTTTCCGGTGAAGACACGCACGCCCTGACAGTGGCAAGTCAGACCTGAATTGTCAGGCCCCAGAGAAAATCACGCAGGCTTTGGACATGTCCTCGGCTGAGACCCTTCGTCAAGTACCCTTGGAATCCCGGTGGCAGGGCCGCGGCCTTGGTCCCGCAGAGGGGAAGCTACCTGCGCAGGTGCACTTCTCGGAGCGTCGGCCCCACCCACCTGCAGGGGACCCTGCTCACGGTGCCGCCCAGGCTCTGCTCCCCGAGCCCAGCAGGCAGGTGGGAATGGACCTGAGAACTGACGTGGCCTCCTTGCGTCCCTACCCCGCCACAGTCCCGGAGAGCTGGAAGGAGGCCACCGGAGCAGGGACCCCGGAGGCTCCGTGCCTGCGGCTGTAAGATCTGCGAAACCCCTCAAAGAATAAGCATTATTTACGCTTATGAGACTTTTCTTTATTAAGAGGATTCTCAGAGGGGGCACATGAACTCCAGAGGAGGAGCAGAGGCCCCCCCGCGGCCGCCTCCCGCCTGGCCTCGAAGCTGCTCCGGGAGCACCAGTCCGGGGGCTGTGCCGGGCCCTTTTGCCGAGGCCACCCACCCGCCAGGCGGCCCGCGGGCCCCACGGAGGACGGGCACAGCGAGCCCACCAGCGGGAGCAGAGGGAGCCAGCTGCTCGTCTCGGAAAACCTCGAAGATCCTCTAAGCCACCTAGTGTCCAGAGCTGAGCTCCGGCCGCTGCTCTGTCCCTGCCGCTCAGCAGAGCGGACAACGCGGGGGGCCCACGGGAGCAGGACGAGGCCCCCCTGCAGGAACCCGAGACCGAGACCAGGGGCAGGGGCCGAGCCTGAGGGCAGACAGGGCCCAGGAGAGAGCAAAGGCCCTGTGGCCCCTCCTCCCCACCCCGAACCGAGGCAGGGCTGCCCCGCGAAGATGCTTCCCTCGCCCTGCCCTGCGCCCCCGCGGGTCGCCCTCTCCTGGGAGCCCCAGTGCCACCCCACACGCCGCCCGGCTGGGCATCTCCGGGCCCCCCCAGCTCCGGCCCCCAGGCCTCCTGCAGAGCCTCGGAGCCCTGGACTGCCGGCCCCCCTTTCCTCCGTGTCCTCAAGACTCCTCTCACCTTGAGAAGTGTTAGGATTACCCAGCATTTACACTCAACGCTCTTCTTTATTCCTTAAGGCTTATTAAGAATGATAATGAGTTCCAAAGGAGCCACACGTCTCTCTCTCTCTCTCTCTCTCTCTCTTCTCTATCCTTCCCTCTCTCCCCACCCCCTCCTTTGCTCTCTTTCTCTACGTGTCTTTTCCACCAAAGACACACAGGACAAATCCAGACCAAAAGGAAAAAAAAAAATCCCAACAATATGGAACCAGGGTACTTAAGGATTTATATTCAATAAATCCCTCTCTCTTCTTCCTTCTCCCTAGTTATTCTCAATTATTCAGATTTAAAAAAAAAAAAACAAGTCCCCTTGTCTTTCCCACCCTCCAGGCCACCCCCCACCCCGCTGGACTTTGAGCAGGGGGCCCGGCGGGCCTGCAGAACCTCGTTAATGGGCAGCTCTTAAACGGTTGATTAATTTTTGCAGAATTTATGACGGGCTTCGGGTCCCCCCCGACCGCCACCCCCCGACCCACTCGGTGGCCTCCGCACCACAGCAACTCCACTAGTGAACTTGAGGGGGGCAGAGCGGGGGCACCCCCTCCCCGGGGGCTTCCTGCGGCCCAGCGCCAGGCGGAAGCCACGCGGGTGCCAAAGGCCAGGCAGGAGCCGCTTGAGGAACCTTGTGGCACCCGCGGGGGGCGGCCGGGCAGCCAGGAGCCGGGGCTCAACTCGTGGCTCTATGGGGTCTGATTCCAAAATCAGGAGGCCACGAGCAAACGGACAGCGAGCGCGGGAGCCCGGGGTGGGGGGGTGGGGGCGGCAAAGGGTGCCAAGCTTGCGCCCACCGAGCCACGCCACGCGTCCCAGCACGGGGACCGGCCTTATCGGTCTGCCGGGCTGCCCTTCAGAGAAGGGGAAGAACAGATCCTAATGAAATTACAGTTTTTAAAATGTCTATAAATTAAATCTCCCCCCTCCCTCCCCCTCCCTCCCTCCTCCCTCCCTCCCTCTCTCCCTCTCTCTGCATCTCCCCCTGAGCTCCCTCCTTTACAAGGCTTGTTTGCCTCTCCCTGGTTCCCTGTGCTCATGTCTGCTTTTCTGATATAGACATCAAGAGGTTACGGGCTCAATTACAACTCCACTGGAGTCTCAGCACCAGACTCGCCCGGCCTTCTCTTCTCCTCTTCAGAAACCAGATACCAAAGAAATCCTCTTCGGCTTTATATTTTTATTTTTAATGCCAAAAGCCTCAAGATTCATTCAGTTGACTCATGGTCCTTTTTTCACTTGCTTCAAATGGGGGGCGGGAGGGAGGACGACGATCCTTTTTAATTGTGTCCGAGTATAAATATAATAGAAATGCTTTTCTCTTTATCTCATTCCCCCTTCTTAAGGACACACACAGAACCTCAGCAATACGTGGAATTTCAACAAGAGGGGGCACAGGGTATAAGTGTGCTTAATTAATGCACATCTGTCCGGGAGGGGGGGGCAGGAGAGCTGCTGCAGGGTATCCGGTTGGACATCCAGCGTATTTCAAAAGTTAAGCAGTGACATCATAAGACTTCTCATTAGCAAAGAGTCCATTTGAAAAGGGTGGGACATACATGGTGATTTTTATTTTTTTCCAAAGGAAAACATTTCTCCCACCTTCCACAACACTGTCACTTGATACAGGACAGAGATAGGCCGTCTATATGATTTTACATCCACAAAAAGCCACTCCCCCCACCAAAGAAGTGAAAAAAATCCAAGTCCTAGTCAATCAGCATAGTCGATTCCTAAGAAGCAGAAACCAGTTTCGAACTGTGGGTCTAAGGGGGGAAAAAAAAAAAACAAACAACACCTCTGCTATAATTCTGGAAAGATTAACCAGAGGGGATTCCAAAAGGTACTTTTCCAGGAAAAAACACTTGAAGACAAAGGCTGGAGAAAGCTGAAGCTCAAGGTGAATCAAAAAAGAAAAACTTTGTCTTTCCAATTAAGTAGACTAGGAAAAAGAAAAGGGGGGGGGGGGACACATTACTACCAACTCATTAATTCTTTCCTGTAAACAATTTAATTAAATTCTGCTAAATACAGGAGAAATACTCATTTTGGAGTGCTCTCCCCCCCCACACACCTCAAAAGCAAATTCCTGCAGGTTACTCCCCCCCCATGCCAACACTTCCCCTGCTGCACAACCTTCGAATGGATTTCCAACCCAGGCGTGGATTGCTCTGCTCACGGCTGCCAGCATGACAGCCTCATATGTCTGAAAGCTGACACTTCAGCTTTTAAAAGAAATGGGGGAAAATAAGCTGTTGACTTCTTGGTTAAAGTATTTTCTTGTTCTAACTCATGTTCTTATGTCACTGGGCTAAAAAAAAAAGAGAGAGAGAGAGAGAGAGAAGGGAGAAGAGAGAGATATGACTTTCCTTGAATGATCTGTTTAACCTAAGCCAGAGGAAAAAAAAGAAAGTCATTAATTACTTATGTGAGCTATTGCTTCAGAAAGACAATAAACCTGCCCGGTCGCCATGGATATGACATATTTGCTCTGAAAACAACACAATAATTAGCAAAGGGGAAAGATACAAGGAGAATATGCAAACTCCTGAGTTTAAAGCCACAGTGCTCTTTTCTCCCGTAAGCCTGTTCTGTTTGCAATCCAAATCAAACAAATTTTAAAAATATAGCAAAGGGGGAAAGATCAGAAATGGCTCCTCTCTCCTCTGAGCTGAGAAGCAAGAACCACTCCACCCCCTTCCCAAAATAAAATAATGTAAAAGAGAACCAGGATGGCATGGGGTGTGTGTGTGTGTGTGGGGGGGAGAGTCAAGTATTGACTCTGTTTTATTTCCTATATCAGGGGTGGAGTCAGGTTTGTTTTTGCTTCTTTCCTTTTTTTTTTTTTTTTTTTTTAAGTGTACTCTTATTTAAGCTTTGGACCTTCTGGCCAGATATAAATTTATTTATGAAAGCCAAATGCCCTGTGTGTGCCTCACCCCTCCCCAAAGTAAATGGAAATGTGAAGGGGTGGAGGTGGGGGATCCTACTTGAAAAAGCAAAACAGTATACTCAGAAAGCATCGGCTCTACAGAGGGACATCCACTCCCCCACCGCCAAGAAAATGGAACCCAGGCCTTACTTTAAAATTAAAAATGCATTAAATGGTTTTACCTACAACTTAGTCCCAGAGGATCATTAGGAAATGCAATCGCTTTGTATCATATCTGTCAACGTGATAAATATCTGAGTTCAGAGTAGGTTTGCAATTTTTCAGAGTGTCACAAACCAAGATAATTTTTTTTTTCTGCCTTACTTTCTTGATTCACTGTACCCACCGCCTCCAAGTCCGGAGTCTACAGAAAAAGAACTGAGAAGACGACAGGAGGATCAAAGGAGAAAAAGTTGATGTGCTCTCATACATGGGACAGAGGTTCCTGATAATCCCCCCCCCCAAAAAAAAGTGGGAAAATTAGGACTGTCAAATATTTGGGCTTTTTTTTTTTTAATTTCTTTAAGTACTCCATTAACTTTGAGTAAGAACTTTCCCCCTCTTCCCAGAGGCTAATTTTCCAAAAACAGATGGTCAGGATCTAGAAGAGAAGCAAATATACCTCAACCCCCACAGGCAGGGAAATCTAACTTTGAACTTCTTTTTAAATTAAAAAAAAAGGGGGGGGGGGCAGATAAACTATTAATAAGTATGAAAAATTAGCTGAGCTACAAGTTTTGTTTTTCTTCTGAAAAAAATTTCAACACAAGGGGAGCAGATATAAAGGAGAGATTCACATTTGACTTTCTATTTTTTTTTTTTTTTTTGGACAATAGTTGGGGTTTTTTTTTTGTTGTTTTAGATTGGACTCTTTGATCTTGAAAGAATTTTGCTCTTATACGATGGGGAAGAAGGGGGTGGTGGTGAAATGATCTGTTTTAAATGATGATGCAACTTGGAGATCAAAGCGCCCGCTCTCCCCTAGCCATAATAAGCTGTACTTGCCACAAAGCGCGAGTCTCCGGGCTCCTCTCCCTCGTAAGAAGGAAATAAAGTGCACACGGAGACTCCGGGAGAGACGCGAAGTCTCTGCAAGGTGCAAAGTCTAAAACACGAAAATCAGAAAGGCCCGGGGAGAGAGGGAGAGGCGCTGCCCCTTTAAACGTTTTAGTGCATATGGAGTTTGATTTCTGAAAGAGATCAGTTTAACATCTCCATAGAAACCAGCAACAGATTATCATCAACAGAATAAATAACTAGTCTAATAAATTAAACAGGAGGCATAAGATCGCTGGAAACCTGATTACTGAAGTTCAACAATATTCCCCATAAACTCTCGTGGCCCGCCTGGAAGGTGGCGAGACACACGGGGGCGGGGGCCCGTGCGGCTCGCGGGGTCCCGGGAGGGCCGGTGGGCGCCCGGGCGGGGACGGGACGAGCCCCCCGGCCGGCCGCGCGCAGGCCCCGGGAGCCGGGCAGGAACGCGCCGGGGAGGGCGCGCGGGGGCGCGCGGGGGCGCGGGGGGCGCGCGGAGGGCGCGGGGCGCACCTGGGGCCGCCCGCGAGCCGCTCGCCCCGGGCTCCGCGCTCGGGCTCGGCGCCGCCCAGCGCCCCCTCTGGGCACGCGGAGCGCAGCCCCCGGAGCCGGCGACCCCCCTCGCCACGCCCGGCGCAGCTGCTCCCGCTCAGCCCGGACAGCTCCCTCCGGCCGGCGCGTGTGCGTCCGCGTGTGCATGTGCGCGGGGCCCGCGTGCGCGCGTGTGTGTGTGTGTGTCCGCGCGTGTGTGTCCGCGCGTGTGCATGTGCGCGTGTGTGTGCCCGCGTGTGCGCGCCGGGGGCGGGGGCGCCGACCACCCTGCGCTCCGCTCTCCAGCCGCCCGCGCGCCCTTACCGCGCCGCCGAGCCAGCTCCGAGCCGTCCTCATGCGCCAACTTTGCCGCCCGACTCCCCTCGGCCTCGCCCCTCGCCGCCCCCGGCTCTCCGGGCGTCCGCGGGGTCGCAGTCGCGGGCCCACCGCACACGGGGGGGGCGTGCCCCGGACCCGCGGGGGCAGCCGGGCGCGGACCCTCGGGGCCCCCGTGATCCAGCTGGGCTGGGGGAGCCCCGGGCTGGTCCGAGGCGTGTTTCCGCTGCTTCCCCGGCGGACAGTCGTGCACCCGCACCCGCACCCGCACCCGCACCCGCACCCGCACCCGCCGCGCCGCGGCCGCTCCCCAAGCCGAGGCCGGTCCCGGGAACTTGCGGGGCGGCCGAGGCGGCCCCCTGCGCCCTCGCGGGCCGCCCTAACTCCGGACCCGGGTCGGGGACGACTCGGAGCAAGAATCCGCGCCCACCCCCCAGAGAAGGGCAGAGAAGGGCCTATCACCACGACCTCGGTCTACGCCCCCAAGTGTCCCTCCCGCCGTGATTGACGGCGCATACACCTGTTCCCCGCCAGGAGCTCCCGGCGCGGGGACCGACGCCCGCCCCAGCGCTCCGCCGCGCCCCCCGCGCCCCCGCGCCCCCGCCGGCCCGCGCCCCCCGCGCCCCGCGCCCCGCGCCCCGCGCCCTCCCCTCCCGGGCCCCGCTCCCGGCCCGCCCGCTCCCGGCCGCGCTGGCTTCGGAGACAGAAAGAACAGAAAGCAAAACTTCTGGCGGCCGACGGCCATCAGCTGCACATTCTGCAAATGCCACCGAGTAAAAATAAACCGGCCGCCGCTCCGCCCGGCCGGCTCACCCGGGGCGCGCGACTCGGGCCCTGCCCCGCGGGCTGCGGGAGCGACCGGCCCGGCCCCACCGCCGCGCGCCCCCGAGCCCCGCCCGCGCGCCCGCCGCCCCGCGCCCCGCGGCCCCCGAGGTCGGGCGCAGGTGTCCGGGGGCCGCGGCCCGGCTGCCCCCGCCGCCCCGCGCCCCGCGCCCCGCGCCCCGCGCGCTGCCCTCCTCCCCGCCTGCGCCCCGCGCGGCCCCGGCCTCCAGGCCCCGCAGCCCACCCGGGGCCCCCGCCCCGCCGAGCCCCCGGCGCGCACCGGCTCCGCCCGCCCGCCCGCCGCCGCCCCGCGGCCCGCATCCCCGGGCGCAACTTCTCCCGCAGCGCGCGCCGCCGCCGCAACTCCCCGAACTTTTCCCGGCCCCGGCGGGCTCCGGCGCACAGGCGCGGCCCCACCGCCGCCCCGGCCCCGAGCCCGCCCGCCGCCGCCCTGCGCCCCGGAGCCGCGGGTGGGGGTGGGGTGGGGGGTGGGGGGCGGGGAGCGCCGCTCGCCGCGCCCGGAGCAGCGCACTTGAGACAAACTTCGCAGGCGGCGGTGGCGAGGGGGCGCCGCTCCCCGGGCCGAGCAGCCCCGCGCCGCCCTGTCCCGCCCGGAGGCCGCCGGACCCGCGCCCGGGCGGACGCTCCTACCTCTGCCGGCGGCACCCACAGCCCGGCGCGGGGCCCGCGCCCACCCCTTCCGCGGGCAAAGTCCTGCAAAGTCACCCCGGCCCCTCGCCCCTGCCCCCCTCTCTGCCCCGGCGGGCGCACGCACCCCTGCAGCAGGGGGTGGGCGCGCGGAGGGGCCGGAGCGAGCCCCGGGGCCGGCGAGCACCTGCCCCCCAGGCTGCAGCGCGGGGGGCGCCCCCACCCTGTGTGCGAGGTCCTGCGCTCGCGCGGGCGCCTCCCCCGCCCCTGGGCTGGGGCGAGCGACCCCCGGGCGGCAGGCGCCCCGCGCCCCGCGCCCCGCGCCCCCCGCCGCCCGCGCGCCCAGAGGGGAGGCAGCCCGCGCGCAGGCAGCAGCAGGCAGGCTGCTGGCTCCGCGCTCCCCGCTCCCCGCTCCGCGCTCCCCGCTCCCCGCTCCCGCTCCGCGCTGCAGCCGAAGCCCGGGGTGGGGGCCGCGCGGGTCGGGGGGCGCGGCGGGGGCGCGCCCGGGGGGCCCCGGGGGCGGGGGCGCGGGGGGCCCGCGGCGGAGGCAGCGCCGAGTCTCTTACCTGCACTTGGGGCGGCTTTGGGTGACTTTCCAAGTCCGAGGGAAAAATGTGTGTGTGTTTGGGATGGAGCGCCGCGGGCGCGCATGCGCTGCCCAAAGTTGCCGGATCCCGGATTTTTCGCTCCCAGTCTCCGCTCTCGCCCGCTGTGATTATGGAATTCTCCGCGGCCGGGCGGGCGAGCGGGCGGCACGCAAAACCCGGGCCGGATCGCGGGCCCGGGCCGCGCTCCGCCCTCGCGCCCCCGACCTGCGCTCGCGGCTTCCCCGCACCCCCCGCGGGGCCCAGCTGGGCCGGGGCGCGCGGCGGGGCCTGCGGGGAGCCTCGGCCGCGCGGCAGCTCCCCGGCCCCGGGCACAGCGGGGCGAGGCGGGGGAGCAGGGGCCGGGCCGGGAGCGGGTTACTTTTCACCTGTTCTGATCCCCGACAGCCGGTCTGCTCCCGCTTTCCCACTGAAGACCCAGCTCTTTTCTGCAAGTTAGAATGTTGGGATGGTCGAAGCCGGAGGAACGTGCTGTTCTCACCGTGTGATATCTTACTCGGTGCAAGGGAGTCCTTCATCCAGCCCATTGTGCAAGGAATAAACCCTCAAGTGAGCGAGATGGAAGATAGGCCGCGAAGAATGAACCTGGGGGGGGGGGGGGTGAAGGCAATGAGCATTAAAACAAATGAATAATGTTATTTCAGAGAGTGAAAGGGGCCGTGAAGAAAATAAGGCAATAGGGTAACGCGTTTTGGGAGAGCTGATTTATCCCTCCCAGGTGACGGAGAAAGGCCTCTCCAAAGGCGGGGGACATTGGAACTGCCCTAGAGGAGCCCCCCTCATCCGTCCCTTTGTCCCCGCTGCCCGCATCCCAGGTGACCTGGAGGTCAGCTGCTGTCCTGGCGCGGTGGCTCCGGTCCTGCCTTTCCCTGCCAGGCCACCCCTGTCCCAGGACTGAGCTAGTCGCTGTACCTGTTTTTCCTTCTCTAACAAGGACGTGACGGAAATAACGTCAGTCGGGGAGAGAAACGGGTAAACACTCGGATGGCGAGAGAAGTGAAAAACTGCCCGCAGTAAGTCAGCGAAGCAGCTAAACGATGGGTCGCATGAAGGAATACAAAAAGTATGACCCCCAGTTTGGAGAAGTGTCCAACCGGATGCAGCGAACAGAGAGGAAACGCCACGGGCTGGGAGACGTTGTTGTGGGCTAGCAGACTTTGGGATGTAATCAGCAAGGTTTGGGCAAAGCTTCTCCAGACCAGAAGTTTCCAGAAGCCCTGGATGGTAATTGGCCAAGACAGACATCCACTGGGATGCATTCCATGCCCTGCCTTAAGCTGGAAGCTAATTGGTAAATGCATAGAGACTGGGGACTCCGAGGCCCGCTGGCCCTGAGGTGGCCAGGATTTGCCCTGTCCCCTAATAGAGCCTCCAGATTTGAGAGAAAAGGCCGGGCCGCCCCTCATCCTGCAGCCGCTGGGTGATCTCTACCTGTTACACTAGCTGAGAAAATAAAACAACTCAAGGATACAGCTTGTCTCCTTACCGCATGGAATGGGTCCGAGAATCCCATGTTTGGGATTTGTCGGCACAGGATGGCCAGATTTGGGGGTGAGACACACCTCTCAGGTTCAGAGACTTTTCTCTCAGCTTTATCCCCGTAACTAACAGGAAGCAGCAACGCATCCATAACTAACAGTCCTCCCGGAGCACTGACCCATTGCTCTCCCTCACCACCCCGCACCCTCAAATCAGGTCCAAGTCCTCAGTTCCAGGAGTCGGCTTGCTGGCCTATTGTGCATGAGACCCTTGTGACTCAGCAGAACACACGGCCCTAAAGATCCGAAGCCCAATCCTGCCATTCTGCAGAAGGAGAAACTGAGGCACGGTGAGGGTAATGACCTGAGGAGCAGGGAGGGAGGTTTTCTAGCTTTTGATGTGAGGTTGATTCCATTCCCGGGGCTGTATAAAGAAGTGGCTCACAGCTTGTGCTTTGGGGTCAGACCCCAGCTACTCACCAGCGGGGTGACCTTGAGTAAGGCATTTGACCCCTCTGTGCCTCAGTTGCCTCAACCGTAAAATGGGGATAATAAGAGAACTACTGCGTGGGCTTGTCGAGAGGCTAAAATGAGTTAATGTAGGGAAAGTGCCTGAGCCAAGCGAGTGATCGATAAATGCCAGTAATTGTCATTGCTCCTTGGGACATCCGGTGCTCCCTCTACTTCTCATTTCTTCCTGTCCTCTCTCCCTTGCTTCCTCCCCTCTGTCCTTTCCTTCCTCCGGGACGTGCCGCCGGAGGAGTCCCGCACACAGGCGTCCTTCAGCAGGAGCGGGGAAGACACAAAGGAGCCGGCCGGTCCCTTCCCGCCTTGCCCTGGAAGGCTCTGCCCCCGCAGCCGCGTCCCCAGCACCAAACTTTCATGAAGACATTTGTTCTTCCCTCCATTCTTCCTCCGACACTTCACGATCCTCCCATCGTCCAGGGAGCCCTTCTGTCTCCTCTGGAGGAAACTCGGGGGGGGGGGGGGCTGGAAACAGGGGCAAGATGGGGCAAGTGGCGAGGACTTTGGGGCGAGGTGAACAGGGGTGCTTCCTCTGCCTTTCCCAATCCCCACTCCCCCAACTCAAGCAAAAATTGTGTTCTATTTTTATTCTCTTTAAAGATTGTATTTATTTATTTATTTGAGAAAGCGGGTGCAGCGGGGCAGGGGGTGACAGAGGGAGAGGGAGAAGGAGATGCCCCCGCTGAGCGGGGGGCCTCATGGGCTCGGGGCTCTGACCTGAGCCGGGGACAGATGCTTCACCGACTGAGCCACCCAGGCGCCCGAAATGTTGTGGTTGCCAAAACTTGTGTTGCAAACAGAGCAAAGGGCTGGGAGAGAACCGCAGGCCCGAGAAGGAGCCGAGCCTCTCGCCGTCTTGCCCCCACCCCCGCCCCGCGCCCCTTGCCCACGCGGAAGTTACACGCTCTTTTCCTCACTTGCTTCATTTTATGGCTTCCTAAGCTTTCCTTAGAATAAAACACAAACGCCTGTCCCCACTCAGCAAGGCCCGGCACTGGACCTCTGGCAGTCACACCGTCCCGACACACTGGCCTCTTGTCCTGGACGAAGCCCGTCCTTCCTCGGGGCCTCTGCCCGGAAGGCCCACGGCGCCCGCTTCCCCGCGGCCCTCGGTCCGAGGCTCTCCCGAACCCTCCAGCCTTCTCTCTCCCGCTACCCTGTTGCACTGTTTGCAATGATTTTGCTAATTCACTTGTTTCCACGCTTCCTGTCCAGGTGCCCTTGCTAGAACAGGAGCTCCTTGGGGGCAGGGACTCTGTCCTGTGTCCCCTCGTGTCCTAAGCACCTTCACGGGGCCTGGCCCTGGCCGCCCTTCACCCCCTGGGAGTTGGGCACTGAATCAAGAGAGGCCTCGTGGCCCCTTCTCCAAGGGGCCTGTGCTGCAAGGGAAGGGCTGCCGAGTTCCCGGACAAGGTTTGGGGGAAGCAGGGGGAGCTGCACAACCCAGGAGTTCCGGGGAGTCGCCGGGTTGACCCCGGGGGCTTTGCCGAGTTTCCACACTGCTTGATGTTAGGCTGGGGGGGACAGTGGGGACCCACAGCTGGTTCTGGCAGACTGTGGCCCCACGAGGAGCCTCCGGAGGCAGGGGGGAGGCAGGACGAGCCATCTGTGTGGCCCTCACGAGGCGGTGTCGTCTCCTTAGACCCTCGGGACCACTGTGGTGAGGGGGATACGGCATCCGCCCATTACACGGAGGAGGGAAGCAACACTGAGTGACCTCCAAGGGGGTGGCCGCCTGAACCATGCTCTTCACGCTTGGGCCGGGACGTGACACAGGGATTCTTCCTCTGAGCTCCCAGAGCTGAGATCTGAATGTTGGGAGACGAGGGGAGGAAGGAGCACAGACCCGTCCTTTAACCGTCAGTTTTATCTCAATGTTGTAAAAGACGAGAAAAAGGAACCAAAGAGATCACAGGACCGAGCACCAGATTTTGTATGTATGCAGTAAGCACTCAATAAGTGCTGGCAAAGAGTGATGGCTTTTAAATGAACAAACTATCCACCATGCGCTCCGCCTCCCTTTCTCCTAAGCGGCTCCTGGCCTTGACCTCCGTGGACGAGGTCGGTTCGCTGGTCCCGGGCCTGGCCTGGTGCTGGCATCACAGTAGGTGCTCAGTAGATGCTTAGTGACTGAATAATTAAACAAACGCCCGAGATAAGTGATTATGGTGATTACTGGGCAAGTTGTAATTAAAAAAAAAAAAAAAAGCTGAGTGCATTTCTTTTATTTACGAACGCCTCTCTCGGGAGTCCTGGAAGGGAGGATGGGAGCGGCGCCCCGTCCCCAGAGCCAGGCCTGATCCTCAATCCCATCAAGATGCTGAACCTGACAAACCCTTCGACCCCCCGAGGGTCTTCATCCTTTTTGCGAAGTACAAGGTCGTTGTTTCTGGCCCCTCGTGGGGGACACATCTTCAGCGTAGGAAAGTCACAAAATACAGATAAACAGGAAGGAGAAAACCTGCGTCACCCGTCATCCCGCCCGCCACGAAGGATCACTGGTGATGTTCTGGTGAACTTCCTGCCAGTCTAGGGTTGTTTGTTTGTTATCTTTCGCTGGGTTTTGTTTTATAAATTCGGGACCAGGCCGAGTGTCGCGGTCGCCGTCGTCTCCGCTAGCACGTGCGTGCAGCACCGACACTTTCTCACGCCATCGGCTCTCCCCGCGTGCCGGGATTCTTGATGGCCGGGTGATGGGGTTTGTCCTAATTCGCTGGGAAAATTTTGGACGTCTGACTCATTTCCAGTACTTTCCCTTGTTTTGAAGACCCCTAGTGAACATCCTGGTCCAGAGAGAATCGTGCGCCTCCCTGACAGTGTCTACACCTGCAAGCTCTTGGTGCCCGCGGCCCCTGCCCGGGAAGGCTGTGCTCCGCTGTCCCGCGGCCGTGCGTCCCGGCAAGCGCTCCAGCCTCAGTATCCCCCCTCTCTCTCTCCCTTTTTTCTTAACCCCTGTTAATTAATTAATTAATTAATTTTTAACCCCTGTTAATTTAATGGGTGAAAGCGCCTGTGACCCTAGGAATGGGTCCTCAGCAGAGCCTTGCCGGCCACAGGCAGGGGCTGTCTCCAGGCCTGCATGGCCCCGGGGCCCACAGCCTCGCCCGGCTCCCGGCCTCCAGCTCCGGGCTCCGGCGCGGGTCTGGGTCCTTCAGGGGCTTCTGGGCATCCCCCCAGTGCTGGGGGTGGAGGGTGGGGTCTGTCTCAGTGTTTCAGCCTCGACAGAGATGAGCTCCACTCCCTCCTACCTCTCGGCGCCCACACCTTCCAGAAACCTCTCGACAGCAGAGCCTTGGGGATTTCTGTGCCATAAATACTATCTGTTTTCCAAGCTCAGGATCCATACTTTGTACCTGCTTTCCTTTTCCCCACCTGGGCTCTCGCTCAGCTCCGTGCAAGCCTCCTCTTTCTAGTTCGTTCTAGTTCACTCACTTTTTTGGGTGGGGAGGGGGGTGGATTTGTGTTTACTCCTGCCTGCTCAGGATGAGAATTGCAGGTGACTAATTCTTTCCCTTTTAGGAAACATTTTTCTGGTCCCGGGGTCTCCGATCTCCATGGCCCTCTGGACCATCTAACTTAAATTTCAGAAGAAAAGGGTAATTCACATTCCGTGCTAGCAGTTGAGGGAACACAGAGAAATACAAATATAAATACAATGCAGGAAAAAAAAAAAACAACAACACCCGCGATCAGAGAGTCCTGTGTTTGGGTGTGAATTGGATTCCAAAAAATTAGAAGAATGAATTGAAATGAAACCCACCGGGCACACTTTTGGGCCCCCAGCGGGCGGGCGATGGGGGGGGTGTGGCTGGGAGTGACGTGTGTGGCTCACGGGGAGGCACGTGCCCGACTCCCTCTGCAGCGTGAGGTGCCCACAGGCGTGGGCCCAGGGGGCCTTGAGGGAGGCTTTGGTCCTGGAGGACCTGGAGGCCTGGCTGCGCCTGTTTGCACACTGGAGGACCGGCAGCCGCCCAACGCAGAGAACCGGCCAGGTGGAGGGCAGGGTGACGGGCTGACGTCACCTCTTACCCCAGGCTCCGCGGGGACAGCTGCCGCCTCCTGAGCCTGGCGGGGAGGGGCGGCCTGCCTCTGGGGCCCGACAGCCAGGGACCCCGGTGATGGAGAAGAGGAGGGCCCGCCTGTGCTCAGAGCCTCCGCCAGGCTCCCGGGGGAGCTCAGAGCCCCGGCCGCGCCCGGGGGAGCCCGGGGCTCTGGGGGCAGAGGCGGAGGGCCGCGAGGACCTGCTCCGAGACTGCGGAGGTGGCCGGGCTGCCCGACGGGCCCTCCGCAGGTGCCAGCACCGCCGCCGGGGGCTCGAGGGCGGGGCGCCGGGAGGCGAGGAAGGGCCCTTCTTGGGAGGAGGTGCCCTCGTGTCGCGCGGACGGGCGTGCCAGGTCGCTGCCGGGAGGGGAGGGCGCCCGCCGTGCCAGCCTGGCCCGGATGTGAGCGAGGCCCGCCCGCCTCTCCAGCCTCACCTCTCCAGTTCCCGGCTGTGCACCTGCACACCCTCTGCTCAGGCGCAGGGGGCGCGTAGGGACCCGCCAGGCCTTTGTCCGAAGGCCTCTGTCCCCTTTCTTGGCTTGTCTTCCGCCCTCTCACCTGTCGAGACCACAGCAGATACCACCTCTTCCAGGAAGCCTTCCCTGAGGTCTTCCTCCCCAAAACTGGCTCGGATGCTGCTATTCGGGCTCCCACAGCCCCCTTGCTTCCCCTGTCCTGGCGCTTAGCACACTGGTATAACTAACTTCCCGCAGCAGACTAGGTGTGTGCGTGGTTTTTAAATAATGGGTGTATTGGGGCGTGGATTTCTGAGCTGGGTAAGTGGGTTCGAATCCCAGCTCTGCCACTGACTAGCTGACTGTGCGTTGGCAGCATGGCCTCGGTTAGGGCCTGGCCTCCGCTCGTAGCACCCGTCTGTGAAACGGCGACAGAACCAGCAGCTGCCTCCCAGCATCGTCAGAAGAATCACTGGAGACAATTCCTGCAGGGCCCTGAGCCTGGAATCCTGCACAGTGGCTGTCGTTTTACTCCCAGAATCTAGCAAAATGCTTAGAGAACGTCTGGCGAACGAGCGGCATCCCCGTGTGGATGGACACGTGTGTGGCTGTGCGGTATGTGCCGGGGCCGGTGGCGGGGGGAGCCAGCACTTAGGAGGCAGGTCCTGTATGGATATGTGTGTCCACTCTGAAGGGTAATGGGCTGGTTATTTATGGTCATGGCTCAAGAAAAAAAAAAAAGAGACAAACCAGTGTTCAGTAATGACAAAGTAATTACCTTTTTATTATTTTTTCAATAGGATTCAGAGGGAGTGAGGGCCTCGGCTGTGGCCAGAACAGCCCTGCTCTGAGCTACCCCCATTCCAACGCTGAGCAGGGGAAAGGCTCGAGAGGCCTAAGTGGCTCCCCCAAACAGCGGGGGGCGGGGCCGGAGGCGGCTGCCCAGACTACAGAAGAGGAGCTGCAGGCCCAGAGCGCTTCCAAGTTCGCGGAGTTGTCTGCACCCACGGGACCAGACTCTGAGCCCAGAACGTTTACTAGAGACCATGTCAGAGGAGGCAACGAGGCCAGAGAGACCGCGCAGGTTCATGGCAGAAGGAGAGCAGAGCCCCGGTCCTCTGACCCCTGACCAGTGCTCCTTACCATTGACCCACCTGAAAGCAAGGCCTTCCGGGCCGCAGAGCCCTGCCTCAAATTTCTACCTGGAAGGGGTCTGACTTGCTAGAAGGTGATTTTATTCTGGGGTCCTTCAGGAGACTGTTGGAGACCCCAGAGGTTAAGTGAACTACACTGTGACGGGCTCACCTATCTGGTGATAAGCTGGTGGCCAGTGAGGGGACCAAACCAGCCTTAGCCTCTATTCGTCCATCCATCACTCATCTGTCCATCCATCCGTCCACCCATCCATCTATCCCTCCATCCTTCCATCCATCCATCCATCTATCCATCCATCCCTCTGCCCACTCATCCATCTTTCCCTCCATCCATCCATCCATCCATCCATCCACCCCTCCGCCCACTCATCCATCTTTCCCTCCATCCGTCCATCCATCATCCACCTCCTCTCCGTCCACCCATCCATCTATCCCTCCATCCATCCATCCATCCCTCCACCCACTCATCCATCTTTCCCTCCATCCGTCCATCCATCATCCATCCACCCCTCCGTCCACCCATCCATGTATCCCTCCATCCTTCCATCTCTCCACCCATCCATCCATCCATCCATCCATCCATCCACCCCTCCGCCCACTCATCCATCTTTCCCTCCATCCGTCCATCCATCATCCACCTCCTCTCCGTCCACCCATCCATCTATCCCTCCATCCATCCATCCATCCCTCCACCCACTCATCCATCTTTCCCTCCATCCGTCCATCCATCATCCATCCACCCCTCCGTCCACCCATCCATGTATCCCTCCATCCTTCCATCTCTCCATCCATCCATCCACCCCTCCGCCCACTCATCCATCTTTCCCTCCATCCGTCCATACATCATCCATCCATCCCTCCATCCACCCATCCATTCACTCATCCCTCCATCCATCCATCTCTCCATCCATCCATCATCCATCCACCCCTCCGTCCACCCATCCATCCATCCCTCCACCCACTCATCCATCTTTCCCTCCATCCGTCCATCCATCATCCATCCACCCCTCCGTCCACCCATCCATCTATCCCTCCATTCTTCCATCTCTCCATCCATCCATCCATCCATCCATCCATCCATCCACCCCTCTGTCCACTCAACCCTCCACCCCTCTACCCACCCATTCACCCCCTCATCCACCCATCCGTCCACTCACTGATCCTTATATCTTACAAACATCGGGTGAGCGCCCCCATATACCAGGAACCTTGCTAGAACCTGAAGGTCTGGGGATGCTGCGATGCACAAAACAAAATACCAGGAAAAGCCTGTGGAGAAAGCTCAGTGGCACAGGAGGCTTCTGCAAGACACCTGGAGGGTGATGTGAGTGCATGAGGCGTGGCCTGTCAGGGAGTCAAGCCCCCAGCGTTCCAGGTCCAGCTGTGCCCCCAGCGTCCTGGGGGGTGTCGGATGCGTCCCTCCATTCTCTCTTCCCTCCCTATGGTTTCCTCCTCTATCAATTGAGAGAGTTGGACTAGCTCAGGGGACAGTGGACATGATACGGAGAGGACTCTTTGGGTGGGTAGGCTTTTCAGAGGGACAGTGTCCCCTCCAAGGGGGCAGGTGAGAGGATGAGGAGTGAGAGAGTGAAGAGCAGAAAATTCTGGGAGAATAGAGTCCATGAAGGGTGGAGCGTGTGCTCCAGCTCCACCCCGCTCCCTGGGTCTTCAAACCAGGGTTCTGCTCTTCTTGGCCTGCCGGTGGGTAGCCTGGGGCAGCGCCTGGGCCCAGGTAACCCGAGGACCGAGGACCCAGGACCGGGCCCTGTCCCTTTGTCCTTCCTGCCCCACCTCCCGCCCCTGCCTCCCCACAGCTGTGATAACCCACACGTAGCACTCTGCCCTCTGGAATTTATTTTAAGGCCTTGGCTGTTTATTTATTTTATTTAGAGATTTCTCGGTGCTTGGAGGGGAGGAAAATTCGAATGGGGTGATTATGAAATACTATTTCACCTCGCTGTTCATTCACAACAAACAAAGAGAAATGATTGGTGATTAAAAATGCATTCTCTCTGCTTGTTTTCTTTTGTTTTACCATTATGGAAATATTATAAATACTGAATACTAATCTGGACCTGCGGGGACCTCACAGACCTTCCGGAAACCGAGTCTCCTGCTCTTCCCCGGGGCAACCTCGTGCTGTCCTCCCCGGCACAGAACAAGGCTCAACCGTGCCCCCGGGGTGCCGGCCGGAGGGCCTGGTGCTCGTCCTCGCCGCGGGTGTGAGTCTCCCCACTTCCTTGTCCGGGTTCCTGCTGAAGCAGACGGGGCCCAGGTGAGCGGCGCCGTGGGAGGCCGGCGCCCGACGCTCCTAGTCCAAAAGTCGCACCGCGGGGCTCTCCGGGGCGGTCGGCACCGGGCCCCATGCCCTGCCTGCCCCCCCGTGCGACCTTGAGCGCTGCTCCACCTCCCCGAGCTTCCGTGTCGCCCCCATAGGTGGCCGTGGGGGTCCCCACTCGAGGACGGTGTCCCAGCTCCTCGCCTCGGGGCCTGGCGGACGGGAGGGCCCGAAATGTTGGTTCCTAGGGCGACGAACAGTCTTTACCCTTTGGGGCTCGGTTTCTCCCTCCGGGAGGTAAGGGAGCGCGCAGGGGACCCTCACAGGCCCCCCGGCTCTGGTGGGCGAGGCCTCTGCCTCCGGGAGGGTGCGGGGGGGCGGGGGGGCGTCCTCAGCCTCCCTGACCCTCGGCAGAGACCTGGGCTCCTTCCTGGGGCACCGGCACCTGTGCCGAGGCCCCGAACCACAGCCTGCTCCCCACGGCCGCTTTTGCTTTTCGAGCCGGAAGCCCGGCGCTTCCCCATTTGTGTCAATCACAAACAAATAAATAAGAGCCAAAGGGCCCGAGCCGATTCCGAAGTGTTCACCAAGTCCAGATAAACAGCGAGTTCTGTGGCGTCCGCGTGCCTTTTATCTTTCACTTTATTTAACCAAATTAACTGCTCTCCGTGTCCCCTGCGTGTGAGTGTCTCTCTCTGTCATATAAAATACAATCACGCTTGCTTGCTACATGTTTCAGATACTTTATCATTAACATCAATTCCAGCCAAATTAGGAGTTTCTCCCAACATAATTGCCCTTCCCATTATCCAGCACTTTATTTTTTCAAAGCACTTTCCAACCATTAATTAGTTAACCCTTAGGACGCCCCAGAGCCGGCGCTCAATGTCACCCTCCCTGTCTCCCAGCCGGGAAGGGGGGCGGGGGTCAGGTGGTTTGTTGGAAGTCACCCTGGATGTGGGGGCTGGGGGCTCGGTGGGGCCCTGGGGATCCTCCCTGCAGCCTCGCAGCCTGTGGTTCACCGGCAGGGTCGGGGCCTGGGCCGCGGTGCGATCGGAGCTGCCAGGGCCGGGGTAGGGGTGGGGGTGGGGGTGGGGGGGGCAGCACCTTCCAGTCCGCGCATTTGGTTCTCTCTATGGCTCCTCCAGAGAGGGGAGCGGGGGGACCCGGTTGCCGGGTGGTGGCACATCCTCCACTACGGGGCCCAGGCCACAGAGGAGAGGACACCCTGGAGTGCCCAGGCGGGGAAGTACCCGTGGCATTATGGTCGCGATCGCCCACAGCCAACATCGGGGGTGCAGACGGGGTCTCCCGGGCACCCGTGCCCGACGGGGCCGCGGCCCCCACGGGGTGCAGCTCCCTCCATCTCCCACCCTGCGTCCTGTCCCTGGCAGGTGCACCTGCGGCCATCAGGGCCGCGGCAGGTGAGCAGGTGGGCAGGTTCAGGTTTGGGGCAGACGTCCTGGGAAGGTTCGGAGGAGCCATCCCGGGAAAACAGAATGATTTACTTCCTGGACCGTGGTCTGTCCTGTGAGGATGAACCGTGCCTGCGGCTGCTGGGGACACACTGTCGAACCACCGATATTTTACATTTACGGCCTCTCCGTCGTCCTAACTTCTTTAATGATTTTTTTTTTTTCCCTTAAAATACATGAGTTGGCTCCCGCAGGGACAGTGCGGAGCCTTCGGAGAGGCTGGCCAGGCTGCTCGTACCTCGGAGCTGGGAGTTCCCAGGCGCTTGCGGCTCTGCAGCCCCTTCCCTCCCTCGCAGGTAGGACCCCAGCACCCCTGGGCACCCGCCTCTGCCCCCCCCCCACTTGTCCTGTGCTCCGAGATGCATGACACGGGGCTGTGGGGAGCTGGCCCAGCTCGGGGCGGGGCTCGCCAGGCAGCAGAGCCCCCCAGACCTCAGACCCCCGGGCCGAATCCCAGGTCCGCGCCTTACTAGCGGTTTGACCTTGGGCAAGGTGACCTCCCAGCCTCTGCTTTGCGGCCAAGCAGGGCTGTTTGGGGGCCCAGGGAGATAAGGCCCGTGAGGTCCTGGCCATTGGCCTCGGGGATGGTGCAGGGGACCCGAGCCGTCCTGCCGCTTGAGGAGCGGAGCGCGGGTGCCACCAGGCCCGGCCTGAGTCCACGCAGCACGGCTCGCGAGTGCCCCGTGTCTCAGCGCCCTGCGGCCCCCGACGTGGTCCCCCCACGAGGCCCTCCTGCGGGGGCCGGAGGCACCCTGAGCCCGTCCCAGCGCCTGGCCCGGAGCAGCTGCTCCAGGTGAGGCAGGACCCGGCCTGGCCCTGGCTGGACCCTCCCTTCAGGCCGGGGCTTTCCCTTTTCTTCCCTTAAACTTCCGGACTCCGCGCAGTAACAGGTGACGCCTGGAGGTAACATGAAAGCCGGGGGGCGCTCTCCCGGCCGCCCCCGACCTTTACAGCTTCATTGAAAACAGGAGCCCACTCGTTACCCTCTGACCAACAGCCTCCTGCCCCACGCGCCCACCCGCTCGCTTATTCACTCAGCAAACATTCGCCCCGTGCCCGTTGCGGCTGACCCGGGTTTGAATCTCGGCCGCGCCTCTTAGCAGGCGAAGAACTGGGGCGAGAGACTGAAGCGCGGCTCCCAGGTCTCGTCACCCACGAGGGGGAGAAGGGGTGGAGGGCCCAGTGCTCAGCACGATGCCGGGCACGCAGTGGGGCCTGCGGAGACGGCTCGGATGTTCACGGAGCAGGAAACCCGGTGTGAGGACCACGGTGGGTGCGGCTGCGTTTGCGTCTCGGCCGGTAAAGGCCTCCGTGGCGGACAGAGGCTTCGGCAGGACCGGCAGCCCGTTTTGGTCCCCAAATAGCAGAGTCCCTGAGGTCGTGTGACCCGCTCTCCACGCGCGGAGCTCTCAGCCCCTGCGGGACCGAAAACCGAAGCTCAGAGAAGTTGTGGGCTTCCTGCGGGTCAGGAGCGGGGCCAGGCGGCCAACCCAGAGCCCGGGCTCAGCGTCTCGTCCTCCTGGGCCGCCCGCCCCCGCTGTGCCTGCCAGCCCACCCCAACCTGCACCCGGGTGCCGCCGGGGACCCTCTCCGGGGCCGAGCGGGGGCCGTGCTGGAGGCCAGCATGTGGCGGCAGGCAGCGAACACCAGCCCCGGGCCCGGCCCTGCCCTGTGGAGCCGAGGGACAGCAAACACATGACAAGAGTCCGGAAAAGAAGGAGCGGCTCTGGCTTTGCCCGCCCCGCGGCCCCCTGACGAGGACTCCACGACACGCCTCGTCCCCACGGCCTGACGCCGCCTGGGGGGGCCCACCCAGTGCCCCAGCAGCCAAGGGATCGATCACCTCTCCAGGCGGGTCCTGTGGGCCCAGCTGGGCGAGAAGGGGGCGGCCCCCTGCCTGCTCTCAGCCGTCCTGGGGCCCGGCCAGCACCTAGCAGAGTGGGGCTCAGCCCTGAGCTGAGGGCGGGGGTGCACGGCCTCTCCCCGAGGCCCCGAGGCCTCCCCTCGGAGGCCGCCGGTCAGCAGCCGCATCCTGCTGGGCTCCCACCGAGGCTGGGGCCGCAGGACGTGCTGGGCCTGCCCCGCAGGGCGCCGGGGCGAGCGTCTGGCAGGAGACACTGGAGACACAGAGGCGGAGAGCTGGGTTCGGGGGCCCCACATGCCCACCGCCCGCAATCGCTCTCGCATCTCCGCGGGGGCGCCCCGGGCGGGTCCCTCGCTCACCACCTCTGTCCACGCAAAGCGACAGCCAGGGAGGTCACGCGATGCCCCCGCCGTGTGGCCGCCGCCGCGCCGCGCTCTCTGCCGGGCGGGGTGCGGGGCGCGGGTGGGCCTGCCCGGCTTTCTGCCCCCCGCGCTCCCTGCGTCCGCTGCCCCCGTGTCCCCAGCTGGCACGCGAGCGAGGGGAAGCTTGTGCTGAGTCCTGACCGCTCTCCCAGGCACATTCCCACCGTTACCTACACAGGGAATTAAGACTCAAATCCTCGTTTGACACGATGCAGGAGGATGCTAAGTACTTAAGCGCTAATTAATTAGTGAGCTGTACCCGCCGCCACCAGCCGCTGGAGGAAACCTCAAACAGACCCCCCGAGCGAGCGCCAGCGCCCTCCCTGCCAGGCGGAGGGGACGGAGAGGAGGGGGCCGCGCGGGCAGCCCCAGGCCCACCCCGCGCAGGCGAGGGGGTGCAGGTTCCCCAAACCCGTGGGAGCTGGGGTTCTGGGGCCCAGTGAGGCGGGACCCTGAGTGGGACTGTCCCGCTGAGCAAGCCTGAGGCTGACTCGGCAGCAGGCCCCCAGGGAGCTGGAGTCCAGGAGTCCAGGCCCACGCAGACCCTCCACGTCTGGGGCAAGTTTGGGGCCCTTCAGATTAGCCAGGAGCATCTCATGGCCCCAAACCAGCTGGTGCGTGTTGCTCAGGGCTGGTGCCTCCCAGTGCTGCCGGGCAGGGGCGCCGGGCAGCCACCAGGGCACGGGGCTCCCTCCAGCTCTCTTGGCCTTGGCCGAGGTCAGTCTGCGGGTGGGTGGGAGAGGACGGGGACCCAGGGCTGTGGGAACGCCCCGGGGTGACCTGGCCGCGCGGCCTCACGGGGTCAGCTTCTGAGCCTCCATCCTCCCGGCTCTAAAATGGGCCTCACGGTGCCAACCACTCGGTAGGTGGTGGCGGCAGTGGAAGCAGCGGGTGCCGTGAGTGTCATCATCTCCGAGAAATCTTCCCCGTGGACTCCCAATTCCTGCACCCCCGTGGGGTGATCAACCTTCTGCTTCTCTCAGGCCTGGCCCAGTTCTAGCCCCAAAAGTCCCATCACAGAAACCCCAGAGTCCAGAGCAAAACCCCCCCTGTTGTCCCGGTGAGGGGGGGGGGCGGCCGGGCGTGTCTGCGGCCAGGACTCCCTGGGACCCCAGCCCCTGAAGGGTCCTCCCACAGGTGGCAGGCGGGGCACCCGGGGTCCCAGGGTGGCAGACGCCCGTAGCCTGAGCACACCCAGCCTGCGTCAGCCCCGGGCCCGCCTCCTGCAGTGTTTGCTCAGCAACCAGCCCGGGACGGCTTTGTTCAGGACCAGAACCAAAAACACTGGGCTGGGGCTTGTTGCTCTTTCCTTGTCCCCAGGTCCCCCAGGCCCTCGTTGGGGCAGCTGTGTCTGGGTGCCCCGAGGACAGGCAAGGGCAGGACCTGGCCCCCGGGCTCCGTCCCCCCTGCACCCCAGGGGCGAGGGAGCGGGTCCTCAGTCTCCCTGGCGCTGGCTGAGCTGAGGGGCCGCCCCACGCGCTGCACCGAAGCCTCCCAGCCACGTTGGGCTCCCCTCAGCCCATTTCACAGAGGGGGAAACTGAGGCCCGGCACGGCGCGCTGGCTGGCGGCGGTCCCTGGCGGCAGAGCGTGGGCCCATCGGGGTCCGGGCCTCGGGCTCACAGCCGCCGCGCCCCTGGTCCCTCGTATGTCGGCTCTGCCCTGTCTCCCCCCACAGCCTGGCCCTCTGCCTGCGCCCCGCCCCCCATTTCCTGGCAGGATCCCCTTCATCCTCAGCCCCCGGTTCCGATCCATTCCCGTGCCCTGGTCTCGCCGGATCCACTCCGTCCTCCCACCTGTGGCCCGAGGTGTCCCCGCCCTGGACGCCCAGCACCCTCCCTTGCTCCGGGGGTGGAGGGGCCCCTTGGCCTGAGACCTGGGCCCAGCTTCCTGCGGGGCTCCCTCTCCAACTGGACGCAGCCCGGCCCTGGCGCTGGGCCTTGTGCCCCATCGAGAAGCTGGACACGAGGCGACCGAGCCCAGAGTGACCCCGAGCTAAGGCCTGGGGGCCCCGGCCTCTGGGCGCTGGGGCCACCGAACAGGCCACAGGTGCTGGCCCCCCGCTGCTGCGGCCCTGCTGACCTGCTGACCCACGGCAACGTGAACCAAGCCCGCGGGGGCTCCCAGGGCCGAGCCGATGGGTCACACGAGGTCCCACCTGCTGCGGCCCCTCTGTCACCTTGTCCCCTCCTCCTCCCCGCCGCCTCCTGCCCCCCCCCCCCAGCCTCAGGTACCTGTCTCTCCTCTAAGCTCCTGGCAACACCTGCTTTTCCTGACCTAAGGCCACCTGGTCCCTGCCCTCAAGAAGCTTAGATTCCAGGAGAGAAAATGAGGCGAGTCCACAGTCGTTGCTCATTCATTCGCTTCCTTCTTTATCCAGTACTTTCTGAGCGTCTACTATGAGCTCACAGCAGGGCTGAGCCTGGAGCAAGTGCCCTGGGGACTAGGACCTGGGGACCCAGGGACCCTGGGTGGGGACGAGGGGGGGAGGGGCTCGTGCTATTTACACAACAGCCCCAGGAATGAATGAGGCCATGTCCCTCCCCTTCAAGCCTGGGCTGCGTTAATGCTCTTCCTCCCCCCTCCCTGCAGAGAGCAGGATGCAGGGACACGGGGACATCACACAGGGGGCCTCCGTCAGCACAGGGGTCTCCATTAGTACTTTGGGGAGGGGGCGGGGAGGGGTGAAGGGGGAGGAGATCATCGGGGCTGCGGGAGACCCAAAGGCCTTGTGGGGGGCGTCTAGGAGCAGGGCCCTGAAGACCCTGCAGGGAGGAGGGCGGCAGGCACTGTCCAGTGTGGTGGGGGTGGGGGTGCAGCTCCAGCTGGGGAGCAGGGGCCGCAGGACGGAAAACAGACGGGGGCCGGGGACATCTGTCCAAACTCTAGGGGTGAGGGTCTTGCTGTGAATCATATTTAGGAAGGATGCAGTAGCCCATGTGGCCCCCGTGCCTGGGAGCCCGCGGTCCTGCTCTGGGGATGCCTGGGAGCCCCGGCTCCTGGGGGCAAGGAAACCAGGGCCCGCCTGAGATGTGGGTGCTCCCTGAGCCCCAGAGCATGGGGAGTGCCCTGGGCAGGGCTTGCCCAGGCCTGGCACCCGGGCTGCGCCCTCTGCCCTGGGACGTCCTGTACCAAGAAGGACCTATTAAAGGGACAAAGGTCCTCCCAGGGTGCAGGCACCCCGGCTCGGCCCTGGCAGCTAGCCCAGGGCTGCAGCAGGAACCCCCACCCTCGGCCCTGCCACTCCGGGCCCCGGGGCAGAGAGAGGAGCAGGTTCCCAGGGCCGGCTCCCCCGGGGCACGTGAGGCAGGATGCTGCGGGGCAGGTGTTCTCCACCTGGCGGAGCCCAGGCGGGAGGGGAGCACCCCAAAGTCCGGACCCTGGGCTCTAGCAGCCCGAGTGGGCATCCTGACCGTCCCCAGCCAGAGGCGTGGTCTTGGGCAAGCCTCTTGACCCCTCCCAGCTTTAGTTTGCTGACCTCTGAGTAACCTGGGAGAATGAGGCCTATTATTTAAGCTTTATTGAGAAAATGCTTGGAGCACTCGCCACAGAGCTGACCACACATGGTAGCGGTCGCCCGTGGTCACGGAGAGCATGATGGGTGGACGCCCGCGGTGGGTCCTGGGCACGGGCCGCGGGCCCCGGAGGAAAGGGAGCAGCTCGGGGACACGTCCAGAGCTGAGAGGCCTCATCCTTCGCAGGGGCCGGGACGAGCGTGGCCGTGGAGCCGTGGGCCGCGGGGCGGGGGAGCGGGGGGGGGGGGGGTCCTGGACGTGGCTTCGTATCGCAGCATCAGGGCGTGGGGCAATCAGCTGTTAGAAAGTGGAGTCGGGTTTATTATTGCCGAACGTTATCATCCCGATAAGAACCAGATTGAAGGGAGGGAGGGGGAGGCAGAGGTGGGGTGAGGGGTGACGGGCGGAAGCGAAGCAAAGGGCAGCCCTGCTGCTGCTGAGCAAGGCCTCCGCCGGCCCGGCCGGGACCCCTTCCTGGGGACACCGGGGACACGGGGGGCGCAGGGGCTGGTGGGGCAGCCGCAGGCACCTGCTGCTGTGGGGGGACACGAGGACGGCCGCAGCCCCGCCCGGTCCCCTCGGCTGCCAGCAGTCACCGGCGCTGCTCCAAGAGGTGACCCGGGGGTGAGACAGATGGGGGCGCGAGCCTGAGCCTGGCCCGGCCAGGGGGAGCCACCGGGAGCCCCCAGCTCCGTGAGCCCAGCATGGACACCTGCTCCTGCCAAGGCCCAGGCCGGGAGGGTCGAGTGAGGCGAGGCCTGCCGCCCTGTCCCTGCTCCCTCTCCCCGTCGCCCTCCCGGGGTCCAGGCAGGGGGCAACGGGTCCCCTGCCCCCTTCGCTCCAACCCCTCGTGACCCTCACCACTGCCACGCGAGGCAAGTGCAGCCCAGGGGCCCCACTGCACAGACAGGGAGACTGAGGCCGAAAGCACAGTGGCTTGGCCCCGGCACCGCCGTTGGACGTGCGCTCCCGGCTGTGCGCCCGGCCCCGTCCTCCTCGGGCAGCCTCCCCGCGCCTGTGGCACCCAGGGGCCTGCGGGTCCGGGCCTCGGGCAGGCCTCCCCAGGACGGGCCCCACAGGCATTCCTTGCCGGCAGGGAAGGCTATAAAAAGCAACACTTTTCAGCCCCAGAGTGTGACCTGTGCGACTTCACAGAATCCAGAGAAAAACACAGATAACCTTGGGAAGGCCCGACCTTCAGGAGCGTGGGGACAGGAAGGGGGCGCTCGGCCGGGCCTGGGGCGGGGCGCGGGCCGTGGTCCCGAGGTGCTCCCGGGCGCAGCCGCGGGCAGGGGCAGCCCGTCCCGCAGCAGCAGCGTCGCCCCCGCGGGCTGCAGGCACTGCCTCCTGGCCCCCGGCGCCCCCCACGTGGGTCCTTTACCCTCTCCCTTGACGGGGCAGGGACCGCGGCTCGGGGAGGACAGCCACCCTGCGCGGCCACGCACGCCCGCCCGCTCTCGCAGCCACCCGCCAGCCCTGGTGCCCTCGGACCCCGGGCTCGTCCCTACTCTCCCACCTCCTACCCTGCCACCCGCAGCCGGGGTGTCGCCTCCGTAGCCCCCCGCAGCCTCCCTCAACACGCATCTCGAGCGCCCGCTGTGTGGCCAGCACCTTCCGGGCCCTGACGACCCGCAGCACCCAGGACTGACCGCCCCCCTGTGTTTGTAGCCCGGTGCCCACAGGGACCGTTACCCTCCGAGCCACGGGGGCACTGGGGGGCTCCGTCGCCGGAGCGTCTGCCTTCGGCCCAGGTCATGATCCCCGAGTCCCGGGATGGAGCCCTGCATCGGGGGGGGGGGGCCCAGCTCAGCGGGGCATCTGCCCCCCTCCCCAGATAACCTTGGAGCTTCTCTAGCAGGGGCGCCGACCCCCAGCTCCTGCTGCCCCACGCCTGGGGGGCCGTGACCGCAGGACAAGGCCTGCACCACCCCAGGACAGCGGCCTGGTGGGCAAGGCCAGGGAGGGGCCCACCCTGTGCTTCAGCAGAGCCGAGTCCACACGGGGTCCTCACGGGTCCCCCGCCCAGGTGAGGGGCGCTCCCGGCGGCGCTCCGGGGGCCTGAGGAAGCCGGGCACCCAGAGGACTCGGGGTTCGTCCAGCCCCGCCCAGAGCCGGGAGGTGACGGGGTGCTGAAGCCAGAGTCCAGCTTGAGTCGGGGAGCCCCCACCACCGCCGGAGCCCCTCACCCCGCAGGGGCCTTTGTTCCTCGGGGGTGAAACGCTGGCAGTGCTGGGGCGTCTCCGGGGGCCCCGACACCCCGTGTGACTCGCCGGGTCCCCCGCGCCCCCTCTGCCCCGACCTCCCGCCCGAGAGCCCGCGGGGGCCCAGGCCCTGCCCACCCAGCGCGGCCCGGCGGCCGAAGGGGAGGCGGCAGGAAGGTCACATTCCTACTTGGCCCGCTGCCTGGGTTTCATTAGGCCCACTGCCTAATTTTCCTGGGCGGCACTGGCTTTCTTGGCTGGTCTCCCCTCTTTCTTAACCGTTTCAGAGGGAAGAGCTGTCACACCCCTGCTCCTTGCCGCCGCCGCCGGTATCATGGCCCCGAGTGCTTCCTGCCGCGTCACCTGGGGCCTCTCGCTCCCACGTCAGCCACACCGGCCGCGTCCCCTTCACCAGGAGTCCCCGGGCTCCGCAACGGCAGCTCCCACGTTCCCAGGCTTGACTAATAAGGACACTAATTATGATCATTAGCGTTTATTGAGCGCTTACTAGGGGCCAGGCCCTGTGAACTCGGTGGCTTCCTCCAGCGACCCTACCAAGTAGACTGTGATCATCGCTGCCATTTTACAGACGGGGAAACTGAGGTTCAGAGAGGTCACGTAGTGGAGGTGGGACCCAAAACCAATGCCAGTGGCCACCACGCACAGGGACCCCAGAGCCTCCGAGTGTCCCTCCTCGGGTCAAGTGCACCCTCCCCCCCGGCCCTGCACCCTTGCCCCCGGATCTCTCTGTGTCTGCTCCAGGACGGATTAAGCGTAAGCGCCAGGCCCCACATACGATGCCTTTGGGGTATGAGCAGCCCATTCTAAAGGTGGCAGAGGTGAGGCCGTCTAGGCAGGACCTCTCGCCCGAAAAACCGGTTTCTGGGGAGCTCCATGGGCGCAGGATCAGCAGAAGACGGCCCCAAGGGGAAACCGAGTCACCTGGGAACGGATGAGGAGAGTCGGGGTCTTCACGGGGGTCCGAGGCCCCCGGAGCGGGAGAAGCAGGCAGGGAGCCGATGCTGGAAGCCAGCAGCCCCCTGGACGGACCAGCTGTCCTGCGGGCGGAGGCGCCGGGCGAGGGAAGGGCGCACTGGGCGCTCCTGCTGGTGCCTCGTGGGGTGGGGGCCCCAACACCTGGCTCCCCAGGGCCCAGCCCTCGGCTGCCGCCTCTGGGGCCCCCCAGCCCTTCTGGTCTGGCCTGCGATAAAAATCCTGCACTGATGCAAATCAGAGAGGGAGAGGGAGAGAGAGAAGGAGGGAGAGACGGGGAGAGAGGAAGGGAGAGAGGAAGGGAGAGGGAGAGGGGAAAAAAGCCCTCCAGTGCCTGACATTCTTTTTAGGATGCCCATAAAAGATAATGTGACCTGTAAAATCTGCAAGCTGCTTCCCCACCCGTGACCCCCGGGCCCTGGGCCCCAGGCCCCGCTCCCACCCCAGGTCCACGTTCGCTCTCAGACCGAGGGCGCGGCCCTGGGTGTCCCCGGGGGTCCGGGCCCCCAGGCCGGGGACGGCAGCCCCAGCCCCTGCGGTCTGCGCCACGGGCCCTCCCTCCCCTGCGCACACGGGCCTCGGGTCAGGGGGCGGGAATGTGCCGGGGCAGGTGCTCTGTGCTCTTGCTCGGCTCCCAGGTGAGTCACCCCCGTGGGAGTGTTGATGAGTCCGAACCCCAACCCCGGCTCTTTGTTTGCAGCTCCTGGGAATTCACGCGCTGGGGGCAGACACCGGGCGGCCGGCCGCGGCCAGGTGGCCCTGAGAGACGGGCGCGAGGCCGGGGCTCTGGTCCCAGCTCCGCCACCACCTGGCTGCTTGGAGCCGTGTCCGCTGCGCTGATTTACATCCCGGCTTCTCTGCCTTTCAAACAAACATAAACGTCTTGTCCTTTGCGATTTTGCTGGGAGGGAGTGAAGCAGGTGTGTGCCAGCGAGGCTGGATTCCGGGTGGTGACGCCTCCGCTCCCCCAGTGCCCACCTCGGGGCGGGCGCTGAGCCCGGAGGTCGACCCGAGGGGTCTGTGAGATTCTCGGCCCTGGCTCTAAGGGAGGACACACCGCGGCTCAGGGAGGCCGCGTGACTCCCCGGGGCCACCAGACGGACGCCCGACCACCGGGCTCCCTGGCCACCCTCAGCGGGAGGGAGGCCGACCCCGCAGGTGCCGTGACCACCTGTGGCCGAGCGCCCCACCTTCCAGGTGGAGGCCAGGCCAGAATGAAACCAGTGTCCCCTCCCCAGCTTCCCCCTCGTGACCCACCCACCCGGCCCCGTGGGGCTCACAGCACCCTCCCCACGAGCGAGCCTCCAGCCCTGCCCCAGCTCGCGGACGCCCTGGCGCCTCCCAGCCCCTCCCGTGGGCGGACGGGGCTCAATCTGTGTCCCCAAACCCAGAGGTACCTGTGTCACGGCCGCGGAGCCTTCCAGATCTGCAGATCTGCCTCGGGAGGGACCCGCGGGCCAGATTTCCCAATTTCCTGGGTTCTCCGTCTTGGCCGCCGCCGGGGCAGCAAACGAGCGCCTCGTGGGCCCCCAGGCCGGACAGACCAGGGCCTCCCTTCCCACGTGGGTGCAAACCTGAGTTCCAGGCCTCTCGTCCTCTCACGCGCCTTTCCTGGGGCGAAGCCCTCGGCTCAGGCCCTTGGGCCGCTCACTCTTGATTTGGGCCCAGGTTGTGATCCCGGGGCCTTGAGATCAAGCCCGGAGTTGGTTCCGGGGTCGGCAGGGAATCCTTCTGGGACTCTCTCTCCCCCCTTTGCCCCTCCTTCTCCCACCCCTTGCAACTACATGTGAGCGCGGGCCTCTAGCTCTAAAATAAACGCATAAATCTTTAAAATAATTAATAAATAAATAAATAAATAAATAAATAAGACAGTGTCCCTCCCCCACCTCCCGGGGCAGAAGCCCTTGGGCCCATGCGTCCCCGCTCCTTACGTTCACATTTTCCAATTCCCTACATGGCTCAGGAAACCCCCGTCTCTGTGTCCTCACGGCCACAAAACGGCAACAGCCGCTGGTGCCGTGAGCCAAGCGCCTGCTCCGTATTGGGGCTCTTCCGACGGCCGCTCGTCCCGGCCCCGTCCCACGGCTGAGGGGCTGACACTTGCAGACGGCAAACGACTCGCATAAGGTCGTAGAGCTCGTCGGCGTGGAGCCGGGAGCTGGACCACGTCTGCAGGCACCAGGCGCAGGGGCCCGAGTGTTGCGTGTCCTGCCTGTGCGCAGAGCGGCCTGGTGCCCTGGTGCAGGGGCGCCTGGGGGGGGGCTTCCAGGGCCGACGAGCCCCCGAGACGCTGAATGTGTGAAAGCACAAGTGAGTGAACGAGTGACCTCAACCCTGGCCGTAGCCGTGAGCGGCGGGCAGCGCTTAGCCCAGTGCCTCCGACGGGAGTGGAGGCTCGGGCGGGAAAGCAAGGGCTCGGGGGCGCAGAGACGGGCCGCGTGTCCTGGCCGGCCCTCCCTCCGTCCGCTCGCGTCCAGCCCCGCGGGGATGGGAGGCTGCGGGCACCGCGTCCCTAAGCTGCCCTCTGGGGGACGAGCCAAGGAGGGGGCTGGGAGGGGCCTCCCCCCAGCACGCAGGGCAAGGAGCCCAAAGCCGTCCGTCTGAGATGGGGTCAGCGCGGGGGGTCCTTCTCTGCAAGCACTTACGGCACAATTGATGGGAGAAGCTCTCATCAAACGAGGGACAAATCATAAAGTTCGGGAGATGGAAATTAGGCACGGACAAACGATCCAGGTGCAGGGGAGATTTATGGGGGAGGCTGTATTCTGGCTAATGATTTCTGCTAATGATTCTCCGAAGTGTACAGTGGCACGGAGCCCGCGCTCCATGGGGTGACATGAACCCTGCGGGCCGGATGAAGGACATTCCTGGGGACACAGGGATGGCGCGGGGATGATGGAGGATGCGGGGGCACCCACAGTGCCGGCTCCCCGGGGCGGCTGGACGAGACGGGGCTTTCGGGGCGCGCACGGGCCCTGCCAGAGATTTATCGCTCGACCCGGCTCCTTGGCGCTGTCTCCACCTGCCCTGAGAGTGCCTCCTGCCTGGCGGCTGAGTGCCGGCGGGGTCTGCCCACTGCTGACACACACATTTTCCGAGCCCACCACCATCTTTCATCCCCGCAGCCCCCTCGCACACGCAGGCTTCTGGCTGCACGTGGTCCCTCCGTCCCGCCAGCCCCGCAGGGCCATCACCTCCAAACGTCACCGCCCCTTCTCCGTGGCCCTTCTCTCTCCGTCGGGAAGCGGCCGGTCCTCCCCTGCTTCCCTCCGTCACCGAGCCAGGGACGCTGACCCTCTCGGCTGGGACGGTCCCTCCCGAGTCTGCCTTCAATCCTCCTTAACCGCCGACCATGGCCTGACCTCCTGGCTGTGGAGCGGACGGCCCTCGGGGGAGCGGCGAGGCTCCGGCTTTCAACCCGTGACCAGAAAATGTTCACAGTAGTTAATTCACTGGGGCCGAACCATCGGGGAACCTCATCTGCTTCCCTAGAATCCTTACGTGTCTCCTGATTTCCCCTCGTGTCGTTTTCTTAAAGCGAAGAATAGGAGTGAGAGGATGAGCGGGCGTGAGGAAGAGGGGCGGGCGGCGTGGGAGTCGCCAGCGCCCGGCCCGGCCTGCCCCTGCCTCCCTGGGCAAGCCCTCCGCCGTGGCTTTGTCTCCGCTCCCAGCTCAGGACGGGCCCCCACCCATAAAGCTCACGGATTCCTCACATTGGCCTGAAAAATGAGTTTATGTCCCCACCGTTTTTGTAGGTTGGAAAACTGAGGTTCCCAAAGATAAAGAGCTTGTTCAAGTCTCGTGGTTCACACGAGGCCGGGCGACGCCTCGACGCAGGGGCTTGCACCCACCCCCGGGCTCCGTCCGTGCCATCGACCCCTGGTGGCCCGGGGGCTGGGGACACAGCGCGAGGTGAGGCCGAGGTGCCTGACCAGGCGGCCGCGTCCCCGAGCCCAGTGCGAAGGAACGGGTGGAGCCCAGCGCGGCGAGGACGCTCGGCCGTCGCTCTCCCGGAGCAGAGCCCGGAATGCACGGGACGTGGGCCAGGCGGTCCGAGGGCCGAGGCAGGGCACCCTGTGTCCCCGGGGGAGGACGACCTCGGGGGCGCGGGGGCCCCGTCGGCCACGGGGAGGGGCGCTCGGGGGCTTTTCGCCACGGCCTGAGCCTCACAGACAAGCGTCCGGGCCTTGACCTCAGGGGCCGCCCAGCAGAGCTACTTTCGCCTGAAAAACACAAAAAAAAACAGCAGCCCAAGGGTGGGCAAGAGGCAGCCGGGAGGGGCCTGGCGTCGGGGCCCTGGCTCGCGGCCACGCTCGTCACTTGTCCTCGGAGCATCACTCCTGACAGCGGATACCCGCGGGGAGGCTTCTCCTTGGAGCCCACTCGCCCGCGGCCCGGCCCCCGGCCCACCTGCCACCCCCTCCGGGTGTGAGCAAAGGCCAGAGTGAAAACGAGACATGAAATTCAAACCTGGATCGGCAGCGAGGCGCTGATGCCGGATAAGGAGGGCTCGCCGCTCACCAGCTGGGCGCCCCCGGCCCGGGAGCCACTCCCTCCGGCAGCGCAGGCCCCGGGGGGGGACAGTGGGGACGTGACCCCGCGAGCCCCCACCTCCTCCACCGCGACGGCGGGTGAGACGCCCCCTGGACTCAGGCGGCGTCTCCGGAGGCTCCCCTGACGCCGAGATGACGCCGTCGAACACAGAGCCCCGATGGGCCTGGACCTGGGACAGGGGCTCGGGGGGACCCCCGGCGCTCAGGCAGGACGGAGGGCCGCGAGGGAGCTAGGAGGGCACGATGCGCACAAACCGCCAAAGCATCGCGGAAGACCGCGTGGCAAGCCGCTCGCCCTCCCTGAGCGTCCTTTCCGTCCCCCGTACGATGATGACAATAGTGACAACCCCGCCCGGCATGCTGAGTGATTAGATTCAATGTACGAAAAGCAGCGCGTAACTGGGGGGTGCTCAGCCAACGGCAGCTGTGACTACGGTCGGCGAATTCAGAGAAGAAGAGACAGGGGCCTGGGAGGACCAGGGAACTCGCCTGGCGCAGGGGACGTCGGGCTGAGCAGTCGCGGTGTCGGCCTGGCCCACGCGCCGGCGGCGGGCGGGGATGAGCACAGGAAGCGCGGGGAGCTGGCGTCACTGGGGAGGTGGCAGGGAGAAGGAATGGCCCTGGTCTCGCCCCATCTGGGTCACCAGCTGCGCCCCAGGGGCGGTGACTCAGTCAGGGAGCAGAGGTCCCCGCCCAAGACTGGTCCCACAGGCTGCGGCCCGGTCCCATGGACATGACAGACGTGCGGGGGAGGCCCAGGGTCACCGTGGGCACGGTGGGGTCCCCGCCTCCTTATGGCACAGCCGGGCCGCGGCCTCCCTGACGCAGGGCAGACCCAGGGCTGCAGGGCCACTGAGCGGGCCGGACGGTCGTCACTCGCCGAGGCCCTGGCAGGGGCGGCTCGGCCACCTTCTGCTCCCCGAGCCCAGGAGGCAGGGGACGCTCGGGAGGGGCGGCCCCGCGGGCCTGGTGCCCGGGCTGAGAGGCGGCCAGCCCACCACCCGCCTGCCCTCTGGGACTCCCCGCATCCCCGAGCTCCCCCAGCGCCTCTCCCTCCCCTGCTGAGAGCTCGCTGGCCTCCTCCAGGCAGCCTCCCGGCCCCATTGGGCCTCCTGAGCCGCTCTGTGCTCGCCCCCACGCCGTGGCTGGGTCACCTCTCGGGGCCCTTGCTCTTGCCCTCAGGCTGCGTGTGCATGGGCGTGTCTGTGCACGTGTGCGTGTGCGTGAACCACCTTGTTGGGGTCCTCACAGCATCTATCGCCGTGTGTGACTGTCCTGTCCCCGCCGACGCGCCAAGCCCCCCAACCGGAGGCTTCCAGCACATTCCTGGGACCCCAGGCCAGGCCCACGTGCTGTAAGCAAGTGACTCTTGTAACTTATCCGCCCAGGACCGGGGAGGCCCGACGCTGCCACAGTCCCTCAAACCGCCGGGGCTCCTGGCCCCTGCACGGGGGACGTGTCCACAGGGGTCCGACCTGCCCGCCGCGCCCTGGGCGCCTTGGGCTGGGTGACCAGCCTCCGGGGAAGCCCTCCTTCCCCTCTGCTCTGGGTGTGGCATTCAAGGCCTCCCCCGGTCCAGCCCCAGGAGGCCTCCATCCCCAGTAGAAACACAGATGATGGTGGCAGGGGTGCTTGACCTCCGCCAAGCGCCCGCTCGGTGAGGACAGCGGGCGTGGTTGTCACTCGCTCGCTCCTCACACGGACGGTCAGCCCTCATCCTCACTGCAGAGGAGGTGAGAGGACATCTACGATTTTTGAGGCCCAGGGCCACACCCCTGAGTTCAAGGCCACACGAGTCCCCTTGGCGGCGGCCTCTGCTGCCGGGCGGCCCGGACAACCCCGACAACCCGGGTCGCTGACCCGCTGCCCCTCCTGAAGGTTCTCCCTCGGCTCGTCCCCGGGCCCACCTCCTACTGATCATCTCAGAACCAGCCCTGAAGTCCCCTCCTCCAGGCTGACACACAGAATCAGGGCTCTGGGGGGCCCAGGGTGCAGACCCCCGTGTGCACCAAGGACGTGGCCCGAGGGCCTCGTGAGCGTCCCCCTTGCTGACCTAGGAGTCCAGCTGCGCCCTTGGGATGTGTGGGCTCCGCCGCCGCCTGATGCTGACCGAACACCTGCCAGATGCCGGGGCTCGTGGCCAGCGCCCGAGGAGGGCCGGACCCTGCACGTGTGGCGGGACGCGGGGACGAGACGGTGTCGGGCCACGGGAAGCACACGGGTGACGTTCCGGAGACGGCGCGGGCGTCCTTCCCACCGCGGCCTGACGACGGCCGCGACTGCCGCTCACTCCCTCGATCGATCGATCGTTGACTCGCTGAATCCCTCGGTCGCCGAGGGGGTCGCGCCGCGTGCTGTCGTCCGCGCCCGGGCTTGCTGCCCAGGCAGAGCGGCTGTGGGTCCCGGTGACCCCGGGGAGCCCGCGGCCGGGCGGCGGAGAGCGAGGGGGGCTCCGCGGCCTCGGCCACCTCCCCTCCCTCTGATCACTCATGCTTCCTAATTCAATAAGGTGAGAAGGAGCATAATTTGATCATATTTGTTTTGCATCACTGCAAAAACAGAAAATGAAGGGGCTGCAGAACCGCGCCAATTTACTTCATCCGACCTTGATTAAAAGAAAATTAATTGTCGCATCTCTCAGGGTATCACGGGCAGCAGCCGATGGCTCTCCAGGATACCGCAAAGAGGGGAAGGCGGCGAGGCCTGGTCCCTGCCCTTCCCTCTGCCCACGTCCAGCCCGGCTGGCAGCGCACGGTCAGGCAGCAGAGGCCTCGGGCTGCGCGGCGGCAGCTGGGGGTGCGGCAGGGCCCTGAGCCCCGGGGGCCCGTTCCCCCCGCGCCTGCCTGCTGCCCAGGACATTCCGTGGGCTCTGGTCCTGCCCCGGCGGCCCCCAGGGGCGCCCCTCCCTCCTGAAGCCGGGGGAGCCCCGCGAAGACGCCCCCCCAGCGGCCGCCCGGCACCCCCCCGCCGCCCCCCCGCAGGCTGCCCAGCCCGGCTGCTCGGAGAGGGAAGGAAGGGAGGAGGGCGCTTGGCGCTGCCCGGGTGAGCCAGGGCAGGGGGGTGGCGGTGTCAGTGGGGAGAGCATCTCATGAAAAGTTAATGCCCCCTTGCAGGTTGTTGATTTTTGTTTGTTTTTCTCTTTTTGCCAGAAGAGAAGCCTCTTTCATTAGCCCAGACTGTCATTACCCGGCATTAAATTTTCATAGAGCGGGCGGGAGGCCGGGCAAGGGGAGGCAGGCAGGGGGGCGGGCGGGGGGCGGGCAGGGGGCTCCCCGGGCTGGGCCTGCTGGGGGCTGAGCCTGGCTCCCCTGGGCTCCCGTCCGCACACTCCCAGGTCTTAATAATCATAATGGCTCTCCCCTGTCACCACGCGGTATTGAACGTGGCCCAGGTCGCAGCCCCTGATCCTCCCAGTGCTCCTTCGCCGTGTGTCCCACGTTACCCCCATTCTCCAGGCGACAGACCGAGGCCCCAGGCCTGTGTCTCTTGCCCATTGCGGGGCGAGCGGTGGTGCCCCTCACGGACAGGTCGCGGGCTGGGGCTCGCGGGGGCTCAGAGGGGAAGGGGGGACCCGGGGGCTGCGGGGCGGGGGCTGGGGAGACAGACGCCCCTGGACAGGGACTGGGGTGTGGTGGGCGGTGGGTGCCCTACGGGGGGTGGGGGGGCAGCTCCTCTCAGCCCGGAGGGTCCAGCCGCACAGCCTGCGCCGCCGGGCAGGTGTCGGGCTCACAATGGTGCACCTGGCGGGCGCCCGGCCTGCGCATTCAGCCCCGAACAATCACGGCTCCGCAGCCGCTGGCTGTGGCCTCAGGGGGAGGACAGGAGGGCGGCAGATGGGCCTCGGGTGTCGGATTTCCAGCCCGGGCGGGGGTGGGGGTCAGGCTCCTCCCCACCTTCAGTGGCTCCTCCCGCCGGGTGGGAGAGGGTGGGAGGGACAGAGCTGGGGGGGTGCGTGCCGCTGCCAGGCCACCGGGGATGGGGGACAGGCCCCGCCCCCTGAGCTGGGCCCCCCCCGCGGCTGGGGACCCCGGAGAAGCCCTGCTCTGGGCCCACCGCCCACTGCAGCCGCGCACAGAACGTCCCTGGGCCTCAGTTTCTTCATCTGTAGACCGCGGAGCGCTTGCTGAGCACCAGGCTCGGCCGAAACGCAGCCGCAGCGGAGAGAAGCAGATGCAGACCCTGCCCGCGCCCACCTCCCCCCACGCCCGCGCAGGGGGCAGACACTGAATACTCGGCAGGATTAGGCGGGAAGCGGGAAGTGCAGCAGAGGTCACCACTTGAAACAGGAGGTTAATCCGGGAGGTCTGGAGCCGCCCGGCAGCAGCCATGAGGGAAGGGTACTCCTGGCACAGGGGACCGCAGGTGGACGGGAGAGGAGCCGCCTCTGGCTTTGGGGCGAAGGGCTGCCTGGAGGCGGAGACAGCCCAGGCGCCTGGAGCAGGGCCGGCCCATCTGGGTCACAGCACCAGGCTGAGGGCAGCGCTGGGCCCCTGTCACGCCATTGCCCATGTGTCCACCCACCCCGAGGCCTCTGAGCTCCGGAGTGTAGACCCATCAACGCCCATTTCACAGATGAGAGCACCGAGGCCTGAAGGAGCAGCACCGTGAGAGGCCTCGCCCGGCGCTGGGCGCTGAGCTTCCCGACCCAGGTCATGGCGGGAAGTGGCGCAGCCGGACGCGTCCAGCGGGAGCTCCCGGCCCGCGGAGGTCGGGCCCCGGCGGGTCATGCTTGGCCTGTCTTCATAGGCCCGGGGCGACTCAAGACCCTGCAGTCGGGGCGACCTTCGGGTCCCTGGGAGCTTGGCCTTGAGGCCCCAGGCCTGTTGCGGAGGAGGTGGGGGGACCGAGGTGCAGTGGGCGACTGCACGGAGCCCCCCGGCCAGCCCAGCCCCCGCCACGGCACCTGTGCATCAGGCAGGAGGAGCCCCAAGGGATCCTGCGAGGGCCTGGGGCGCAGGGGGTCCCGGGGCGTCCCCACCCCGCAGCCTGCCCTCCCGAGCTTCTGTGACAGCTCAGCCCTGGGCCACCAGGCAGGGCCCCGGGACGTCCGGAGGGCCTCCCTGCCCAGGGCAGACGGGGGGGCGGGGGGCAGCCTGCTACGGGGGCTCTCAGGCCAAGCCTGCCACATGCTCACGGGACCCCAGCCCTGCAGGCCTCCCCACCCCCTGCAGCCCCCCACCCGGCCTCAGTGTCCTCGTGGGGTTAGCAGGAGGACTTGCTGCAGGTGCAGGCGCAGGCGCAGCCAGGCACGGGGTTTGGGGGTCCCGAACGCCCTGCCTGCGGGAAGGGTCCTGGGCTGAGGGGTTCAGGCCTCCACCAAGGTCGCAGGGCTGACGGGGAGAGTCAGGACTCGAACTTGGGTCCACCTGGTTAGGGCTGCAGCAGCCTGTCTGGCACCTGGTGTCGAGGGAAAGGGCAGTGAGGCAGCTCTCAGGCCCCCCGCGGCCCGGCCAGCATCCCAGGGCCCACCCAGGGGGCTCGGGCTCCCTGAGCAGGCCGGGCTCCTCGCACCCCACGCACTCCCTCCACGAACAAGGCCGCTGGTGGCGCGGCCCGCTTCCTGGCAGGGCGACGACCTCATTCTCTAGCCCGCAAGGACCCCAGGGAGCACCTGCCCCCGCCGCCCCCAGCACCCCAGACCCTCCACCCCATGGGACACTTTCCTGCGAGGCCAGGGATCGGTGTGTGCAGGTGTGCAGGCGGGTGTGCGCCGACACAGGCAGGTGGTGGGCGTGTGTGAGCAGGTGGGCGGCGGGGTCGGGTGTGGATGTGCAAAGACGAGGACGCCAGTGTGCAAAGAGGAGTGTGGACAGTGAACCTGTGAACACGTCCGCGGGACTCAAGTCATTGCCTAGGTGAGCGTCAGAAGAGCGTGACAGGGTGTGCGAGTGTGGACCCGGGTGAGGCTGCCGCGGGACCTGGCTGGGAGGGGCGGGGAGGGGGCGGCCCCCAGCCGAGGCCTGCTTCCTGCAAGGGAAGGAAGTGCCCACCTGGGCAGGCCGAGGCTGCAGATGCAAAAAGACTGCGGCTGATTTGCACCTTTCATTTGCATACATTTCCATAAGGCCCACTGATGGGTTATTCGGAAGCCCCCCACCACACGCGTGCACACACGCACATGCACACGCACACGTCTGCTTGCAGTGGCCCCACTTGGGGGGATAAAAAACCATGGCTGGGTTCTGCTAGACAAGGGGGCTGAGCACCCACAGCCTGGTGTGGGGGGATGGTGCCCGAGAATCAGGCCGGGCCAGAACGAGGAATAGGGCCGCCAAGAAGGTGCTGGCCCGTCCACCTGCAGTGGGGAGGTCGCGGACCGGCCCAGCGGACACACGGACCCGGCTTCTCCTACCCCCCGCCCCGCTGCTAGGACGGGACCCACAGGCCTGGCTCCCTCTGCCCCCGGCCACATGCCCCCCGGGCGTCTTTGGGAACTGCTGCTCCCCCAGGCCTCCGAGTCCCCCCACCACCCGGAGGGCAGCGACACTCTGCAAGTTCTCAGGGGCGAGGGGCGTGTGCGTGGTTGGTGTGTCCACGAGAGCACACGCCTGTGAGCACGAGAGTGTGGCCCGCCTCGGGCATGCTTGCTGCGGGCGTGCATGACACAGTCTCTGCAGAGGCGAGGGGACGTGCGTCTTGGGCTGCACACGTTCCTCGAGCCTGCAGGTCTGTGGCACCGGGTACATGCATGTGTTGGGCGCGCGTGCTCAATAACGTGTCAAGGAAAGTAGAAGCTTTTTTTTTTTTTAAGATTTTATTTATTTATTCATGAGAGACACAGAGAGAGGGGCAGAGACCCAGGCAGAGGGAGCAGGCTCCATGCAGGGAGCCCAACGTGGGACTCGATCCCGGGACCCCGGGGTCACGCCCTGAGCCGGAGGCAGATGCTCCACCCCTGAGCCCCCCGGGCGCCCCTGAAAGTAGAAGCCTTCAGCGTGAAAGGCAGCGAGAGCGTGCATGCCCCCCTCATCTGTCTTTTCACCCCAGTTGCCTGATTTTTCCCTACAGGGGACGATTCACTTTGACAACCACACAACTTTTACATTTTCCTTTTCTCAGAAACGTCACACGCGCGCGTGTAAGCAGGTGCACCTGGGTGGCTGTGTTGCTGGTATGTTCCCCTGTGTGTGCACACGGTAGGTGGATGTGCACAAGCACCGCACACGCGGACTGCAAACACGCCCACGTCAACAGCCCTGGTACCCTACCGCGTTGGGCGCGGGCTCCCCCACACGCACTATGTGCCCGTGTGCTTGCGTGTGGCTCCCACGTGAGTGCTGTGCAGGTGTGCGCGTGGACACGGCCCGTGCTGGCACGCGTGTGCCGAGGGCCCCCGTGGCTGTAGGCGTGTGCTCGGCCGCGGCGTTCGCGTGGGGAGTTGAGGACGTGCGTAATGAAATCCCCTTCGGCCTCTGCACCTGTCTCCTCCTGAAAGCTGAGAGAACAGACGTCAAACGGGACAACGGCTGCATTGCACGCAGCCAATTCTGAAATATTTATTAGCCTGCGACTCCGCTCGATGGAGCGGGAACGCCGGCCCCTCCGCCCCGCGCTGCTCGCCGCGGGGACATTGTTCTGCAGGGACTTCTTACGTTTCCGCGAGTGCCCACCCTGGGCAGACTCGGGAGGGTCTTCACCTGGGCCCTGGGGGGCTCTCGGGCGCTCTCCCTGAGGACCCCAGGCCCAGACGGGGCCCCCCCAGGCCGAGCGCTCGGGAGTCCGGAGGCAAGCCTGGGGCCTCCACCCGCCACGGCCCGCGGGCTCGGCACGCCCCGGCGCTGGGGGGGGGCTGTGGGACGCCCTCTCCTCTGATCCTCCAGACACGCGATGCGCTAAGCGAAGGGGACGAGGCAGTAGGTTAAGAAACCAGGGAAGTCGGGAACGTTCGACACATAAGGGAACCAGGTCCCGAGTGATGAAGTGACTTGCCCCAGGTCACAGGCTCCCTAGCGCTGAGCTGGGGTCTGGCCCCGGGGACTCAGCCCCGAGTGCAAACTCCTGACGGCTGCACCCGTTGCCTCCCGCATGAGCCACCGCTGGGGCCTCCTGCGCGCAGGGCGGAGAAGGCTGCGGGGGTCGGTCAGTGACGCCTGCCACGGGGACAGGACGGTGGCTCCGTGTGGGCCGTCCCCTGCCCTCACCCCACCCCAGGGCTGCTCATCAGGAAGCCCTGCGTCCCTACACATGGTAGCTCGACACCTGGACGGCCAGCCCCAGGCTCCAGGTCCTGTCTACCCCCCGTCCAGCCCCTGTAGGCAAGTCCGCGTCTCTACTTCCCAAGGATACGGATCAGCTCCGCCCCCCTCGCCGGCCGCGTGGCGCTGCCCCAGGCTGGGTCACCATCATTTCCCCCTTGGATGATCGCAATGGCCCCTGAGCAGTGGCCCCTAAACAGTCTCCCTCCTGCCAAGCTCACCCCTCGAGGTCCCAGGTGAACCTTCCCAGACCCTGTTCAGACCCGCGGCCCCTCGAGTGGCTCCAAGGCTCCCACCCGCCTCGGGGTAGAAGCCAAAGTCTCCACATTGCCCGCAAACCCAACCTCCTGACTCGTGCGATGGAAGCCCAGCTCCCTCCGGCTGCGTTGGTGGCTCTTGCTCCTGGAGGACGCCAGGCCTGGGCCCTCGGGGCCTCGGACCCGCTCATCTTCTGCCCCGGAGTCTCCTTCCCCAGGACTCCCAAGCCTCTGGCTCCCCTGCCTCCTCGGGCTCTGCTCAGACCTCACCTTATCAGACCCACCCTGTGGAAAACTTCCTCCCCGGGCCCTGGCACTCCCTTTTCCTCTTATCTTGTTTTATTGTTCTCCTAGCTTTTATTTGACATCCTATATTTTTGTTAATTTTATCTGTTTCAATAGTTGGCAAATATTTATTGATTGATTTTCCCAGGCACTGTTCTTCCATCACAAATTGGTTCTCAGCAATTTGCCCCTGATGTTCCCAGGTGCAGCTTCTCTCGGGGCTCAGGACGCATTGGGGATTGGCGGCTATAAGGTCCTCATCAAATTTGGAAACGTTTTAGCAATATTTCCTCAAATATCTTTCCCTACCATCTCCTTGTGGGACTCAATTGCACGTGTGTTAGACCTCTTGATGTCCCACAGGTGCCTGCGGCTCTGCGACCAGCTCCCACCCCTCACTTGTCTTCCCCCTTGCGTTTTGTTTTAGGTCACTTCTACTGCGGTGACCCTAGGCTCACTGACCACCGTAGCAGTGTCTCGGCCGCGGTTAATTCCATCCAGCGTATCTTTCACATCAGACACTGTCTTTTCCACCCCTAGAATTTGAGAGTCCTCCTGACATTTTTAAACTTCTCCCCTCGTGTTCCTGCTTTCCTCTACTATCTTCAACGTGGAGAGTATCTTAATAAGAGTCGTTCTAAATGTCCTCGTCTGCTGATTCTATCACCTGTGACATTTCTGGGTCTATCTCTATTGATTGACATTTTTTTTTTAATTTTTATTTATTTATGATAGTCACAGAGAGATAGAGAGAGAGGCAGAGACACAGGCAGAGGGAGAAGCAGGCTCCATGCACCAGGAGCCCGACGTGGGATTCGATCCCGGGTCTCCAGGATCGCGCCCTGGGCCAAAGGCAGGCGCCAAACCACTGCGCCACCCAGGGATCCCTTGATTGACATTTTTTTAAGGTTTTATTTATTTATTAATGAGAGACACAGAGAGAGAGAGGCAGAGACACAGGCAGAGGGAGAAGCAGGCTCCATGCAGGGAGCCCGATGCGGGATTCGATCCCAGGACTCTGGGGTCACAACCTGGGCCGAAGGCAGACGCTCCACCACTGAGCCGCCCAGGGGCCCCTCTATCAATTGACATTTTTTTTTAAGATTTTATTTTTAAGTAGTATCTACACCCAACATGGAGCTCGAACTGCAATTCGAGCTCAAGAGTCTCGAGATCAAGAGTCACACACGCCACCTACTGAGCCGGCCACATGCCCCAAAACTTTACTGACTGCCTTTTCTCCTGGTTATGGGTCGTAATTTTCTCCTTTGCTTACCTGGAAATTTTTACAGGATGCTGGGCATTTTTTAAGCAAGCTTTTTATTTTGGAATGACTTCAGACTTCCAGAAAAGTTGCAAAGATGATGCAGAAAGTTCGCGTATGTCTCCCGATCAACGTCTCCCGTTGTTGACATCTTACGTTACCCCAGTGCGTTCGTCACAACTAAGAAACTGCCATCAGCACGTTCGATTAACCAAACTTCAGACTGTATTTGGGAGTCACCGGTTTTCCTATTAATGTCCTCTTTCCATTCCAGGATCTAAGCCTGAATATCACATTGCCTTGAACTGTCATGCCTCCCCAGAGTCCTCTGGTCTTGTATCAATTTCTTAGTCTCTTCTTATTTTTCATGACCTTGACAGTCTTGAGGAGTCCTGGCCCAGGTGTCTTATAGAACGTCCCCTGAGCTGGGTGTGTCTGTTGTGTTTCTCGTGATTAGATTAAAGATATGGATTTCTGGAAAGAGTATCATCAAGGTACCTTCCTAGGACATCGTAGTAGGCGCAGCGAGTATTCGCATGGCATCACCAACGTTGTCGAACTTTTTCACTTGGTTATGGTGTTTGTCAGGTGTCTCCACTGTGAGGTTACTGGGTTTTTTCTTTTCTTTTCCCTACTCTGTTCTTTGGAAGCAAGTCACGAGGTCTAGACAACACTAAAGGAGAATTAAGCCTTACCTCCTTTTTTTTTAAAGATTTATTTATTTATTCATGAGAGACACAGAGAGAGGCAGAGACACAGGCAGAGGGAGAAGCAGGCTCCATGCAAGGAGCCCGATGTGGGACTCGATCCCAGGACCCTGGGGTCATGACCTGAGCTGAAGGCAGGTGCCCAACCACTGAGCCACCCAGGGATCCCTAGCCTTACCTCCTATAGGAGGAGCATTGACGTATATTTTTGGGAATTCTTCAGTAAGAAAGATTTACCTAATCTCCCCACACTTTATTTATTCAATATTATATTTACATCAGTATCAACTTATATATTTAATTTACACTTTGGATTATAATCCAATAGACACTATTTATTTTATTGTCCAAATTGCTCCTGCCTTGGTTAGTGGGAGCCCTTTCAGGTTGGTTCCTGTGTCCCTTTGATGTGCCCCATACTTTGGGTTTGGGAGCACTTTCTTACTTTCCAGTGATAGAAAATGGTCTGGGTCATCTTGAATTTTCCCTACTTTCATCCTAAAATCTTTCATTTCTCCTTTTATTGGAGAATCGTATTAAAAACCAAAATCTGGCTGGGGATGCTTGCTTGCTTGTGAGCATATCAATGCTTCTAGGTCCTCCCACCGGACACGGCCCATGTATATGCACATATCGATAACCGGTTCAGCATTTATCCATCTGTATCTACGTTACGCTACACACGAGTTCACATCGATGTCTTTAATCTAGTCCACAGATTTCATGCTGACTCCCCCTCCTTGCTCATCTGCAATTTCCTCTCCAACCATAAGATGTCTGGCTCCCACCATCCTCCACCCACGTACTTATTTGCTCCACCAACATTTTGAATTTTACATTGTTGAAGACTGGATTTGGTTGTATTCCTTTAAATATTCCTGGCTTCGTTCCAAGATGAGTTACGCTACGGGGAATGGGTTTGACACCGTTAAGGAAGGGTTGCTTTTAAGCTTTGTTAGCGTCAGCTCAGCGAAGCCTTCGAGGGGGGCTCCATTGGCCCCACTACAAAGGCAATGCCCCTGCAAGGACTCCGCTTGCGCCCCACATAGCAGGAAGTCTTTCCACCCTGGGAGGTGCAAGAGAGGTCCTCTCCTCACATCTCTGCACGCACACTCTGCATGGGCTTCCTCTTCAGTATTAGGCTCACAGCGCAGCCTCCCTGAACCCAAATGGTGTCTCTTCAACTCAGCGAGACCAGCAGGCTCCACTTGGCTTCCTCTTTCCTTCCCCACACCCATTCCTTCCCTTGCCGGGTTCTTTTCTCTCGGCGGGAAGCGGGGGGCGGTGACAGGGCTCACTTTGTGTTTTCCTTCCCTTAGGGGATCTCTGTCTCGTGCCATCTGTTGCCCAATGTCTGAAAATCACCATTTCATAGATTTTGTCCAGTTTTCCTAACACCTTGGGTGAGAGGGTAAGTCCGGCCCTGATGCTCCATCTGTCCAGAGCGTAAAAGTCCAATCACCATTCTGGATGCCAGGGACGTGGTCAGTAGCGAGTAAATAGACAAAACCCCCGCCCTGTGAAGCTCGCTTTCTAATGCAGGGGTCAGCAGGCTTCTGTGAAGGGCCAGATAGTAAATATTTAGGCTTCATGGGCCAAGAGGCAAAATCGAGTTGTAACCATGTCACCGTGATTTGTAGTATGTGGGCAGCAAGCAGCGCGCTGCAGCGGGAGTGCCACATGCGGTCCCTGCCGTTACGGCGTGAGAGCAGCGGAGACAGCACGGAAGCGAGTGAGCGTGGCCGTGTTCCAATAGAACTTTATTTATGGGTATTGAAATTTAGATTTTATATCATTTTCACGTGTCACAAGATACTATTCTTTTTTTTTAAGATTTTATTTTTATTTATTTATTCATGAGAAACACACAGAGAGAGAGAGAGAGAGAGAGAGGCAGAGACACAGGCAGAGGGAGAAGCAGGCTCCATGCGGGGATCCCGACGTGGGACTCGATCTTGGGTCTCCAGGATCACACCCTGGGCTGAAGGCAGGCACCAAACCACTGAGCCACCCAGGGATCCCCAATACTCTTCTTTTTATTTTTTCTTAACCATTTAAGAACGCAGAAACCATCCTTAGCTCACCAGCCATACGTAAACGGGCAGCGAGGCAGATCTGAAGGACCGGAGTCCGCCAACCCCTGATCTGGTGGGAGACACGGGAAATCACCGAGACAAATACATGAAGTGTAGGGTATTCCGGATAATAAGAGCCAAGGGAAAGCAAAACCTAAGAAAGCAAAAGGGGTGGGGGGATCCTGGACAAGGCCTGCAAGCTGCACCGAGGGAAGGCAGTTTTGGGTCAAGACCTTAAGAAAGTGTGAGAACGAGCTCCTGGAGATTAACTTGCCATTGGTCGAGAGCCTGCGTGCTGATCCGTCACTGCGCTCCTCCTCCTCGGGCGCAGAGACTGCCCTGGCGGCCCCGCCGGGCCCAGAGCTTGGTGTGCGTGTGACTTGACTTGACCAAACGACTCCAGTGGCATCAGGCGGGCCGAAGCTCCGGTGCAGACCCCGTCCCACTGTGTAGCCTGCGGCTCCTGTACGTGTCTGAGCCTCGGGTGCCGGGGATCAAGCGGAGGGCATCCCGGCAGACAGCTGTGGGGCGACCCGGGCGGCACGTGAGGTGTGCCCGGCTCGTCCTGGGGCTCCGACACGAGCCCTGCCCCCTGTTCCTGGCCCCTCACCGCTGCGCAGGCAGCTCCGGGACTCCCCACCGCCGGGCCCAAAGCCCCGGGACCCCCCCACCCGCTTCACCCTAGGGAGGGCGCAGGCCCGGGAGCCCAGGCCCCGCGCCAGTCCTGACTTGATGCTGCCTCCCCGGAGACTTGGGCGGGTCGTACCCTCTGACTGACCGGGGGTCCCTGAGAGGATAACGAATAAGGTGGGTCCCACGGCGGCCCCGGCTTATTGCCTGGAGAATGAATGAATGAATGAATGAATGAATGAATGAGTGAATGAAGCGAAGTGGCGTAGTAAGCAGAGGAGCCAGGGCTGAAGGTGAAGGTCGCGGTCCAGCCCTGCCGCCGCCGGTCGCCAGAGCCCCGGAGGCCCCGACGGAGGCTGGAGGCCGCCCTGGTCCCGCCACCGCCCCCAGCCTGGTTGCCCTCACCGGGTCCCCCGTTTCCCCTTCCCCAGTGCCCCCCCTTGGACTGCAACGGCCACAGAAGCAGGGCCTGGCCTGGCCTGTGTGTCACCGCACCCCCAGCCCAGCCGGCATAGGGCAGACGACGGGTGCTCAGCGCGTGGTGGGACGAAGCCAGGGAAGCTCGGCAGCTCCTGCACCTCGGCCCGGCACCCCCGTGGCGGTTTGGGGGAGCTGAGGGCTGCGCGCTGCTCCTCTCGGGCCTTAGTTTCCACCTCGGGACAGCGGGGCGTGGGCAGCTGCCCATGGCAAGCAAGCGGGACACCTGCCAGGGGAGGGCGTCGGAGCCGTGGGCCCCGGGTGGGCGAGGGCAGAGCTGCCACCAGCACCACCGTCGCTAGTGTCCGCGCCCTGCGTCCTCGCGGGCCGTGACCCGGTGCAGGAAAGCACTTTGTTCTTCGCGAGTCTGCAGCGCGGAGCCAAAGGCGAGGGACCCTGTCTCAGGACCACAAGGTGTTAGGCCCCGCCCGGGCCTCTCCCCGGGGGTACAGGTGGCCGGCCCACGTCGCCCTCCCTGGCTAATCCTGGGACGTGGGGCAGCTCGAGGGCTCGGGCTGAAGGCCCAGGACCTGGAGAGCCGGGGTGCCTGGCCAGGGCCCCGCTGGACCCTCCGCACCCACCCAGCCCGGGAGCCCTCCCGCCCAGCCCCGGCCCGCGCCCCTCCCTGAGCGGCCGCCCCTCCAAGGCAGGCCCCCCGGGAGGCCCCAGGCCCTGGGCGAAGGGACGGGTCAAGGGCAGACGAGGAGGGTTTATTCTGACGCCGTTGAGTCCCCGTGCCCAGGCAGCCACCAGGCTGCCCCAGGGACAGGAGGGGCGGTGAGGGGCTCAGCGCCCAGGAGCTGCGACCCCCCAGCCCCAGTCCTCCTCTGCCGGCCAAGATGGGCCGCTGAGCCAGGCCCACCCACTCCGTCCTCTGTCCTGAGGCCCCGAGGCCCAGGCCCACCCGAGACCTGAGTGGCAGAGCCAAACCCAGGGGCGGCGGGGGGTGGGGGGGGAGTGCTCGAATCGGCTGGGGACCACGGAGGACGGATGCGGCACTTCCTGAACCGGGCCCCCGCGGCCCCGGAGGGGAGGTAGAGGCAGCTGGCTGCCCACAGCAAACCCACACGCAGTCGGATGTGGAGTGAGAGCGATCGCCGGCCCACGCGGCAATCCCAGAGGAGGCCCAGGCGCGGCCCGGGTGCGGCCATCCCCGAGGAGGAGGCCGGGGCGCTCCCGGGGGACACCCCCCACCCCCGCGCTGCCCAAGGAGACGCTGAATCCAGGCAAAGCAGTTCCCTCTCGGTCAGTGAACAGCGGCGCCCAGCCCCAAGCGAGGCTGCGGGTTTGTAGGAGAGGACGGAGGGGAAGTTCTGTGTTCTGCGGGTCACGCGGGAGGAAGTAGTATTTAGACCCTTAACACAGACAGGGACCAGCAGCCCAGGTCCCCAGATTCGTCCTCAGGCCCCCCCAGGCCTGTGTCCCTTGGCTGCCCCCGGGACCCACACTGCCGGGGCTCACACTGTGGTACCTGGGGCGAGTCCGGGCCCTGTAGGTCCCCTAGGTCACGAGGCCCCGCCAGGGCCCACGCCAGGCCCCCTGCAGACGACCGCTCCCGCCCCAGCTCCCTGTCAACAGACTTGGGTCTGCGCCTGTCCCTGAAGTCCCAACTCTGTCTAGATCTCAATCCTCCTGACTTGAGGCCTTTCGCTTCTTGCCATCCCTACCTTGATGGTCATCCTTGGCTTGTAGAACTCAACCGTGACCTTTGTGGCCTCTTCATGCATGATCAGGACCTACCGCCTTCTTGCCTAGGGCCACCCGGGTTTGATTCGGGCATCACCATGACAACCATCAAAGGATCACCACCATCGCCATCATCACCACCACTGTGATCACCACCAGCACCACCAGCACCACCACCATCACCACCATCATCACCACCATCACCACCACCATCACCACCACCATCACCACCATCATCACCACCATCATCACCACCATCATCACCACCATCACCACCAGCACCACCACCATCACCACCATCATCACCACCATCATCACCACCAGCACCACCACCACCCCCACCATGACCACCTCCACCGTCACCACCACCACCACCACCGTGATCACCGCAGTGTTGTCCTTACCGACATCTGCATCCCCATGTGCCCCAGCGTCGTCATCTCATCATCACACCCCGTCTCCCTCACCATCTCTCTCAGTCACCACTCTGCCACCATCTTGTCATCTTATGTTACCTACAAAAGGACCTTTTTTTTTAAAAAAAAATATTTTATTTATTTGCGGCGCAGAGAGCACAAGTGGTGGGGAGGGAGAACGAGGCTGCCCATCCAGCAGGAAGCTCGATGTGGGACTTGACCCCAGGACCTCGGGATCATGACTTGAGCCGAAGGCAGACGCTTTAACCTACTGAGCCACCCAGGTGCCCCCAAAAGGAACTTTTTAAAGCCCATTCCACCCCCTGCCCAGGGGCCAATGGTCGTGGGCCTGGCCCCCGCTTTCTGGGGTCGTGCACCCGAGGCCCCGGCAGTCTGAGGGACGGGCGTGCGGCCGGCGGGCTGTTGGCGTCCTTCCTTCCCAGCCTCCCGCTGAGCTCAGCCCCACCGAACAGGTGCCCCCGGGGCTGTATTCCTATTTGCCCTGCGCCCTGCCCTGTCTGCCTCCTTTGCTCGCCCTGTGTCTCCCTCGACAGCTCCATGCACCGGCCCCTCCAGCAAGCACTTCGCCCCAAGACTCGAGGGGGACCCCTTCTCTGCCCCCGGCGGCTCTGCCCACGCGGGTTGGGAGCCCGGGCACCGTGCCTCGTGCCTCGCTCATCCTACTGCTGTGCCACCTGCCCCGCGAGGGGGTGAGCTCCTTGGGGCAGGGCTGGCCTCCCTCAGCTTTCCGGGCTGGCGCCGAGCCTGGCGCAGCCGGGGGTCAGCAGGGCCGGTGGACCCGTGCACGCTCCTTAAGCGAACGACAAAATGCTGCGAATCGTGAATCGGAGGGCGTGGGGCAGGGAAGGGGGCGGCCCTCTCTGATTCTCCGGGTGGGGCCGCGGGGGGGCGAGTGAGGAGCAGACCCTGGAGGGAGTGGGGGTGAAGCTTGGTGAACACTTGTGCGGGTGGGGAGGCCCGACTGGGTGCGGGCGCCCTCGGCCAGAGCCCGGGGGTGCTGGGGCGGTGGGGTCGGGGCTCGGGGCCGCCAGCCGGCCCTCCCCGCGGGGACCTGCCACCCCGCCCACGGCCGCTGGCCGCACCGACCCCTTTAAGGCAGCGCCGCTTCCCCTGCTTGTTGAAACTGTTGGGTTTTCGGACAGGACAGAGGAGGGGGGCGGGGGAGAGGTCACACCTGTTGTGGAACTTGAGAGAAGGCTTATTTATAAATGTTCAGGGCTCGGGATTCTTGCGGAGCTGATGTCCGGAGGGGAAGGTCACCAAAATGCTTGTTTATTAAAGCAACAGCAACTGGGACGCCATAAACGGGCTCCGCGGGGAGAGGAGCAAGCCCCCGGGGCGGGGCCGGGGGGGGGGGGCGCCTCCGCCGGGCAGAGCCCCAGGCCTGCCTCGGTGCCAGGTCCCTCCTGCCCGCCGGGCTCCAGTGACACCCCGCCCCGCGCCTGCCCTGGCCTCGCCCCCCAGCGACCCCCAGCGACCCCCAGTGACCCCCAGCGACCCCCAGCCCGGGCAGCTCCTCCAGGACACCCCAGAGCGGGCCCTTCTGGACCCCACTCTCCCCGAGCGCCCCACGTGGGTCACCTCGGTGCCAAACGGGAAGTTTTTGGTTTTTTGTTTTTCATGGAGATTTTTGGGTTTTTTTTTTTTCTTCCTCTCAGGCCAGCCTCAGGCGGATCCCCGCCAGGCCCGGGGGAGGCCCTGGAAGTGGCAGGGGCGGGCGCTTCCCCGGGCTCACCCCCTCCCGGGACGCTCTGTCCAATTCCCAGTTTCAGGAAAGCTGTGTTTTCCTTGGGTGACTGATGGCCCAACAGGTGGCTTCTGGGCTAGAGAGTGTCAAGTGAGCCGCGGCCAGAGAAGTGGCCCTTTTACGGTTCACTTTCACTGCCGCCCGGTGCGGCTGCTGGCGGCTCGGGCCTCCCTCCCGCGAGGGCGTGTGTCGGGCCGCCCACCCACCCGGGGCGGCGGGACAGCTGGCGGGGACACGGAGCCCTGCCCCCACCGTGCACCGTCACACGCTCGCGTGCGTGCACACGCCACACATGTGATCCCAGGGGCCCGGGACAGTGCCGCGGGGAGGACACACATTCTCTTGGATGCGAAACGCCTGCCCCCACCTCTCCGTCGTCGTCACACTCAAAGCGTCGTCCGGGCTGCCGTGTGCCCAGCGGCGTGCCCGGGGGCTCGGCCCAGCACCTGGTGCCGGCCGAGTAGGCCGCGATCCACACCCGCCGTGTAGGCCGCGATCCACACCCGCACACGGGCTCCCGCGGGCCTCGCGCTCCAGCTCGTTCTCTGGGATCCCTCCTCGCGCGTCCCTCTGGGTCTCGGCGACTCGGGCTCCTCCCTCCTCTCCGTCGTCCCCAGGCCTCTGGCTCTGCTTCTAGGCCCCGGTCCTCCGCTCCCCCCTGCATCTTTCCTACACCCATCTGTCTCCTGCCATCTTTCCGGGCCTCTGGGTCTGGCTGTCCCCCCTGCCCCGTCCCGCGTGGGTGGGGGCACAGCTCTCTGGGCCCGTGGTGTCCCCGCCGCCCCCCAGGGACACACGGGCCGTGAGTGGCTGCCGGCCGGGGGCCTGTCCTTGGCGCCAGAGTCGGTGGGCGTGAGATGCGGGTGACTGGCACCCGTGGGCCGTGGCGGTGGGACGGAGCTGTGGGGGGCACTGCCAAAGTCCCTTCTTTATCCCCCGTGGCCACTACCACGGGCTCCCCGGGGACGGGCACCTGCAAAACCTGCTTGGAGCACTGGGCTTTGGCTCCACGGCCGAGGGCGACAGCCTCCCTGGGCAGCAGGGTCAGGCCTGTGCTTGGACCCTGGGGACGGCAGCCGAACTGTCCCGGAGCATCGTCCTCCCCAGGGGCCAGGGAGGGGCCCGCCAGGAGGTGCGGGGTGTGGACTCGGCAGGCAGAGAGCCTGGGAGAGGACACGGGGGCACCCGGCTCGGAGAGGGCCCTCGCACACCCGTGGCCCCCACCAGCCCCACCAGCCCCTCGCACCAGCTCCTGAATCCACAGGGAGGCGGGAAAGGTCCATCCTGGTGACAGAACAGGGACAGGCCCAGGGGTCGGGGCAGGCCCAGGACGGAAGTAAGGAGGGCCCAGGAGGCCGCCCCCACCCCCGAGTCCCCCGTCCACGGCCCTTTGCCTCCCACTCTTCCGTGTGGGCCTCATTCAGCTATTCCCTCACTCAGCAAATATTCGGGAGGACCTGCTATGTGGCAGGCACTGTCCCGGGGACCGGAGAAGCCCGCCGTCCAGAGACAATAAGCAAGAAACCAAATAGTTACCAGCTGGGATAAGCTCCGTGGAGGAGGGAGGGGCGATGTCGCTCCGCCGGCCTCGACCTTCCTGTCCTGCGAGGCTGAGGAGGTGGAGGAGGGAGAGGGTTTGCATCCCCTTCCCAGGGCATCTGTCCCCATTCAAACCCTCCAGACGGGACCCTAGTCCCTCTTGGCCTCCCCTCTCCTGAGGCCCATGGACTCGCAGGCCCCAGATGCTCCCAGCTCCCTCAGGCCTGCAGCCTCCGCGGCCCGAAGCGGGCTCCCCACCCTGCAGTCTCCGAGCGCAGAGGAGCCCCCAGTCCCAGGTCCCAGCCGTCACTGTCGCCTCCAGACAACCATTAGCATATGTGCAATGCAATTACCTTCAGCTCTCCTGGCCTGGGCTGACACGGAGGTCCCATCCCCGGTGATTTGGGGGAAAGGGGGGTTATTACAACTCACAAAACCTTAAATTAAGAATGAATAAGGGAAGCGTCGCATGCCACTTCTGAAAGGCTGCCAGCCCAGCCTGGGGTGGGTGACGGGTGTATTATATTCCTCGTCGCTGAGGAGCTGATGGATGGGCGGATGGCGCTGACGACGGGGGCTGGCCGGGTACCTGCCGTGGGGCCCTGCGCGTGCCCGCTCTGGCCTGCTGGGCGCAGACGGCCAGGCCCCAGCGATGCCCTGTGGGGGTGAGCTTCACCAAGGGCAGAAGCGGGGCTGGAGTCGGACTGGATTTAGGGGGACGGGGGTGGGATCAGAGGTCTTCCCAGGGAGCTGAAGCAGAGCCTGAGGTCACGAAGCCGGAAGAGCGGTGACCAGCGGGGCCGCCGTCCGTGATGGAGGGACCACGGCAGGTAGGCGGCCGGCAGGGCTGAGGGGCGGAGGGCGCGGGCCTGGGTGCGTGGGCAGGGCCACCCCGGTGAGGCCTCCTGGCGGGCACACAGGCTCGGGATCAGCCCCGGGAGCACAGGAGGGCCCACGCCTCAGCCGCCACGCACTTCACCACGGTCTCCCGGCCACCGCACAGAGAGCAGGCTTGGGGCCACTCCGGGGGCCCGCACCGTCCCAGGAGACGCCTGTGGCGGTGGACAGACGTGGGCAGCCTTGAGGGACAACGTTGCAGGAGGGCTGGTCCTGGGCGTGCTGGGGCGGTGGCAGGGACGCGGCTTGCGGATCCCAGGTGAGCAGCCGGGGAGGGGGCGGCCTGACGAGGGAGGGATGCAACGGGTTCACGTTTGGATGCGAAGGTCACCGGCTTCCTGAGCTTCGACGGCCTCAGTCTGTGCAGCACGACCGCTCTCAGGTGTGGGTCTAGGGGTGGGGCTGGGGGCCCTGAGCCACCCAGGACGCACCCCGAGGGTGCACGGACCCAGCGTCCAGTGGGCTGACGAGGAGGCTGGGGTGGCAGGGCTGGTAGGACCGCGGGGCGGGAGGTCCCTTCCCGGATCCCTTCCCAACGCGCATCTGCGGACTTGCCCTTTGCCGTGAGCCCTAACTCCCCCGACCGTGTGTCCGGCTCTAGTGCCCTCGGCAAAGGCGAAGGCGCACGGCCCTGCCCGGCGTGGGGGGCGGCTGCGGTGCTCGGATCTGCCCCCCCATCATCAAGCAGGAGGCTTCCACTCACCAGCCTGGCGGCCTGGAGCCAAGCCATGTCCTTCTTCACCAGAACTTGCGGTTGAAGGGGGGGTCCCGAGCCCGCTCCCCTCCCGTCCCACCCCCTGGCCTGCACCTCCGGGGGCCGCTGCCTGTGCCTGGGGCTCCTCCCTCCCTGCACACACCTGCCGGTCGGCCCGGAGCAGGGACACACGCGGCGGCACCAAGGTCAGGGGAGATGAGCTCATGGCAGGAGGGAGGTGGGGCCGGATACCCCCACCCCACGGCAGCGTGGGGCGCAGGGGCTCCGTCCAAGCCGCGTGCCCCGGGCTGCAGGGGAGTGGGGGCGGGAGGAGAGAGCGGCCCCTTCCCCCGCCCGGAGCCCCGGGCCGCTGCTCGTATATCTGTCCCTGGATAATGTATATCCAGCTTATGGAAAATATTCATAATGCTCCTTACACCGCACTGGCCCCCTTCCATAGTGCGTGATCTAAAATTAAATCCATTTCAAATATACAGTAGATCGAGTCAAGCTAATATAAATGAAACATGATTAATAGTCGGAGCGCTGTCCTCCTTCACGGGGACGAGGAGGCAGTGGGCCACCCTCCCTGCACTCCTCGCGCTCCCGAGCCCCCGGCCTCACCCCACGCGCTCCCCGGGCCTGACATGGGAGCCAACCCCGGGATTTACCCAAATGGTGCCAGGCCGCCAAGTGGGGCGGCGACGGTGGCCGTCGTGGGTGTCGGGCTGGAGCCGAGACCGTGAGCACGTGACTGCGCCTCGGAGCTCAGCTTTGCATCTGCATGGGGTGACGCGGCCGACGGGACAACCGCCGCCTCGTGGGGACAACCGCCGCCTCGTGGGGACAACCGCCGCCTCGTGGGGTGCCCGCGGTGATGGTGCTGATGAGGCAGGGACAGCTCGAGGCGTGGAGCAGCGTTGCGTGTCGCACACCCACAGGCCGCCAGCCCTGCCCCTACAGCCCCAGCGGGAGCAGGGACCTGGGCCCCCGCCCCCCGGCCGCCGGCTCAAGGGCCAGCCAGGACGCCTGCCATCGCCCGCGCTCGCCGGGTGGGCTATTTTTAGTTCCCTGGCAAGTGACTGTTACTGAGCAAGTGTTCCCACCCCCGGGACAGACGCTGTGAAGAGGGCACTTGTGCGCTGGACGCGGGGCGGGGAGGGCTGCTCGTGGCCCGTCCCCAGGGGCTCCGCAAGTGTCCCTCGGGCACATAGGTCCGGACACGGGTTCGAGGCCACTGATGGAGCCGCAGGGCCTGGTCTTCCTTTTCCCCCCGCTGGCACGGGCTGCCTCGGCACGGGGCGTCACGCTCCTCCTTTCGGGAAAGACCCCCCACCTGGCTGAGTGTGTGCACACGTGTGTGCGGTCGCCGCCCCGCTCCAGGGCGGGTGCTCCTCCCGCCCGCCTGGCCCACCCCCTCGGTGCTGCTGGGTCCTGGGCCCCACCCCCGTCCCCACCGGGGGTGCTTCCCTGAGGGCGGCCCCGCGGGGGAACCGCAGCCCACGGGAGCCCCGAGCGCCCCAGCCGTCCGTCCGTCTGTCCACGCACTCGCTCCTCGCTCTTCCCCTCTCCTTGTCCCCAGAGGGTGGGAAGGGGCGAGCCCCACGAGGGGGTGCCGCCGCCGTCTCCTTGTCATTGGCCGCTTGCCGCCTGCTTCACCAGGCGTGTTTTGAGCGTGTTTGCATAAAGTGGATGCAGGCTGCAATTCCGTGATGAATTCTATGAATACTAATCCGCTACTACCCTTGACCTTGGGGTCACTGAAAGATCAAAACCAAACCATTTAATATTTTCCTTTTGCAGATCAATAGAAGCATAAATTCCCCCTCAATGACAAGTATAATTTCAAACAGATCTATAGGAGGCATGCATGCATTTCCAGCCCGGCCGCCCGCCGCCTGCTTCGCCTTTTGGGGAGCAGACGAGGAGTTTCTTGCCTTTTCTACCATTGAATTTCTTTTTTGCCTCTTTTTATGGCTCTGAAATGCTATTTTCAGCAGCTGCTGTCATATAAATATCTCTTGTTTTTCTTCTCCTCTTTCCCTCCTGGTGAAAAGGGCAGGGGACCTATTGAAAATTCTGCTTTATCTCTTTCAGTCGGGTTCAAGTACAGGTCGAATAATCGATCCCTCCTCCTTCTCTTTTTAAGTTTCCTGTCGTTCTTTTGGCCGGATCAGCAGCGGAGAGGCACCGGGAGAGGGCAGCTCCCCCCCCAGTGCGGGCCGCCCGCCGTGCCCGGGTGCTCGCGGCGCCCTGGGCCGGGGCTGTGCGAACGCGGCGTGCACGCGTGTGTGTGTGCACCTCCCCACGCGCCGGGAACGCTCGAGCCGGTCAAACTCTCACTCAGAACTCGAGGGAGGACACGGGAGACGAGCAAAGAGGAGAGGAGGGCGCACGTGGGCAGCGTTAACCCCGCCGCTTCCGGCCGGGCGAGGCCCTGGGTGCCCCCCGCGCCCCCGCCTGCCTGCCTGTGAACGCAACTCTGAGAAGGGGAAAGAAGATGCAAAAGGAAGAGGAGGGGGGCGGCTGGCGAAACAAAACCAAACAAAACAGGAGGCAGAGGGGAAAACGCAAAAGAAAAGAGAGAGAATTAAACCATTAATCTGCCCGGATTTTCCACTTCACAGAGTAATCAGTCTGGAAGTGACTGAAATAAAGTGGAATGTGCGATCGCTACCACCTCCTCCCTCCAGCTCACAGCGCCTGTCGCAGAAAACCGGGGAGCCGGCGCGCGGCCTCCGTGCCCCACAAAGGCCCCCCCGCCCCCGTGTCGGCTGCAAGGGGGACAAGGACCCCGGCCCTCCCCGCAGCCGCCCCATGCCTCGACGCCCGGGCGACGGCCGCCCTGAGCTAGAGGTGCAAAGCCAAGATGATTTAATTTATAGAAAGGACAAGGATGTCGTGTAGCAGATTTAATCATCGGAGAGTTTAAAAAAAAATAAGGACCGGGCTAATGTCGTAATTTACATTTCAGGATAATAAAGAGAGAAAGACAGAAAAGGAAGAGCCCATAGCCTTCAAGAGGGAGCAAGGAGGGAGGCCGGCCAGGGGGCCGAGGGAGCCCAATACATTCGCCTGAAATACCAATAAATTTAAAAACAAACCCAGAAAGCTAAAGACAGCCCCTGGAAAGTGCTGGCAAAATGGACCATCGATTTCAGACTTGATCTGCATTTTGTATTTTAATAATGCTCTGTCTTTCCTTTTCCCTCTCTCCCTCTCTCCCTCTCTCCCTCTCTCTCTCTCTTTTGCAAAATATAAAAGCTGATCTGATAAATATTAATTTGAACCATCATAATGTATTTGAAAATTCCAGCTAAAATGTCACCACATGGAACATTAATGTAATATTTCAAGGCCCTGAGAGCAATACTCATATTGATTGCATTTATTTCACTCTGGGGAGGAGAGATAATTCTTCAATGTGGGACACATCTGGGAGCCAAGGAGGCAGGGGCTGAGGGGAGAAATGCGAAATTATATATGGTCATAAAAAATACAAAACAGAAAATCCTCCCCAAAACTCTCCCCTCTCCCGTGGCGCCCCACACCCAAAGTTGGCGCTTTAATTTCCCAGCACGGGTGCCAGGCAGAGGGAGGCAGACGCGCGTGTGCCTTTGGGCAAGAGGCACAAGCCGGGGTGTGTGTGCGCCTCCGGGGCTGTGGTTGCAGGATTCAGCAGCCTCTCCCTGGGCCCCACGGCTCGGCCCTGCCTCCCCTCGCCTGCCTCCTGGGAAGGCGGCCGGGGGCCCAGCTGGGGATGGACGGACAGAAGGACTGGCCCAGCTGGGGCCCCCCGAGCTTCGGGGTGAAAGTTTGTGGATGCGGGAGAGCTGTGGGGTCCCTGGAGGGGGGAGAGGGAGAGGAGGGGAGGGCGGGAGGGGAGGGGAGGCGAGGCAGGACCCCAGAGCAGAGACAGGAGAAAGACAGGAAAGACAGCAGGACAGAGAGAGACGGGCGAGAGACAGGGACGGGCCTGTGTGAGAAAGGAGGAGAGAGGACACGGGATGGGGAGGAAGGAGGAAGAGGCCGGGCAGGGGCGAGGGGAGGGTGGGGGGCCGGGCGTCTGCAGTCCGGCTCCTCTCACTGTCATTAAGGATATTGATGTGCTCAGGCGTCAACGAGTCTTTGCACAAGTGAAAGGAAATCCGATGCTGGAGATGACCGCGGCCCACGCCCTCCGTGCCCCCTGCCTGCGGCCAAGGCCAGCCGGGCCCTGGGGGCCACCAGGTGGGGGGTGGCGGCCGGGCCGCAGGGTGGGAGGGGGCACCCTGCACACAGATGCCCCCGCTCCAGGCCTTCGCTCGGCTCTGCAGCCCAGAGGCGGCTGGAGGGGACGGCGTGGGGCTGGGCCGCGGCCCCTGGGGGCCTCCAGCTTCTCCCCGCCGCTGGCATGGGGGGGCTGACCTGTGTCGCCTGGAGGAGGCCCGTGGTGGGGCGGGAGATTGGAGCCCGGGGCCCAGGGACCGCAAGGTTGCAAGGTCAGGCACATGCAGGCCAGGCCTGGGCCGCACTCAGCAGTCACCTCGGGCTGAGGCCTCTCTGAGCAGTGCCCAGCCTGCGGGTTGCGGTCCAGGCACCTGTCCCGGCCCCTCATCGTCTTAATGATGTGTGTCCCCGCTTTTCACCTGCTCCCCCCAGGTGGAGATTAGGTACTGTTGGGGCGGGGACCGTGCCCCCCAGGCTCCCGGGTGGCCGCACAGCGAGGTGCTTGCTTGGGTGTTGGAGGGGAGGGCGGACTGACGGACCGACTGGGACAGACCGAGGGAGGGATGCGGAGGAGGGATGTGGGGGGAAGGAAGGAGGGAGGGATGGAGGGAGGGATGCGGGAGGGATGCGGGAGGGATGCGGGAGGGATGCGGGGTCCGCGCTCCGCCGAGGCGCCCCGGCCGCGTGACCCAGCATCCTCCCCCCGCCCCGCCGGCCGCGGAGCTGCCACGATTCTGTGAAGGCGCCGCTCCCAGTCCCGCTCCGGAGCCGCAGCCGCAGCCGCGCGGAGCCGATGAATAATGCATGACCAAGGCGCCCCCTACCGGCGGCCGCGGGCGCGGCGGGGACGGAGGAGGCGCGCGGGGACCCAGGGGCGGGCTCCCTCCGCGCCTCCCCTCCCCGGGGCGCTGGCCGGGTGGGGGGGGTCGGCCGGGGTCGCCGAGGTCCACCCACCCCGACACAGAGGACCGAGCCCGGGGCAGGCGGGGCGGGCCGCGCAGGGCCCCCCCATCACCTTCTGGGCAGCACAGGGCCGGCACCCCATCACCTCCTAATCACCCCCCCACCCCCCATCACCTCCCCATCAGCCCCCCCATCACCCCCATCACCCCCCATCACCTCCCTATCACCCCCCATCACCCCCCATCACCCCCCATCACCTCCCCATCACCCCCCCATCACCTCCCCATCACCCCCATCACCCCCCATCACCCCCATCACCTCCCCATCACCCTCCCATCACCTCCCTATCACCCTCCCATCACCCCCCATCACCCCCATCACCCCCCATCACCCCCCATCATCCCCCATCACCCCCCATCACCCCCATCACCTCCCCATCACCTCCCCATCACCCCCATCACCCCCATCACCCTCCCATCACCCTCCCATCACCCTCCCATCACCCCCCATCACCCCCATCACCTCTCCATCACCCCCATCACCCCCCCATCACCTCCCCATCACCCCCCATCACCCTCCCATCACCCCCCATCACCCCCCATCACCCCCATCACCTCCCCATCACCCCATCACCTCCCCATCACCCCCCATCACCCCCCATCATCCCCCATCACCCCCATCACCCCCCATCACCGCCTGGGGCCGCGGGAGGAAAGGCAAGCCCACCACCTCCTCCTGCCCCGAGAGCAGCCTGGGGCGACCCGCAGGAAGGCGGGAGAGCACCGAGGACCAGACTTAATTCATCGATAACAATTAGCACAACTGATTTGGTGACACTTTTGTCTCTGTAGCTCATGGTAAATACCTAAATATACAATTATCTGATTAAGTTAATGATATTTTTTTAAGAAATAGTGCAAGCAGTTTCACAAGTGTTTCCAAGTTTCTGCAGAACATCGAGAACCGTGAGGCGCCGCCTCTCAAAGAGTTGAGACGGAGGAGAGGCCGCGCAGCTGAGAGCAGCCCCCTGTTTAGAATCAGGCCCTGCGGGGTCTCCCCAGGGCTCCCGGCTCGGGGAATGAAGCCTCCTGGCTGCCCTCGCCCCAGAAATGCCAGGCGGCAGGGGACGCGGGCCAAGGGTGATCACCAGGGGCGGGCCCTGCGGGGCCTGCATGTCCCCACGGCGGCCTTTGGCCTCTGGGGTCCTGCCCCACTGCCCGCTGGCGACAAGCAGGCCCTGAGCAGGGGAGCAAGGTCTGGGCGGAGCTTTCCCGCAGCCCATTGAGCTCCCAGTCATGCAAGGCCCTGGGGACACTGAGGACTGATTGTCCTGAAAGCCCCACACACCCCCCCAGGGTCTGCTGTCACCTGACCCACTGTCCCGCCTTAGGAAGCTGGAAGGGAGGGGCCACCTTCCCGAGGTGGGGCCTTGGGCCTCTGGGTCCCGCCTCCAGCCCATCTGTCCAGCACCTGCTGAAGGACCGGCACGTATTGGGATCTCTAGTTCCAGCAACGCCCTGCAGTAGGATTGGAAGCCCCGAGTTCCATGTTGTTGAGGAGACTGAGGCCCAGAGACCTACCGTCATGGGCCCCAGATCGCACGGCAGACCTGCTCTCAGTCTCACACTCCGCAGGGCCTGAGCCTAGGATGGAGGGGGGCGACCAGGAGCCAGGAGGAGGAGCCCCACCCTTGCACCCAGAGAGGCCTCTTGTGTCCCGGACCCCATCCCCGAACGTTGGACGTGGACGTCCAGCTGCACCACAGGCCCTGTGGGTCACTAGGGACCAACTGCAAACTCAAGGGCCCCGGGCCCAGATGGCAACGCCCCCCACGGGAGCTATATGGCTCCCCAGGAACTTCCCGAACAGTCTTGGCTCTTAAGAAAACAGCAGTTCAGGGCAGTGGGGACAGCCCGGGGGCAGCCTCACCCTGGGATCCTGCCCCACTCGAGAGTGCCCGAGGTTCCCGGCGGCTTCCTTCCACTTTGCTCCCTTAGCCCGGAGGATCTGACCTCTGCGCGCCTCTGTGCGCCTCTGTGGCCTGGCTTCCTGCATCTGTAAAGATGGGGACAAAAGCGGTGCCGGCGCCACGGAGGCTCGCAGGGGCCGAGTGAGACGAGGGACGCGCAGGGCTTGGCGGGGCGAGCCAGCCTCCTCCGGGGTGGCTCCCGTTAGCGGGGGTCCTCGTCTGGTTGCCCTTTTAGTCTGGGCCTCCCCAAACGGGACCAAGGATCGGGGAGGGCTCTGCAGGGCGGGGGGGGAGACGGGCCGGGGAGGGGGCGTCAGGTGCAGGCGTTGCTGTGGACCGGGGGGCTCTCGTCACCGGAGGATCCTGCACAGACCGGAGCCCGGCTCAGGACCGTCCCGTGGAGCGCGTGTCGGCGGCGGGGCAGCGGGTATTTGTCCACCAAGGTCCACGTTGGTTGAGAGGCACGGGGTCCTTGGGTGGACCGATGGGGACCACCGGTGAAAGCAGCAGGGGCCTTCCGGGACAGGGGCCTGCCAGCCTCGCTTGTCATCATCGGTGCCACCGTGGGCCGTGGTGAGGCTCCGGGGTCGGAGGCGCCCGACTCAGCCCTCGCCCCGCCAGGAGGTAGAGAGGAACCCCGCTTTTCCGTAGAATTAGTGCTGAGGACGAGGGGGGTTCCCTCGGCCGTGTAGGGGCCTCCACTAGCCTGGGTGCTGAGGCTTCCTGGAGGAGGGGACTCTTCCCTAGCAGAACCGTGAGTCGGAGGCCGTGCTGGGGCCTAGGGGCCTCATCCCCCACGTCCCCGTCCTCCAAAGCTCCTTCTGGCGCTGGCCTCCGTCGCCCGGGGCCCCAGGACCGCGCGGGGTGCAGACCCGGTCCCGCCCCGACACTCATGGGGGGCGTGAGGAGAGAGGGCAGGGCTGCCCGAGGACCCGAGGCGCTGCCCCAGACTAACCAGTGAGACCTTCCCAAAGCTTCCAGAATGCCCAAGAGCTTGTTTTAAGCAGGGACTCAGGCCACTCAGACCTGCTGACTCAGAACATTCCAGAAAGGATGAGCTTCTGCGTTTTCAAGCAAAGCACCCCAGGGTCTAGTCCTGAGGCCTCGGATGGGGTTAAGGACACGTCCCTGTCCCGGCTGAGCACCGGACTTCCCAGGGCCCGGAGTCCCTCGGGCAGACTCCTGCGGGGGCTTCCCTGCGTCGTCCCTCCCCACCTCGCGCCGGGGGAGCCGAGGCCGAACAAGGGGGGTGAGGACGGGGAGGCTGCGAGACCGGCCGCCTGGGTCATCCTCGTCACCCCCGGGTCGTCCTCGTCACCCCTGGGTCATCCTTGTCACCCCCAGGTCGTCCTCATCACCCCCGGGTCATCCTCATCACCCCCGGGTCATCCTTGTCACCCCCAGGTCATCCTCATCACCCCTGGGTCATCCTCGTCACACCTGGGTCATCCTCATCACCCCCAGGTCGTCCTCATCACCCCCGGGTCATCCTTGTCACCCCCGGGTCATCCTCCCCACTCCTGGGTCATCCTTGCCACCCCCAGGTCATCCTTGCCACCCCCAGGAGCCCCGTGGCAGATCCTCCCTGTCCCTGCAGGGGTGCGCGGGGCGCCCCTGTGACTGCGGCTGTGACCTCCCCGTTCATTCATATGCTGGATCGGATTTGGGAAATATGATTAATTGCCTGTTGTTGTGTCTGCTTTAATTATTGTCGTGTTTTCTATGCACTTGACACAACTTAATAAACATCTGGGGAAACAGGATCTTGGCGGGGCCGGGGCACAGGGGGCGCTGGGGGCGCTGGGCTCTGCACGGCCTGGCAAGTCCTTCCTGCGTGTCCCTCGTGGGGACGAGCGCTCACTCTCCGGCTCGTGTCTCCCCCACCCTCCAGTCATTGATTCAGTCGCAGGGTCCCTCATTCGCTCAGAAACCTGTTCACTCACTCATTTGTTCATTTGCGGCCCCGGGAAGGCCAGTTGGCACAGCCCTGTGGCCAGTCCAGGAAAGGCGCCAGAAAAGCCACGAAGGTTCCTGCCTTGGAGGAGCTGACAACCTGGCGGCAGAGACAGACGACGAACACACGCGACGCATACAGACAGGGCTAGGACAGTCAGGGAGGACTTCTTGGAGGAGGCAACATTCAACCCCACATCCTGGTCTATTCATTTGCTTATCCGTCCGGTGGGCGGAGCAGGCTCTATTCCTAGAAAGGGCTGCGATGGGAGGGCTCGGGGCCCAGGGCGAGAGGCAACCAGGAGCCAGACCATTACGGGGTGAAGGGATGAACCAAGTGGGGTGGAAACGGAGAAGATGGAGAAAGAGCTGGAAAAAGCTTTCCTGGGGGGAGGCCGGAGGGGGCTTCCTGGGGAGGACGGGCTCGTGGGGGCCGCACCAGCCTCGGCCTAGGGAACGACCAGCAGGCCCCGTACCCTGCTGGGCACGGGGGACGGGGGCTCTGGCGGCTGTGGCCTCCTGCTTCCCGGGCCACGCCGCTGCCGTCGGGGAGACTCAGTGCAGCTGGGCCTTTGCGAGGGAGCAGGTGTCACCAGCAGAGAAGGGCCCCAGGCAGAGGTCCGGGGACGGGGGTCAGGGAGCCGGGTCACGGGGCGGGGGCACAGCGCTGGGGGCCAGGGTCGCCGACCTGACGGACCTCGGGCGTCCTGAGCCCCGAGCCCCGAGCCCGCTCGCGTGGCTTTGCAGTATCCCCACAGCATCAGCACGGTCCCCGCCGGACACACGGGGACCTGGGGGCGCAGAAGGCGGCGACATCTCCCGGGAGCCAGCGGCCGGGCCAGGAGGGCAGCTCCCGTCCCCCCTCCGGGTCCAGGGACGGCTGGGGTGCAGGTGCGGGGTGCGGGCGGAGAGCCCTCGGCCGCCCCTCCCCTCGGGCCTCGGCTGCCGCATTCCCCTTCTGCCGACCGAGGCTGGTGTTTTATGAACCCAGAACCGCAGCAAGATTCTCCTATTAATTTATTGGTATTGCTAATTAAACATCATATTCGCAAATGTAAATTTCCTAATGGCCTCCCTTCCATTTCCGAAGCTCCCTTGAAGAGCCTCCTTGTTATGCTCGTCAATTGAAACCAATTAAATCCCGCGATGGGTGGGCTGTGGCTGGCTCCGGGGTCACCCGGGGGCCCCGGGGCCTCTGGACAGGGCCTGGTGGGGCCCTCCCCGGCCTCCAGGGCAAGCGGGGCAGGCGGTGCTGGGGACCTGGGGACAGAGAGCCCTTGAGGGCCGCTGCTTCTCCCCGGCACGCCCGGCCCACGGCAGGTTCTCCACGTCCCCGCGTCCCTGCAGGTGCCCGAGGCTCCGACCAGGAGGAGGGGGGGGAGGAGGGGAGGAGGGGCCAACGGAGCATCCAGGGGTGCATGACAGGCTTTGGAGGGGCCTCCGAGAGGTTTCCAGGCAAACCCCTAGTTTGAAAAATGGGGAAACTGAGGCACAGGGGAGGAAGCGACTTGCCCAAGGCCGCAGAGTCACGAAGTGCGGAGCCGGGACTTACCCAGAGGCCTGTCTCTGACCCGTTTAAGAATCCAGGAATGGACGCAGAGTTTGCCTATGGCTGGACCCTGCTACCCCAGCAGGTCACCCCACGGTGTTTGGAACAACGGCCCTTGGCTGGGAACCCCCACCCCGCAAGCTCTGGGCCCCGGGGGGGGCCTGTCTCTGTCTCTGTGACGTGGGGGACAGGCTTTCCGGGGCGGGGCCGCCGGGAGGACGGCTCGACAGGGCGTGTAACGAGTGGCCCGCACAGGGTGGGCCTCCGAGCGGCACAGCCCGCGGGCAGGGGCCGGGGTGCCAGGGGGACCAGGGAAGGCGGCCGGGGTGAGCCGCCCGGCCTGGCCTCGGCCTTGTGCCCGGGAGGATGCGCACTGTTTGCTCAGCACTGACTTCACACGCGGCATCCCTAAGCCCCCCAGCCGGGGAGGGGCTGCCGCCGTGGCTCTCTGTACAGGTGAGGAAACTGAGGCTGGGAATTGAGCTCCCCGGGGGAAGGTCTCCCTGGTGACTGCTCCATCTGTGCTGAGCAGCGGCAGGAAAGTTTAGGGCTGACCGTGGCCCTGTTGGCAGCTCTGAGTCCTGCTCTGTGGCTTCTTTGCGGGGAGACCCTGAGGGTGCGCCCCCCAGACGGGGCCCCCGGTCCCCCTGAAATACGCTGCAGAGGACTAGTGGTGACTGCAGGCTGCTGGAAGGTGCCGGGTGCACAGGTGGTCGGTGCTGCCCGCTACACCCCAACACCCTCAGGCCAGGGCCCCAGAGGCACAGGCAGAGAGGGAATTAGTGGGTGACTCTGAGTCCGAGGGGGGCACTGACGAGACCCGGCGGGATGCAGAAACCCCCCTTTGCTTTGTCCCTGGCACCTCCGGATAGAGCTGGGGGACTAGCTGCCGGGGTGTGGGGATGAGGGGCGCTGCCCAGATGCCAGGAAGCAGCCACCTCACCCCTGCCTCGTGGCCCGACGGCTTTTATGTGTCAGTGTCTTTGGGGGACCAGTGGGTAACCTGAGTGTTCTGGTTGCTGCTTGGGAATCTCCATTAGGGAAAGTTTTAAAAATACACTCATTGTTGTTTATTATTAATGGTAATGACACAGGGAGCGAGGCTGCCCGTCAGCGCCCTGATGTCCCCGCTCCCAGCGAGCTGGGGTTGAGCGGCTGGTGCCGAGAACCCCGCACAGGGCGTGGGCCGGGCTCAGGGCATCCAGATGTTTTTTTAAATTTTCGTTTTTTATTGGGGGGAAATACACAGAACACAAAATTTAACACTGTCAGCATTTTTAAAGGACATGACCAGTGGCATTAAGTGCATTTGCATTGTTATGTGACCGTCCAGTTCCAGAACTTTTGCATCACCCCAAAGAGAAACCTCATACCCAGTAAGTGGTCACTCCCATTTCCCCATTCCCCGGGCAGCCACTAATCTGCCTGCTTCCTCTGTGGATCTCCCTTTGCTGGATTCGCCTCCGCCGTACCCGTTAAACGCTGACCCCCACCCCCCCGCCCCTAGTCCCCGGTCACCCTTCTCCTTCTGCATCTCTGAATCCGTCTGTTCTCTGAACTGCGCACAATGGAGTCGTGCACCATCTGGCCTTCTGTGTCCGGCTCTCACTGAGCATCGCGTTTCCGGGCTCATCCATGCCATGGCCAGGACCGCATTCCGGTTTAGAGCAGAATAATATTCCGTTGCATGCATGTACCGCACTCTGTCCATCCGCCATCCACCATCCGTCCATCCATCCATCCACCATCCACCATCCGTCCATCCATCCATCTACCATCCTCCATCCATCCACCATCCATCCGTCCATCCACCCACCCATCCGTCCATCTGTCCATCCATCCATCCATCCATCCACCATCCATCCATCCACGATCCACCATCCATCCACCATCCATCCATCCATCCACCATCCATCCATCCACCATCCACCATCCACCATCCATCCACCATCATCCATCCACCATCCATCCATCCACCATCCACCATCCACCATCCATCCACCATCCATCCATCCATCCACCATCCACCATCCACCATCCATCCACCATCCATCCATCCATCCACCATCCACCATCCACCATCCATCCACCATCCATCCATCCACCATCCACCATCCACCATCCATCCACCATCCATCCATCCACCATCCACCATCCACCATCCATCCACCATCCATCCATCCACCATCCACCATCCACCATCCATCCACCATCCATCCATCCACCATCCACCATCCACCATCCATCCACCATCCATCCATCCACCATCCATCCATCCATCCATCCACCATCCATCCATCCACCATCCATCCATCCATCCATCCACCATCCACCATCCATCCACCATCCATCCATCCACCATCCATCCATCCACCATCCACCATCCACCATCCACCTACCATCCATTCATCATCCACCATCATCCATCCACCATCCATCCATCCACCATCCACCATCCACCATCCATCCACCATCATCCATCCACCATCCATCCATCCACCATCCACCATCCATCCACCATCCATCCACCATCCATCCATCCATCCACCATCCACCATCCATCCACCATCCACATCCATCCACCATCCACCATCCATCCATTCATCATCCACCATCATCTATCCACCATCCATCCATCCACCATCCACCATCCACCCACCATCTATCCATCCATCCACTATCCACCATCCACCATCCATCCATCCACCATCCACCATCCATCCACCATCCACCATCCACCATCCATCCACCATCCATCCACCATCCATCCACCACCCATCATCCACCATCCATCCACCATCCATCCATCCACCATCCACCATCCACCATCCATCCACCATCATCCATCCACCATCCATCCATCCACCATCCACCATCCATCCACCATCCATCCACCATCCATCCATCCATCCACCATCCACCATCCATCCACCATCCACATCCATCCACCATCCACCATCCATCCATTCATCATCCACCATCATCTATCCACCATCCATCCATCCACCATCCACCATCCACCCACCATCTATCCATCCATCCACTATCCACCATCCACCATCCATCCATCCACCATCCACCATCCATCCACCATCCACCATCCACCATCCATCCACCATCCATCCACCATCCATCCACCACCCATCATCCACCATCCATCCACCATCCATCCATCCACCATCCACCATCCATCCACCATCCACCATCCATCCATCCATCCATCCATCCATCCATCCATCCATCATCCACCATCCATCCACCATCCATCCATCCATCCTCCACCATCCACTGTCCATCCATCCACCATCCACCATCCATCCATCCACCATCCATCCATCCACCATCCATCCACCATCCATCCATCCACCATCCACCATCCACCATCCATCCACCATCCATCCATCCACCATCCACCATCCACCATCCATCCACCATCCATCCATCCACCATCCATCCATCCATCCATCCATCCACCATCCATCCATCCTCCACCATCCACCGTCCATCCATCCACCATCCACCATCCACCATCCATCCATCCATCCATCCATCCACCATCCACCATCCACCATCCATCCACCATCCATCCATCCACCATCCATCCATCCATCCATCCACCATCCATCCATCCTCCACCATCCACCGTCCATCCATCCACCATCCACCATCCACCATCCATCCATCCATCCATCCATCCATCCACCATCCACCATCCATCCATCCATCCATCCACCATCCACCATCCATCCACCATATATCCATCCATCCACTATCCACCATCCACCATCCATCCATCCACCATCCACCATCCATCCACCATCCACCATCCATCCATCCATCCACTCATCCACCATCCACCGTCCATCCATCCACCATCCACCATCCACCATCCATCCACCATCCACCATCCATCCATCCATCCACTCATCCACCATCCACCGTCCATCCATCCACCATCCACCATCCACCATCCATCCATCCACCATCCATCCATCCATCCACTCATCCACCATCCACCGTCCATCCATCCACCATCCACCATCCACCATCCATCCACCATCCACCATCCATCCATCCATCCACTCATCCACCATCCACCATCCATCCATCCACCATCCACCATCCACCATCCATCCACCATCCACCATCCATCCATCCATCCACTCATCCACCATCCACCGTCCATCCATCCACCATCCACCATCCACCATCCATCCATCCACCATCCATCCACCATCCATCCATCCATCCTCCACCATCCACCGTCCATCCATCCACCATCCACCATCCATCCATCCATCCATCCATCCGGGACATTTGGGCTGTTGCCACTTTTCAGCTACTGTGAATAAAGCAGCTATGAGGTCCAGATCTTGAGTGTTTGCTCATCTGGATTCTGAGCAGGGAGATGTGATTTTGGGGCACAAGTATCCTGAGAGCAGACACCTGCGTATGCTGGATATCAGAGTGTCTGGGTGCTGGACAGGAAGGTGTCAGGGTGCACAGACTTCAAAATCCCAACTCTGGGGCCTGAAAGACCACCCACATGCCCACATTAGGTAGGTAGACTACCACAGGGTCCAGTCCTAAGCCCAAGGGGAACTATCTGCAGCTTGAAAAGGTACCAGTTTGGTGTGCCTGGCTGGCTCAGCTGGTAGAGCATTGGACTCTGGATCTCAGGGTCATGAGTTTGAACCTCATGCTGGGTGTAGAGTTTTTTTGGTTTTGTTTTTTGTTTTTAAGATGAGAGTTTGGGCAGCCCCTATGGCGCAGCCATTTAGTGCTGCCTGCAGCCTGGGGTGTGATCCTGGAGGCCCAGGATGGAGTCCCACATCGGGTTCCCGGCATGGAGACTGCTTCTCCCTCTGCCTGTGTCTCTGCCTCTCTCTCTGGGTCTCTTATGAATAAATAAATAAATATTTAAAAATAAAAATAAAAATAGAAATAAATAAGTACATACATGGTAGGGAAGGGGTGGAAATTCTCAGGTGTCCCAAAGGGAACCAGAGGTTTTCTGGCTAATTCCACACCACTGCGGCCAGTGACAACGGTCCTCGAGGTTGGCCCCAAGTGATCCTCGGCCGGTGGGTGCAGCCCGTCCGCAGCCCCTGCTGGCGCCCCGGCTCCCAGCCCAGCCCCTTGGCAAGTGTCGCCCCCCGGCCTCAGCAGACGCACCTGTAGAGGGGAGAGTCTCACCGACACCGCGCAGGGCTGTCCAAGAGTCGTGGAGGCCATGCGTGGGGGCTCGGCGCGGGGAGAGCCCAAGGCCGGAGCCGAGCGAGTGCACCTGCCTCCTTGGCGTCCGGCCTTCCCGCAGGCCCCGCGGGGGACGAGGGGGCCGAGGGAGCATCGGAGCAGAGAGCGGGGAGTTGGGGTGGGCCCCTGGGAGTCACAGCCGAGGAGGAGCGGCTCGCGGTCTCCCCGGGATAATCGGGGAGGACACCACCTTAATTCCACCTCCATCAGACCTCCGCCAGAAGACACGACCCTTTCACCTCATCAATATTCAAGAGCTTAACAAAAAAAGCTATAACTAGGGAAGTCAGAAATAATGGAATGCAGTATTGATTATTTTATGGTGCGATTAGGGGTAATTACATCTCTCAAATTTTATTTTAATGTTACTTTCTACTACTTTTAGCCTTTTAAAATTATCCCAAACATCCCCATTTAATGGAACACACATGCCTTCAATTTCAATGTGAAATACTTTTTTTCTGCTAAAGTGTGACCTCAATATATTTGAAAACATAAATTACACCATGTATAAACCATAAAAAATGAATGATGAATTTAATTCTGGTGAAGCGTGAGGGATTGAGGAGGCAGGCGGGTGGAGGTGCTGTTTATCCAGTGCGGAGGGGACAGTCAGAGGCAGGAGGGGCCAGCGGGGGCCAGAGGGGCGGCCTGGCCTTCGGGGTCACCGGAACGGGGCTCAGAGCTCTTGGGACACGACCCGGGAGGGACTCGGGAGCTGTGCCTGCCCCAGGGCCTGCCAAACTCCCCTTGGGGACCACGGCCAATTCCTCTGCCCGCCTCCCCCCGCCCCCGGGGGGGCACTTTCCAAAACACTGGCTGCGTCCTGGTCGTCGTGGTCGGGCTTCGGCCTCCCGCCCGTCTCTGTCCCTGCGGGCAGCGAGCGCGGTGGCTCAGTGGGTTGGTCCGCTGGACGGAGGAGCGGACAAAGGCTGCGGGGTCTCCCCTCGGGGAGCTGGGCGGGCAGGTGCCGCGGCGCTGGGGCAGCCGCCAGCCAGACGGGGCCTCGGGCTGACCGAGGGAAGAGCCTCTGTCACTGCCCGTGTCCCCATGGCCATCTAGGCAGTGAGTAGTGGCTGAGGACACAGGCTCCGGGGCCACAGGGCCCCGAGTCCGAGTCCTGACTTGGTTCAGGAACACTGTGAGGACTCTGCCCGTGCCAGGGCCCTAGCGGGCGTCTCTATTCTTCCTTGGTGCGGGCCCTGGGGGGAGGGGGTGGCCTGGCCTGGGCGGGGGGCTTTCCCCGAGCCCCAGGGCAGGGCCCCTGCACCTTCCTTCTGGGCTTCCCTGGCTCTGGCACCTCCCCCCTTGACCTGTCCTGGGGTGACTGGCAGCTCGCCGGCTGGGGACCCTCTGCGCCCCCACACCCACCCTGGGCTGCTCTCCTGTCCCTTGTGACACCTCTGGCCAAGGCAGTTGTGGGAAGTGGGGAGCAGCGGATGAATGAGTCGCTCTCAGCAGCTGTGACCCGGCCGCCTGTCCCAAGGGTCACCTGGGGCGCCCCCAGCTCGGCAAGGCAGGTGCCTAGGGCGAGTCCCCTGCTCCCAGCGCTGGTTGCCTGGTGCCCCCTGCTATTCCTGCGACCTCCGCCTAGGCCTCTTCTGGCCTCCCTCCGACTCTGACTCCACCTCAAGCTCCTCACCTGGGGGGGTCCAGGCTCGTCCTTGGCTGACACGCGGGGCCCGGCTACACCAGCGCTGCCCCGCACAAACATCACGCAGGCCTCTTAGACCGCGAAGCAGCTTTTTGGTAGCCACATTTTTTTTTAGGTGAAAAAAAAAAAAACGGGTGAAATTAATGTAAATTCTGTATTTTATCTGACCGAATATATCCAAAATAGCGTCATTTCCACTTATCAATAGAAAACAATCATTAATGAGCTGTTTCATTCCTTCTTCCCCGCCATCCTTCACCTTTGGACTCCGGGGAGCGGGCTACGCCGAGGGCTCGTGCGGGGCTCTGCGCTGGGGGCTCAGGGTGCAGCCACCAAGCTCCAGCTCAGGCCGCTCAAAGCGCAGGAGCCCTGGGGGGGCGGCCTGGGAGGCTTGGGGAGGGGCGCGGGAGGCTCCGGAACACGCGAAGGGGTGGGGGAGCTGCGGTCAGCCCACTGCAGCCGCCCCATAGACGGCTCCCTGCTGCCACTGTAGATAGCAGCTCCACCCCCACCCCTTCCCCTGTAGATGGTGGCTCCGGCCCCCACGCTCAGATCAAGCCCCCCAAGTGGCCCTGCTCCTCTCCTCCCTCGCCCACCCAGCCTATCAGCAAATCCTGCTTATCTTCGAAACGCGTCCAAGCCCCAGGCCGGCCCAGCTGGTAACCGCAGGCACCACCCGGCTCTGGCGCCCACGACCTATGCTCCCCCAGCCCCCACACTGGTCTGGTTAAAGCAGAAAGTGGCCCCTGTCACTCTGCTGTTCAGTCCTCCAATGCCTGCCAGTCCCTCAGGGTGAAAGTTCAAGTCCATATATTAGAGCTCAAAACCCACAACCATGCTCCTGCCTCAGGGCCTTTGCCCTGCCCACTCCCGGAGCTCAGATGGCCCTTCAGATGTCTGCAAGGCCAACGCCCTCGTCGCCTTTGAGTTTTAACTGAAATATCACCTTTTTAAAAAAAAAAAAGATTTTATTTATGTATTTATTCATGAGAAAGAGGGAGAGAGGCAGAGACACAGGCAGAGGGAGCAGCAGGCTCCCTGCGGGGACCCCGACGTGGGACTCCAGGGGTCACGCCCTGAGCCGAAGGCCGATGCTCAACCGCTGAACCACCCGGACGTCCCTGAAATATCACCTTTTCATTGACGTCCTTCCAGTCCTTTCTATTTTAAATCGCCCTTTCTCTCCCCACCCCGTACCCTTCCTTTATCTCTCATAGACTATAGAACTTACCTATTTATTTCATTGATTGACTGCCTCTCTCACCAGACGTCAGCTCCACGAGGCCACAGGGTTTTGTCCCTTTGTCTGTTCTGGTCACTGCTCCACTCCAGCGTCCACGTGCATGGTGCCGGCCCGTGTTCAGCATTCACAAGTATTTGATGGATAAATGACTAAATAGTCACCACCAAACGGATAGCAGTTTAAACCAGGACCGTTTGTGCACATGTTTGTTTAAAATGTCACCTTTATCGTAAGCTGAACTTCCATCTAAACACGGACCTGTTTCTTGCCACCGATCAATCTACTTGATCTCATTCTAATACTACACTATCGCTTATTGCTATTGGTCTTTTTTTTTTTTTTTCTTAAATAATCTCTATGCCCAACATGGGGCTTGAACTCATGACCCTGAAATCAAGAGCTGTACCCTCCACTGACTGAGCCAGCCCGGGCTCCTCCAATACCACACTATTTTAATTACTATGACCCAAGTAATTTAAGTACTATGACCCAAAATACGTATTTTGGCAGCTATTCCACTATTTACTTTTGAATTTTTTTAAATCGTGCATTCTCTTTTTCATATGAACTCTGACACATTGAATAAAAATTTACATTGGGAACTTCATTGAGATGGCATTAGTTTAATTAATTTAAGAAGAATTTATTTTATTTCACTGTTATCATCACACCCAAAATATATCTCTCCGTTAATTTTTTTAATTTTTAACTTTTTTTATTTTTTTAAATATTTTATTTATTTATTCGTGAGAGACACAGAGGGAGGCAGAGACCCAGGCAAAGGGAGAAGCAGGCTCCCTGCAGGGAGTCCAACGTGGGACTTGACCCCGAGTCTCCAGGATCATGCCCTAGGCAGGCACTAAACCCCTGAGCCACCCAGGGATCCCCTAATTTTTTAATTTTTTAAAAAATATTTTATTTATTTTTTCATGAGAGACACAGAGAGAGGCAGAGACACAGGCAGAGGGAGAAGCAGGCTCCCCGCAGGGAGCCCGATGCAAGACTCCATCCTGGATCCCGGGATCATGAGCCGAGCTGGAGGCAGGTGCCCAACCGCTGAGCCACCCAGGCGTCCCTCCTTTTATTTTTTAATATGAACATATTAGAGGAAAGTATTTCCTATCTTGGGGTAGGAAAAATAAGACATAAAATCCAGGAGCCCAAAAGGAGGAGGGTCGTCCTCTTTTTATGACATCAAATTTTAACATTTCTGTTTGATTAAAGACCAGGCTATGAGAAAAATAACCCACACCCAGACTATATAAGTCTGAATTTCCACTTCTGGGGCTTACAAAAACCACCTCATTCAGTGCACAAAGATATAAAGATATTTACCTCTTTCGTAATAGAAAACATTTCTGGAAACCATGTATGTCCATCCATCGGAAATGGGGTAAATACTTATTTTGCAGCCACACTAGGAAACCCTGAACAGCGACTGAAACACAGTGGGGGGCACCTGGGCGGCTCGGGGGCTACGCATCTGACTCTTGATTTCAGCTCAGGTCATGATCTCGGGGTCGTGAGGCCGAGCCCCGGGTTGGGCCCTGTGCTGGGCGTGGGGCCTGCTGAAGGTTTTCTCTCTCCCTCTCCCTCTGCCCGCCCCCCCACACTCTAAAACAGTAATAATAATAATAAATCTAAAAAAAAGTAGTGAGGCTGATGTGTAACGATCCTAGAAAGATCTCCAGACCTGCTGCCCGACACAGACACCGGTCAGCACGGGGTTGTGATGCGTCTGGTTAGAAGATAATTAAGACGTTTCAAAAAGGGGCAAAGGGTTTGAACAGACATTTCTTCGAGAAGATACACAAACGTCCAAAAAGCAAGTGAAAAGGTGTTCGCCGTCATTAGCCTCAGGGATGAGCTCGTCCAAACCTCAGTGAGAAACCACTCCGCACGCCCCGGAAGCTATAATCAAAACGACAGATCACTGGGGGCGCCCGGGGGGCCCAGCGGTTGGGCATCTGCCTTCGGCTCAGGGCGTGACCCCGGGGTCCCGGGATCGAGTCCCGCGTCGGGCTCCCTGCATGGAGCCTGCGTCTCCCTCTGCCTGGGTCTCTGCCTCTCTCTGTCTCTCATGAATAAATAGATAAAATCTTTAAAAGAAAAGATAATACAAGTGTTGGTGAAGACGCGGAGCCCGGCCCACAGCTGATGGGGCTGCAGGAGCCGCTCGGGGAAACAGCCCAGCAGCTCCTCAAAGGGCCGGATATGGGGCCTAGAGAGCACGATAGTCCGTGGAAAAGCCCGACACAGGACACCGCCTGCCCTGGGGTTCCATTTACACGAAGGATCCGGAATAGGCAAATCCGCAGAGACCAAGAGATTAGAGCTTGCCGAGGGCTGGGGAAATCCAGGATGGAGAGCTGAGCCCGGTGGGCGCAGGGATTCGTTGAGGGGTGATGAGAATGTTCCAGAAGGATGTGGTGATGGTCGCACAACTCCAATGTACCGGAAACCGTTGACTTGGACGCTGTGCCCCGGTGAACTGGACGGTACGTAAAGGATCCAAACGCCAATGAAGGTGCTCGCCCGCCGCCCTCTTACTGGTTAGGGTAGGAGGGTCCGCGAACCCGCGTCAGGCTCCCTGCCCTCGGGGACAGCCCCAGGTGGACAAACCACCACTGCTTCCTTCTATTTTATTTTAAAAGATTTTAAGTAACCTCTACACTGAACGTGGGGCTGGAACCCACAACCGGAGACCGAGAGCCCTGCATGCCGCGGACCGGCCAGCCAGGCTCCCCGAAACACCAACATTTTAAACAAAACAGGACCCTCTTCCTGACGTTTCCGCTGCTGCAGGGCCCGGCCCAGCTCCGCTCGGCAGTTACAGACCCTGCGTTTAAGGTGTTGGTATTTGGAATCCCGGGGCCCAGCGGTTTAGCGCCGCCTCCAGCCCAGCCTCATCCTGGAGCCTCGGGATCGGGATCGAGTCCCTCGTTGGGCTCCCCGCACGGAGCCGGCGTCTCCCTCGGCCTGTGTCTCTGCCTCCCTCTCCCTCTCTGTCTTTGATGAATGAATAAATGAATAAAATCTTAAAAATACATAAATAAAATACTGATATTTTGTTCACCGCAGACTTCTTTGCATCAGGTCTCTTTCTGAAAATATTGCATGAAAGTGTTATTTTTATCTTGATTTCTGAGGAATTTGTGGGGGGACGCTCCTCAAGTTTGGGCTGAATGCTTCATGCGCCCCATGTGAGTCTCCCTGGCCTTGGCTTTGTCCACCTGGGACTCCTGGGCTCCCAGGGGGGAGAGGGCTTGTGAAGGGGAGCCCCAGCCGGGGAAGGGGGGCAGGAGGCCGCAGTGTCACCCGCCAGGGCAGCTGACCAGTCCTGGTCCTCCCCAAGGCCTGGATGGAGAGACAGAGACGTGGAGTGGAGTGGGAGGCCTGGGGCCCATGGTGGAGGGTGGAAGGCACACGGCAGGGGAGGGACAGAGGCAGGGGAGGAGGGAGGGAGATGGGACAGGGGCAGGGGCAAGGGCAGGGGAGGAGGGGGGACAGGACAGGCAGGGGAGGGCAGGGGCAGGGGAGGACAGGAGGGCAGGGGCAAGAGCAGGGGAGGAGGGGGGGGGAAGGGGAGGGGCCAGAGGCTGCAGACAGCGGCACAGAGGAGCCCCTGACCTGGGCGCCCCCTCCCCACCTGGGGCTCCGCCACCCCAGCCCCCGGATCTCCAGGCAGAGGCGCCAGGGAGGGCCCGGGGAGGGGCGCAGGGGGAGAGGCGCTCCAGCCCTGCGTATTGATCGGGCCGGGGTCAGCGTGGGGGCACCAGCTGCCTGCTGGCGGGGATGCTCCCCGGAACCTGCAGCGGGCGGGCCAGAGGGTGCGGCCCGGGGATGCAGGACCCCCCACGCCCCACCCCCATCCCCTCCCACACCCCCTCCCTTCCCCTCCAGGCCCTTGCAGGGACCCCACCCCCCAGGCCTTCCCGAGCCCCATGCCCCCCCAGACCTGCTGGGCTCCCCCTGCGCTTCTCACCGACCCCTGGCTTCCCGGCTGGTACTGGGGACCCTGGTGGCTCCCTCTAGCTGGTCCCGAGCCCTTGGGGGCCCTCCCGGCCTCACGGCCTGGGCCAGCCCTGCCGTGAGCATCTCCCGCCAACACTAGTGGGAGGAGGCGGGTGCGGAGCCACAGCCCCTGGCCCAGGAGCTCGGACCCCTCTGCTTCTCTGAGCCCGGGGAGGCTGTTGGGCACTGAGGGTAGGTGGTCTAGGCCACCTAATAGCTGTGCGACCTTGGGCGGACTGTTTGGCCTCTCCGGGCCTCTGTTTCCCCATCTGCAGCACCATCCAGGGGTGAATCCCAATTCCTGCCCCCCACCCCCACCCCAGGGATTAGTGCCCAGGCTAGGAAGGGGCATGGAAACCCCATAAGGCTTCTCCCCGGGGGCATGAGATGCTCCAACGAGGGTGGGGTGTGCAGGGAGGGTGGGAACGGGCCATCCCCACACGCTGCTGCTGGCGGCCCTCTGCGCCCAGAACTGTCCTGCCTTCAGGCTCTTTCTCGTCGGCTTCTCCGTTGTGGCGCCCATCAGCCCTTCCTCGAGCCCGGGTGCCCGCCACCCCCCCCCACCCCGCACCTTGGTCCGAGCAACGAGCCTCGTCCTCTCCAGTCCCCCCACCCTGTCCTCTGGAGCCGAGGCCCCGCGGCCGCTCTGCTGCAGGACACCGTGCGGCTAACCCCCGTGGTCACTTGTCCGCTCTCGGCCCTCCCAGGGTCGGGGTCCCCTGGTCCCCTGGGAAGCCTCTTACTTGGTCCTGCCCCTTTCCCAGCCGCTGCTCTGGTCTCCACCAGCCAGAGGCCCGGGGCATGTCCTCCCCAGGTAGCTCCCCGCTCGGTGACCCCCCAGCGCCCGGCACTTCCACACGGTGTGCGGGACACCCCCGGCTCTGCGTCTCCAGCTCAGACCTCCCTCCGCAGGCCCCGCTCGCCAATAACCTGTTTCCCTAAGAAAAGGGCTTGGGAAGGAAGGCCAAAGGCGCTGCCCCCCCACCCCCCCACCCCCCCCACCCGGGGCAGGCGCTGGCCCTCGTAGGAAGGACGGACCAGGCCGCGGGGGAGCGGGGGAGCCGCGGCGAGCGCCAGCCCCGGGCTGATCGGTAGCACCGAGCTCACCCTCACATGAATGGCAGTTCCATAAATCAGACTTCTTGTTAAATCTGTAGCCAAAGCATATGTATCCCGTTAGGAAGCAGGGAAGCTTCTGGAGCATGGCTGTGCCCCCTCGCTCACCCCTCAGCCGGGCCCAGATCTGCCGGGGTTTCCAGGGGGCTGCGGCCGGCGGGGCCAGGCTCGGGCCATCGGGGCGGGAGTCAGGCCCGAAAGCCCGGACCCGGAGCAGTCCCGCCGCCAAGGCCTCTGGGCCTCGGGGAGGAACTGGGCGCCCGGGGGCTCCGTCCAGGCGGCGTCTGGCTCTTGATCGTCCGCTCGGGCCGGGACCGCAGGCCGGACTCAGCCGTCAGCTGGCTCCTGCAGCGGGGGTCTGCTTGGCGACTCTCCCTCGCCCCCCGCCCCCCCCCCCCACTCTCTTTCTCTAAAATCAATGAACACGTCTTTTAAAAATAATAATAACCGACACCAGAACCTCATGTCCCAGTACAACCAACGTTTATTTCTGGTGGGACGTGTCTGGCGACGGCGCAGGGCTCCGGGGGTGACCACCCCGGCCGGCGCAGCTCCCACGGCGGGGCGCAGGGGCGGGGGCGAGGAGGCCGCCGGAGTCCCAGGCCACACTCGCCCTCAGGGGGCGCGGTCCCCCTCCCGCAGGCCCGGGGCGTCTGCTCCGCACCCAGCGGCGGCTCACCTGTCCACACCGCGCTGCGCCCGGCTCCCGGGGAGACATTCCTGAACCCTCACCCCGAGCCGAGCCTCTGTGACTCCTGTGCACTCCGCTTCACACACCACATCGGGAGGGAAACCGCTCCCCCCCGCCCCCCACCTCCCCACGTGCCCACGTGGGCTGAGCCACCATCTCCGGCCTCCACGGGGGCGGGGGGGGGGGGGGGGGGCCCTGGGCTCAGACCCTCCGTGACCCGTCGGAAGTCACCTCCTCCCACGCTCCGGCCTCCCCGGCCTCCGTGCTGCCCCTCTCCCGGTCAGCCCAGTGCTGCCTCAGGGCCTTGGCACCGGCACATCGTTCTACCGTCTCTGCTCAGGGGTCAGTCCTTCCCTGACCCCTGACCCCCACGTCTTAAATCGCACACCTACCCCTGCATTTCTCCTCCGTTTTCCTTCTTGCAGGGAGACGTCCCACTTTCTAACCGTCTAGGATTCCCCTGATTGTGTTTACCGTGTCTCTCCCCAGGTGGAGTGTAGGGCAGAGCCGTTCATACCTGCCACCTGGAAGAGGGCCTGGCACGCAGTAGGTGCACCGAGGCACTTTTGTAGGACGAGACGAGCAAACCAAAGCATGGGTGGCACAGTGGCCAGGAGCTCGGCCTTGGGACCCAGCTTTGCCACTTACTACCGTGGAATGTGAAGCAGTTCACTCAGCGTCCCGGCCGTGGGGCCACGCGCAGCTGAGCATCGCCACGCAGGGAGGAGCCGATTTCCTTTAAGATTTTATTTTCGGGGACCCCTGGGTGGCGCAGTGGTTTGGCGCCTGCCTTTGGCCCAGGGCCTGATCCTGGAGACCCGGGATCGAGTCCCACGTCGGGCTCCCGGTGCATGGAGCCTGCTTCTCCCTCTGCCTGTGTCTCTCTCTCTCTCTCTCTCTCTCTCTCTGTGACTATAATAAATAAATAAAAATTAAATAAAAAATTAAAAAATGTTAAAAAAGGTTTTATTTTCGTAAGTCCTCGCCTCCTGCAGCGCCGGCCCCGGGCGCCAGGAGTCAGGGGCCTCCCAGGCTCTGCTGGCCGCCCTGGCGCCCAGGGGCAGGGGCCGCATCATGACTCTTTCCTCGGATTTGGTTCGGAAAAAAGAAATTCCTGCTCCTCGTCATCACGCACGCCGGGTCCTGCCGGGGGCTGCGCGGTCCCTCCTGCCACGGGTCTTCCGGGGGCGACCTGCGTGGGTGCTCGCTGTTTGGGTGTGATGCCCAAGGCCTGGCCCTGTGCACACGTGAGTGCGTGTCGGTGGGTGGACGTGTGTCGAGGCGGACGGGGGATCTAGGGCCACTAGGAGCCTTTGTAAGACGCCCAAGCTCACGAGTGTGAACGCCGGGAAACCGGCACAGGTTTGTGCATGTCCTGTGCCGGGAGCACGTGCGCCCGTGGCTCCCCGATGCCTGAGCTCCCTCCTCCCCCAGCGGCCCCTGGTGAGCTCCGTGGGTCTCCGGGTCTCAGGGCCGCAGTCCCAGCCGTCCCGGGGCATGCTCGGGGCCATGGGGCAGATGCTCCCGGCCCCAGGAGTCGCTGCAGAATTCAGGCCATGCAAGGGACAGCCAGGGCATCCCGCTCCCCGAGCCAGGCGGGCCGCTCTGGGGGAAGGGCTGCGGCCTGAGGGGCCCCCTCCCCACGTTGCCGGACCCGCAGGGCCCCCCGCCCCCCACAACGAGGGAACACCTCGGCCCCGCCCAGGGAGACCTAGCTTTGACTCACAGCCACGAACAAATGGAGTGAGGACCCCTGGCGCCCCACACCCCTCCCCGGTGGCCGCTCTTCCTGAAAATCAATCATCCTGCTGCCTCGTTTGCGGGAAGCGGGGGCAGGCAGGAGGGCTCTCGGGGCGCCCGCTCCCCGGGGGGGCCGCCGGTGCAGGCGGAGGACGGGGCGGCCACCCCAGCACACCTCATCCCAAGTCCTAGGCTCCCTCCCTGGGGCCGGGCCCTGAGCTGGGCGTGTGGAGTGGGCACGGGTCAGGTGGGGGGCGGATGCGGCTGGACCCTGCACGGCCCCCAGGAGGCTGGGGCTGGGGGGCAGGCCATGCAGCCCCCCAAGTGGGAAGCTGGACCCGATTCTTTCCTCCTCGTGCTCAGGAGCCCCCCACAACCCCACAGGCCTCCAGGAGCTGGGTGTTAGGGTGCGGGCCTCGTGGGGGGTGGGGCAGGGCGCTGAGGGCGAGGGACAGCCCCAGGCACCTGCTCCGGGCCTCACCCCTGCATCCACCACTAAGAGCCGTCTGCCCACCAGAGGGGTGACCTCCGCGGCCCCACTTGTCACGGGAAGTGCCCCCGGTTGGGACTCAGGTGCAGGGGCAGCGTGCCCGGTGAGGGCGGCAGGGAGCAGGGGCCGCCGGGTCACCTGCCTGAACACAGGAGTGAAGGCAAAGGGTCGGGGCAGGCGCCCCGGAGGCACAGGGCGAGGGGCCCAGTGTGCAGAGAGCCTGCGGGGGCTGGCGTGGGAGCAGGAGGACCGTCTCCCGGGAGGCTGCGTTCTCGTGGGAAGAGCACTAGACCAGGAGTCCTACAGCCCGTGTAGAGCCCTGGCTCCTGCACTGGCTCGCCCGGCAAGCTGTGGCTCCTCCCCGGGCCTCTACTTCTCCTTCTGTAAAATGGAGTTAATAACCCCTGCCCTGCCCTGCCCTGCCCTGCGGGACGTTGTAGGGAGCGAACCAGTGTTACTGGCTCCGACAGTTCTGGAAACCGCGGGAGCCCTGGGCCGGCTGCCCTCCCTCCACCGTCTCTGCCCCCCGTGGGGGGGCCCAGCTGGACCCGGGTGCTGAGGCCGCGGGCTCGCCAGCTGGGAGTAGCAGAGCCGCAAGCTTGCCCCCCGCCCCCCGCACCCCCAGGCTCCGAGCTGCTGGGCGCTGGGGCGGAGGTGGGGACCGAGCCACAGCCGGGACGCACGGAGCCGCCTCCACCCTCCCCGGGCCAGGCCGCCAGCGTGGATACGAGCCGGTGTGAACTAATTTGATGGTGCTGATAAAGGCTGGGCCGCCTGGGGCCCCTGAGCCCCACCCAGCACCCTCCGCCCTCCTGATAACATCGGGGCTGAGCTGTCCCGGCTCCCCATTCTCGGGTGACGAAATCCCCACCCGGCTCAGTAGGGCTGGTGAGCTCTGCAGTTACCAAATCGCGGTAATTGAGATTAATTTGGGTGCTTGATTGGGTCAGCCCTCACAGGCACCCATTAATTAGTGGGGGAAGCTCTAACCCCAACAGCTGGGAGCTGCGCCCAGCAGGGCCGGCCGCTCCCTGGTCAGGGGCTGCCGAGAGATGCCCGGGGTGCGGGGGGCGGCGGGGGGGGGGGACGGGGCAGCTCCTCCCGCAGCCCCTCCCTCCGAGCGCGGCCTCCCCTGCCCTTCTGAGCCAGGCCCTGAGGGGGCTCTGGGTCTCCAAGGGTTAAAGGGCTCATTACAGGGGTGGGGAGCGTGTGTAGGGGGTGCTCAGAGGCTTCTTGGACATCAAACGGCTCTTGCAAAACTTCCAGATGAGTTAAGTGCAAATGAATTTGAAACAGACAATGAAGTTCCCTTTAGAGACACCTGGGCAGAAAAAATGAAGGGAACAGTGCCCCAGGGAGAGCTCATTTGGGGATTTTTTTTTTCCTGAACCCAAAACACAGGGAAAAACAAACCCACCCGTCTACACCGGGTGCCAGAGGCGGGCTGGCGCGCCCCGACTTGGCGCTGGACTGGCAGGGGGCCGGGCTGGGGCTCGGGGGCCCCCAGCAGGTACGTGAGGCCAGAGCTCCAACCGGAAGGGCCGGTCCCCTCGTGGGGGGCCTGCGGCCCCGGGATGGAGCGGGGCACAGCTCACCGGGCGGACCAGGGCCCTGGGCGTGGGCGCCCGGACCAAGGCTGCGGGACGTGGGGCAGGCGGGGGCAGAGGGGCACAGGGGGCAGCGGGCAGGGCTCCCCGATCCGGGCCGGGCGAGGTCCTCCGACCACCAGGCAGCCCCGCCCGGTCCCACGCACCTGACTCGCTCCAGCTAATTGCCGGCCTGTTTGATTTTTTCCCCGTGAATCTCCCGGAGGGACACGGGCAGGTTCTGAGTCACCAGGAAGCGGCCCCCACTCCCATCCACTCTGGAGCCGGGAGCCTGCCCCCACCCTCCCCAGGGCCCAGGACGCTGGGACACTGGGGCCGGCCCAGGGTGACCGCAGGGAGCCCCAGACCCCGCTGAGTGGCCTGGGGGTCCCGGGCCCTGCCCAGCACCCTGGGGCGCAGGGTGTGTGACCTCCCCGGGGGCCTAATGGAGCAGCCTCCTCGCTGCAGCGCATTTGCAATTCATGGCTCCAGCCCAGATTGCATTAGGGCCCGGCTGTCACTCATGATGAATGTCGCTTGTTTTCCAGAAAAAAACGGGCCCTGGATGTGGAGTGACAGAGCCGAGGGAGGCATCGGCCCTCCCGTGGCCTGGTCGCCGGGCCGCCCGAGTCCTCAGCAGCCGTCAGTGGCCTTGGGACGCGGCTCCTCCCCAGGGCCGTGGGCGCCCCCCTCGGCCGGCCGAGGTCTGCGGAGGCGGGAAGGCCGCGACAGCCGTGGTGGAGGCCCACTGGAGGCCGCGCGGGGCTCGCAGGCTCAGGGCTCCCGGGGGAGAGTCAGGGTGTCGGGGGAGGGACCCCGTGTGGTCGCAGCCTGTGTGCTCCCCGGCGCCCCCCTTCCTGCCCGACACAGGGCCTACCTCGAGGGAGCGGGGAGCGCCCTTTCCCTCCCGTGCCACCCTACGGTGGGCCTACAGCCAGGTCGGGAGCAGGGAGCGGGGCGGCGGGCAGGGCAGCGGGACGCCTTCCCGGGTCCCTCCCGCGGGCCCTGAGCCCCTGGCCTCTGCGGGAGCGGCCTCCCCGGGCCTGGGAACGGCCGCCTGGACGGCCCCTGCGGGGACTCACTGCGGCCCGAGAGCCCCCGTGGCTCCACTCCCCAAAGTCCCACAGTGGACCCCGTGACCCCTCTGCTCGGGCCCTTGGCCCCGGGGGCCTCAGCCTGGCGAGGACACAGACAAACAATCTGGTCCGAGAGCGTCTTGTCGGGTCCATCGATCGGAAAAAGCGCAACAGCTCGCTCGAGGCAGCTTTGGGCGGCCCGTGCACCTCGGTGCTGTCGCAGCGCTCGGCCAGCGGGACACGGGCCGAGGCAGAGGCTGTGTCTCGGGCCCCGGGGGCTGCCTTGCTCCTGTGCGTACCCGTGGCTGCACTACCGCGGGCATGTGCCCCACGACGGAGCAGCGAGTGAGCACCCTCGGCGGGAGTCCGCCCCTCAGGCCGCAGGGCTGGCACCAGGCCCCGATGCCCCCTGCCCTGCCCCCTGCCTCCCCCATGCCCCAGGGCGGCGACGGGCCACCTGCTGGTGCAGCCCTAGGGGCGTCCCCCTGGAAGCCAGCCTGGCGGTCCCCCAGTGCGAGGCCCGGTTCTCTGGCAGCCAGCCCTGCACCCTGAACCCCCCCGGGGAGACGACGGCAGGTGGACCAGAAGAGCGACGTCTCCCTCCTTGCAAGGTCTGGAGCCGTGATTGCTGCCCCCGCGGAGCCACCAGCACACCAGCGGGCACCTGCTGGGACCGGCCGCCCAGGCCCGGGCCGTCTCTCTCCCCATTTCACGGATGTGACGTGAGACTCAGAGGCTGACGGGTGTTGGGCGCAGGACGCGGGTACGTGGGGTCCTCCTGGCTGCCGCCCTCGCGGGGCCGTGACGGGTGGGGTGCCCCTCGTGCCCCCCAGCGGGAGCTCCTGTCCTGGCGTTTCTGCCCAACAGGGACGGTCTCCTCCGCCGCCAGCTGCTGCCCTGTGTGTTCTCGGGCGGGTCCTCGGGGACGTCACTGTCCGGGGCTTCCCTCTGTCAGCCCAGCGCTCGGTTTTCCTCTCGCGCTGGCCCCACCCGAGTGCAGGGGCCCCTCACCTAGGGGTCCAGAATCCAGCTGGCCGAGCGCCGGGCCCTCCCGCCCCCGGGGCTGTGACCGTCCGCGCAACCCGGAGCAGGCCGGAGCCCTGGGCCCGAGCCCCCGCCATCCCGCCCTCCGCCCGCACCCTCCCAGCAGCGTGGACCCATCGCAGGAACGTGGGCTCCAGAAAGAGCTGGCTCCGGCAAGTCGTGCCGCGCCCCAGCCGTGTGGCCGTGGGAACGCGCCGCAGCACCTGAGCCCCGCTCTCTCCTCCGTGAAATGGGCACGACCGCGCCTCCCAGCGAACGGCTCCCGGAGCCGCGTGGGAAGCTCCCAGCGCACAGTAGGTGCCTGGAGGAGTGGGGGGTGATACGGCCACCCTGTGAGCCATGGGGTCCGGGCTCGAGCGTGGGCTTCACCCGCAGGCCCGGGTGCTGTGGGCCCCTGCACCCGTCTGTCAGCACAGCCGCCGCCGCCGCTGCCATCAGGGCACCCTGTGGCCCAGACGCCCCGGCCCGTCCCGAGCTCCAGCCCATCGGGCCCCAGGGGAGGGGCCGCAGCAGGGCACCCCGCACCCGCAGCCCGGGGCCCTGGGCACCCGCGGAGGCTCCTCCCGGAGGCCTGGGCCCAGGGGCCGCACGGACGCCCCCCCACCCCGTCCCCCCGCCCCCGCTCGGCCCTGACCACATCCTGCCGGCAGCCCTGGGTCTATTTCATCAAGCCAAGGATTGCTTTTTAAATAAATCTAAAAAACTCCACTTCCTCCTTGGCAAGTTCATTTTAAGTCATTTTATCTCTTTCCCCCCTATATTTTTCCCAAATAATGTGATTAAGTGACTCAGCGCCGGCTGCCTCTGGCAGGCCTGGCCTCTAATTCAGTTTGAGGACGGCCACCTTTGACCCCACTCCACTCTGGCTAAGAGAACACTTAAGCGCTATTTTACCGCTTCCTACAGAGAGAGGCTGGGGGGGCGGGGGGGCGCGGGGTGGGGGGCGAGGCGGGCGGCGGTGGGGGGAGCGAAACAAACTTTCACATAAAATTATGGTATATGGATAATTGAGAAGTTTAAAAACATGAATCTAATTGTACAGTCCCCGGAGAAACCCATATCGAGCCACCCTATAAGAGGCCTGGAATCTCCCGATGATGATTTATTGCTAAATCCTAGTATTTTTCAATACATTATAGTTTTTAAATTGTGTTTAAATTGAGTGTAGAGGAGCAGAGGCCATTAGGAGATGCAGAAATGATGATTATATTTAAATATTCATGCACGCAGTACCTTATTATTGAATCTGAACACTAACAAAATCAATATTAAGTGCGGTTTGACATGAATTTATTTATGAATTTCGACTTTCTAAGTACTGTATTTTTTCACTCAAAAATTGTGAGTATAATGTAGTAATGATATCAAAACACAGTGTCAGAGAGCATTAGCTGGGGAGGTTATAAACCTCTGGATTAGGGGGCCCCAGATTGCCCTCAAAAGTGCTTAGTACACAAAACCCAATTCTTTTTTTTTTTTTTTTCCTTCCCTGTTTCTGAATCGTGCAAATCCACATATACTCCGGGGAGGGTGAGCGGGGAGGGCGGGGTGGAAGGGAGGCTCGGCTGGAGAGGCAGGCGGAGCGCGGGCGCTGGGCGCAGCCGGAGCGGGGGTGTAGGGGAGCCGTGGTTCTCTGTGGGGCCCCCCCGAGCTCGGCACCCCGGAGGCAGAGCCTGGCTGAGGGGTCCCCGGGGACTGAGGGTCTCCTTATTTCCCCAGATTTGTGATTGTGGGGTCGGGTGCAAGCTGGTAGGGTCTGGTCCCTGGAAACCGACACCGAAGGAGCCAGAAAGAGAGGCTCCCCCCGCCCCCGCCGGGATTCTGCATCCCCAGGCGGACGGTGTGGGCCACCACCCACCTCTGGCTCGGCCCCCAGCACCTGCACCCACCCTCCAGCAGCGATGCTGGCCAAGATGCTGAGTGTGGCTCATCAGCCCCCCCGGGGCCCCCGTCCCTTCTCTCCGGCCACAGTGTGTCCTCCGCAGGGCCTGGGACCCTGGCCCTACCTGCTGCCCCTACACCTCCGCCCAGGAGGCCACCGCAGCCTCCCGGGATGATGCCTGCCTCCGTCCCGCCCCGCACACCCGCCGGCGGTGGTCCCCGTACGCGTGGGAGCACTTTGCCACCGCGGGCTCACACACGGCCAGACCCCGCAGAGCCCCAGGTAGACACACGCACGCACGCACGCGGCTACATGGGAAGGGATGAGTGGCCCGCCACGGGGAGGCCCCATTTTGCAGGTGGAAAGTGACTCTTGCATCTGTAATTTTTTTGGCAACAGCCAACATGCGTCCCCCCGACGGGGACCTGGCCTCCTGTTTGGTCCCTGACCTCCGCTGACACCTCTCAGCCCAGGCACCGCATCACCGGGGTGGGCCTCACCGCCAGTGACGCCAGGGTCCCCCACATGGGCCCCTACCGCCCAGCACCCCCTCCAGAAACGTTCACACGGGTGCTCGCCAGCCGGGACCTCGAGCAGTCGGACCACCGTCACCTCTGCCCCCAGCCCCCGCCGTGCCCAGCGCACGCGCCCCTGCCCTGACGCTGGCCGGGGGCCGGGTGAGCACGCAGCTCCCCGACGGCGGGCACGGCTGAGACCCAGGTCAAAAAGCACTTAGAAGCTTTGATTCAGAATATTCATCAGGCTTTGGGGGGAAAAGAAAGAAGCCCACACGAGGGGAGGGGGAGAGAAAAAACTCAACTCCGACCCTAAACTCTTTTCCAGTAAATCGATGTATTTTGCTATAATTTTATTAGGAATATAAAAGGAGCCTTTTCAAAAGTGCTTAGGACGCAAAAAAAAGAGGCGGGCGATGGAAACATTAGTCTGTCTGTATTAGCAATCCCATAGTCACATTTTATTGTTACTGTCAGGATGCAAAAGCTGTGCTTAAAACAAAATAATACATAATGTATTACTGAGGCATAAACATCAGCGGGCCGCGAGCGGCCGGCGTTTTTATTTTAAAAAGGAGATGCGAGGGGAAAACCAGATGGAGGGACACGGGGTTGGGGGCGGCGCGGCGGCCCTGGGGTCAGCGCGCTGGGATCCGGCTCGGGACTGGGAGCCGGAGCCGGGGGACCCCGGGGGCGCCTCAAGGTCCTCCTCCCAAAGTAGCCCGGGCTCAGGGCTTCACCCTCCGCGCCTCCCACCCTCCGGCCTCACCCTCTGCGCCTGCGGCTTGGGACGCGCTGGCCCTTAGTCCTGCCCCATCCCGGCCGGCCGCGCCCCGGCCCCACCAACACTCCGACCCCATCTGTGCCCTGACCCCACCTGCGCCCCGACCCCACCTGCACCTCGGCCCTACCTGTGCCCCAACCCCACAGCGCCCCCACCCCACCTGCGCCCTGAGCCCATCTGCGCCCTGACCCCACCCGTGCCCTGGACCCACCTGCGCCCCGACCCCCGAGTCCACTTGCCCCAGAGTCCACTCGCCAACCCCAACCAGTGTCCTCTTCCAAAATGTGGAGTCTGTGGCTCTCCAGGCACATTCCATCCCACCCGGGAGCGGGGAGCATCCTGCCCCGGGACCCTCCTGGTCTGGCCCTGCCCCCTGCCCCCTGCCCTCCTCTGCTGCCCTCACTCCCGCCCCTGCCCCTTGCTCACCTGTGGCAGGGCCACGACCTTTGCTCCAGCCACCGAGCTTGCTGTGCCCGTAGAGTACGGGCTCCAGCTGTTCCCTCTGCCTGAAGTCTTTTCCGGGCCTTTCCATCAAATACTGCCTCCTCCAGGAAGTCCTCCTGGATCATCCAATCTGAACTAGACTCTCCATTACTTTTCATCTTATTGCTCAGGTTTTTCTTTCTTTTTTTTTTTTTTTTTAGGATTTTATTTATTTATTCATGGAAACACAGAGAGAGGCAGAGACGCAGGCAGAGGGAGAAGCAGGCTCCATGCAGGGAGCCCGATGTGGGACTTGATGCCAGGACCCCAGGGTCATGCCCTGGGCTGAAGGCAGGTGCTCACCCACTGAGCCACCGGGGGTCCCCTTATTGCTCTGTTGTAGTTGACTTGTTTATCGCCAATTTCTCCCAAACCAGAGCGTAACCCCTCGGGGACAAGGGTCCCACTGCTCGCTCCCCGCGCTGCCCCAGTGCCCGGCACCTCCCGTGTGCAGACGGAAGGGACAGGTGGGCGACGCACGCGCTGCCTCCTGCTGCCATGGTGGCCAAGCCGAGAGCACGGCCGAGCCCAGGCACTTCTGGCCCATGGCCCATCCCGCTCGGTCCCCAAAGCCCCAGGCAGGCCCAGCTCCCCTCGTTCGGGGGTCCCGCCGCGCCGACCGAGCCAGCGCCCCCGTCGGGGCCCGGCCCACGGCAGCCTGCAGTCAGACCCGGCTCCTAATTCCAGCACCATGTGGACCCGGGACCTCCCGTAACATCTGAAATGACTCCTCCTCCATCCTGCGCCCTCCCCCCACCCGGAAGTTTCTCCCAGCTGTTCCTGGCACCCCAGGGCGCTGGCTCTGCTCCCCACCGTCCCGCCCCGACCCCCTCCTGGGACTCCTTCCTCCACTTCCTGCCCCTTGGGGGGCGGCTGCTGGCAGAGCAGGAGGGACTCTTCCACCCTGCCGGGAGGCCCCATTCCTCCCTCCACAGCCTCCCCAGGCCCCAAGCAGCGTCCCCCGAGGACCCGTATTCACTCGGGGGGGCCCTGACCCTTAGACGGGAGCTTCGGGGAGGCATCAGTTAAGAAGAGACCAGGCTTGGGGCGCCCGGGGGGCTCAGCCCATGAAGCGTCTGCCCTCTGCTCAGGTCATGATCCGGGTCCCGGGATCCAGCCCCACAGCGGGCTCCCTGCTCAGCGGGGCGTCTGCTTCCCCCTCCCCCTCCCCCTCCCCCCTCCCCCTCCCCCTCCTCCGGCTCTCGCGCTCTCTCTCACAAATAAATGAATAAAATCTTTAAAAAAAATAAGCCCCAGGCCCTGCTTCTTATTAGCTGTGGACTTGGGACGCTGCTTCAGCCTCTCCACGCCCAGGTTCCTCATCTGTAAAATGGGGGAGGGATGGGGTCGAGCCCTCAGGCCTTTGTGAGGCTGCTGGGGTGAGGCGGCTGGGAAGACCCACCGGCACGGGGCTCAGCGCTTAGGGGCTGGTAGCTGTTCTAAGGGGGGCCAGGGCGGCAGGAAGCCCGGTGGGCGACGGCACCGGCAGCAGCACCCGGCACCAGGACAGGCACCGGGATGGGCACCAGGATGGGCACCAGGACGGGCACCAGCACCAGGATGGGCACCAAGACGGGCACCAGGACGGGCACTGGGACGGGCACCAGCACCAGGACAGGGATTCTGGGACCAACCCACCCCTGAGGCCTCCGGGGGCCGCTCCCCAGTGTCTCAGGGCACTTGGTGCCACCTAGTGGTAGGCAGGGGCAGCAGGGGGCCGGGCAGGGGCAGGAGGGGCCCGGGGGCAGCAGGGGTCCAGGAGGCAGCCAGGAACAGGGGTCCCCCCTCCTGCCCAGGCGCTGCCCGGGGCCTGTGTGCCCCCCGCCTGGTGTCCCGGGGGGAGAACAGAGGGAGAGGCCAGCCCGGGGCCCTCAGCGCCCCGCTCAGGCACTCCCGTCAGCCCCCGGCTGCAGCTCAGACATCTGTGGCCCCAGGTCCTGCGTCACAGGCCTCCCTCCCGGGACCCGGGACAGCAAGAGGCCGTGTGCGCCCCCACCGGGAGGCCCCGCCTTATGCACCGTCCTTCCAAGCAGCGCGGTGCCCGCGGGATGCCGGGACTCTGGGGACAAGGGGCCAGACCTCGCTAGGGAGTCTACGGGGTTTGCACCACGGTGGGGGGGGGAGGTGGCGGGGAGCAAAGAGCTCAAATCCAGTGTGTTTAAAGCAGCACAGACGCTTAAAGTGCTGGGGGGCCCTGGGGCGGGCGGGGTGGCGCGGGGGGCGGTGACGGAGCAGCTGGCAAGGGCCACACAGTGGCCACAGCATCACAGCGGGGATGAGGCCCGGGGCGGGGGGGCCCGGCTGCCTGGCTCTGCCCCCGCCGTGTGGCCTCAGGTGAGCTGGTGACTCCTCTGAGCCCGACCCAGGTGCTGATTTCCAACCCCCCCCACCCCCCCACCCCCGTCCCCCGGCTCTGGCCTCGGGCAGCCGCGCAGCCTCTCTGAGCCTCGTTCCCTACGAACTGGGGGATTCGGGGGTTCCGGGGAGCTGGCGTCCTGAGAGTGGGTGACGCGGGCCCGCGGCGCTTCTGCTGCGCTGACGGCCTCCCTGGCGGGGACACGGGGGCTGCACCCCCCTCCCCCAGCCTCCAAGTCCTCTGAGGTTGCCGCACAGCTGTCCCGTCTCCAGACGAGGAAACGGAGGCCTGGCGGGGGGCCTGCACCCGCACATGGTGAGGAAGAGAAGCGACTCAGGCAGGCCCCGCCCCCTGCCCTCGGGGTCCTGACCCCGCGCCCAGGGTGCACCCGCTCCCAGCCCACCCTCCATCCTGCCCCAGTTCAGCCCTGGGCCGCCTTCTGCTCCGTGTCACCAGACTTCAAAGTCCGTGGAAAGGAACTAGGACGGCCACACACAACCTCCTCCCTGTCCATCCCATCCCTGTCCCCATCCCCATCCCCGTCCCTGTCCCCATCCCCATCCCCATCCCTGTCCCCATCCCCGCCCCCGACCCCTGTGTGGTTCCCATCCTTCAGCCCCGGCGCTTCGGAGGGGCCCAGAGCAGAGGAGCTGGAGGGTCCCCAGCCTCCACTACACCCAACGTCCTCATTTCCCGGGGTAGGAACTGGGTCCCGGGAGTGGGAAAGCCTGAGAGCCTGAGCCCAGGTCACTGAGAGCCCAGGCCTGGCCCTGGTGTCCCACGGTGACCCCGACCCCGGGAGCTCAGGCAGGAGCCGCGCGAGCTTGAGGGCCCGGCACACACTCTCCGCGCCTCCCCACCTGTCGGGCCACGCCTCTGCCGGGCGCAGGGGGGCCAGGGCAGGAGGCCGGGGCGGGGAGCAGCAGGGCGTGCGGGCTGCCCCCCCAAAGCTCACGGCCTGCTGGGAGAAACTGGGGTCACTCAAGCAGTGGAGGCCAGTGAGCTGAGGCCCGCGGACGGAGCCCGCACCTGCCCGGGGGGGCCCGGGGGGGCCCGGGGGGCCAGGAGTTGGGGGTACACGGGGTTGGGGAACTGGGTCTATTCCGTCTGCAGAGAGAATGGAGGAGCCCAGGTGAGCCGGTCCTAGGAACTGCGGCTGCATCACAGCCACCCCAGGACTCAGGGGCACAAGGCCCACGACTGAGTGGGACGTGGGGGCATCTGTCCCGTGATTCCATGGGCCCGTCTGGAAGACTCGGGAGCTGGGCAGGGACGGCTTGCTGTGCACCTGGCCTCGGCCGGCCTCGGCGGGCTCCTGGCCAGAACCCCGTGCACCCCCCGCTGTGGTCCCTCCCCAGGGCTGAGCGTGGTGCCGAGGTCCCCAAGGCTGCTGTCCCCACACACGACACAAGTGTATGGGGCTGTGACCATCCTGCGTCGCAGCCATTCGGCCTCGCTGCCGTCACGTCCGCGGGTCCGGGCACTCACAAAGTCCGTCCACACTCAAGGGGGGGTCACGGACCCCAGCACTGGACGGCAGGACCGTCGCAACCGCCCCAGGCGCACGTGTGGGGCGAGAGCCGGTGGCCGCGTATCTGGAAGGCAACGGCTGCCAGGGGTGTCCTGCGTGCGGGGCTCAGGGTGACCCCCCCAGCTCAGAGGCGGAGAAGAGCCTCCCAGGGGGTCCAGAGCGGCAGTGGCGGGGACCCACGGGGGCCGCTCACCCTTCGGGGCAGAAGCTCGCATCTCAGGTTAGGGTTTCGGGGTGGTGCACCCAGGATGCTGGCCGTCCCCATCCCCAGGGCCTTGAACCCACGCGCGGGGCCTGGGAAGCCTGGGAGGTGCCACAGCTCGCTGGGCACAGGCAGGAGGGGCAGCAGCGGGGGCTCCTGGCTCCCACGCCATGCCCCGAGCAGGCCCAGGGCACCCCCAGCCGGCGGGAACGCTCCCGCGGAGCACCTGCCCCCCATGGGCCCCCAGAAGGGACGGGCTGGGTAGGAGAAGCCGGTGCCCCTCCCAGCGCCCAGCACCCGCCAGCCTGGGCCTTGCACCTCCCGCCCCGGGGGCTCAGGTGGACGGGGCGTCCTGTCAGCCTCACAGGTTGCAAGACCTCGGGGCCGGCCCCTGCCCCCGGGGCAGCCGGGCACCGACCAGGCCTCGGCCTCCCAGCCTCGCAAAGGCACTCGCTGCTCATCTGCCTGGAGGAGCGTGGCCCAGCTCCGGGGCAGCAGCCGAGGGTGGGTCCTGCGTCATCTCCGCGGCCGCGCACAGACCCGGCACCTAGCGAGTCAAGTGGCAAACGAGGAAATGAAAGAATGGATGGATCTCTCTTTTTTAAAGATTCTATTTATTTATTCATGACACACGGAGAGAGGCAGAGACACAGGCAGAGGGAGAAGCAGGCTCCATGCGGAGAGCCCGATGGGGACTCGATCCCGGGACCCCGGGGTCACGCCCCGGGACGAAGGCGTCGCTGAACCGCTGAGCCCCCCAAGGCGCCCAGATTAATGAATCTTTTAAACACCTACATTCCTGGTGCGGAGCACGGTGCTCGGCAGCTGTAGATGCTCAAGAGGCGTTTATTGGAGGAATGAATGAATGAGTGAATGAGTGAATGGACGAGTTTCGTGCTCCCTGGATCCCCAATGCCCAGCGCATCGTGCGGGGTCAGCATTTGTGGAACTGAAGTGACGATGGGGGTCCCCCGAGGGCCTGTCTGGTCCGACGGCTCTTGCTTAGACCGGATAACGGAGCCCCAGCCTTGACGGGTCGGGGGGCCTGGGGCCTGGGGGTCCCCTCCCCCACCCCCGTCCAGAGCAAGGGTGAAGGCAGTGGGTGGGGGGAGAGGGGAGAGGCCGACACCCCGACAGACTCCTAACAGTGCAGTGGCCGTGACCCCAGGGCCCCCCAGCCCCGCGGGGGGGTCTCTGCAGACCCCTCCCCTGCCAACCAGGCCCCCCGCACGTGCCCGGGTGGGAAGGGCTCCCCACGCCCCCCACGCACCACGCGGAGCCTGGCTCTCCCGTCGTCGTCGTCGCCCAGCGCGCTCAGGGAGTCGGGGGCGGGGGGCAGGTCGAGGGGGAGACAGCCTTCTTCCTGACAGTTTAAAGAGTTTTGGCATTTTCACGAGGGCACATGTAATATTTAAATTACTTCCCCTCAGCACGCCCTCATGCCTGCCTTGGCTTCCCCAGGTGAATTTGTAGGCGCTGAAATGGTCTAATTTCCCACACAAGCCATGTCAAATATAATTTGGGTGCAAAGTTGGTAATTATACGTAACATCAGTCTGATGTTAAAAACACTGAAAAATTTAGCAAGAAGACACTACTGGAGAGACATAAGTCTGAGGCCCAGCCAGAAAAAGGCAGGCC